>NC_137219.1:10060159-10542659 GCF_949987685.1 Ammodytes marinus | reverse complement strand
GCCATGAATGAAATGAGATGCACTCGTATCTACAATTTCTGCACTCTTGTGTACATTTTTGGAATATTTGTCAGCATCGCAAACCAGTGTTAGCAAGTCAACAGTCTCTGCAAAAAGAGCGTGACTAACAGCTCCCTCTAATCTGTTCGAATAACAGATTATCCAAGATAATACTGTTATAGTCCCTAGAATACACAGTTTTTCTGCAGTCTCAAAAGAGCATTAGCTCATTAGGGCTTATAATATGCAAAACGAGATACAGCTAAGCAAATCAATCATCAATTCTTTTCATCCCGTCAAACTGCATGCTTTTCTCTCTCTGCTTGAGAACAATGTATCTCCTGTGAGTGTGTTTTTTGAATGACACTGTGTGTGTGTGTGTGTGTGTGTGTGTGTGTGTGTGTGTGTGTGTCTGTTTGTGTCTGTGTGTATGTGTGTGTGCACGCAAGTCTGTTTGTGTGCTTGCATGCATGCATGAGGACCTACTGTATGCGTGTTTGCATGCCACGCGTCAGTCAGTCAGTGCGGTCCGCAAACATGAGCACAATGTCTTTCAGTATGTTTGGGGCTGAAGCTGGGACAATTGCTGATTGTCTGGTGTGTTTTCTCTTCTTCTTCCCCCCATCCCCACCTCCCCCCTTTTCATGTCCACGTTTTGACTACAATCAGGTTTTCTTATTGATCCTTCAGTGAGCCAGGGAGCAGCATACAGTCCAGAGGGCCAGCCAATGGGCAGCTTCGTGCTGGACGGTCAGCAACACATGGGGATCCGACCAGCCGGTAAGTACGCTCTTCTTTCCTCCATGCCTGCTTTAACCAGACACCAGTTTCACCCATCAGCTATCATCACACTGATCCTCTATAGTTTTGTAGCATGACATTTAGCACAAAGCAAGTCCCCGGAGTCAGCCACGTAACAAAAAACTACCTCTAACACTAACAAGTGCTACCCTACCACAATAACTTATGGTACTACCTAGTCTACTCCCAATTCCCCCCAGTCTGTCTGCTAAACCTGTCTTGCTTGTTTTTTATCTTCTCTTATCTAACACTTCTCTGGGAAAATTCTTCTTGAATGACCGTGACAAAGGGAATTTGTGGGAATGCAATGCAGAATAAAAACACACTTTTTGTGCCACTTCTTTACATCTTTCATCTCCGCCTCCCTCCACCATATCACATTTTCCCATCTAAAGCTAAAACCAGCCTCATCCTCTCTATCAGAGGCTCTCTGACCTCTCTGTCTGTCTGTCTGTCTGTCTGTCTGTGATTCAAACTCCTGCTGACCCTTTATTTTCTGGCATTTCTCTCCTCTTTCCAGGGCCTATGAGTGGAATGGGGATGAATATGGGCATGGATGGGCAATGGCACTACATGTAACCTCCATCTTGTAATGCAAAACGCAAAGAAAAAGGGGGAAGTAAGTACTCTTGCTCTTTTCCTTCTTTCTTTTTTGTACCCTTTGGGGGATGTGGGTTTTATTTTTATTTTTATTTTTTCACCCCACACAATTCCTTTCCACTTTTACCAGCACTATTCTTACCCTGGCCATCATTTTTGCCTATGAGCTAGCATGCATGGGTGTTTTAGCGAGATGCTTTTAGTGGTAGAAGGGGGGGCAGAGGATGAATTAAAGAGGGAAAAAAGGAGGGGGAAAGAGTCCTGGGACAGAGACGACCCGACTTGTGGCGCCAGACAGCGAGAAAACAACAAGAGGAGAAGGCGGAGGAGAAGAAACAACCTGGCATGGGCATGCACACATTTATTTATCACAACAGCGCCATCGCTCTCCCCATCCCCGGACAGCCCAATGCAAATGTTGGACATTTAGGGAAAAAATAACATCTCCTGGGAAGAGGGCTGACGGGGAGAGAAATTAAGCAGGCTCCAGTGAAGCGATAAAGAAGGAGAAGTGAAACTGTCCTCCGAGTGACATAAATCTGTCCGGCGTAAGGATTGATGCCCAAATTATCTTATATGCAAAGACGGGAACACCGCAGTACATTACGCTCCCCGGGCGAGATATACGGGCCGTGGGGGTGACACGGCCGATCCTTCACTGGGGGTTTGGTTTGGAGCTGTGTAAAGGGAGGAATGAGTGTATGTGTGTGTGTGTTGGGGGGGCGCTGTGTGTTTTGATTATTTTTTACTGGAGGGAGACGATTTAAGGGGGGGCGGGGGCCAGTGACTACTCTGACCTGAGACTCACAGACAAGAACAGGGAGACATTGAGATAAATTTATAAGGTTGTAGACACAAGCATGACTGCATCCAAAAGGGGGGGGGGGGTTCTCTTTCACACATACAGATACAGTCTCTCTCTCTCTGTGCCAATGTCTTTCTGTCTCTCTCTCTCTCTCTCTCTCTCTCTCTGTCTGTCTCTGTCTCTCTCTCACACACACACACACACACACACACACACAATCCCCACACAGCTAAATGGCGACAGTCTGATTAAGCTGGCCATTCCCCCTCCCGCTAGTGCCACACTGCTGACATTTGAAAAATCAAGACGTACTGCATCCCAAAGGCGGCAGGGCAGAAGAGATTTTATTTTAACACCTAAACTCCCTTGCCCAATGAGGCACAATATAATAACACTTACCTTGATTAAAAGAACCCTTTATATGTAAATGGAGACTGGATTTTACAAAGGGTCAGAGCGGCAATTCTGCCGACAGAGATCATTTCACTCCTCTAGTCCTTGCTCCCCCTCTCTCTCTCTCTCTCTCTCTCTCTCTCTCTCTCTCTCTCTCTCTCTCTCTCTCTCACTGACTCTCCCTCCTGTCTTTGCTAATGGCAGCAGAAGAAAAAAAATCCGGAAGCAATGTTCCCTAGAACAGCCACACAGAGAAAACATTTGCTCAGGTTGGCTAATTCTTAATATAGGGCTATATAATTTTGAGACTATTTAATTACATAACATACTTTATGCTTCATGACCAATTACATTCATAGCGTAATACAGGGGGAATATTACCCTCTCTTGATTTGATTACGCAGCCACACAATATGGTATGTTTGGTACTTAATTATGGACAGCCATTGAGCAGGACCGCTGTGCCATAACAGAAGTACAGCAGTGCCAGCAAAGCAAAAGGGAGGCAGGCATGCATAGATGGAGAGAGAGACCGAGAGAGAGAGAGAGAGAGAGAGGGGCCCAGTTTGTCCGGCGTTATTGTCTTCAGATGGTTTTACCACTCTTGTTAATAAAGGAGTGGGGGGGGGGGGGGGATCTCAGATCTACTTAACGGAATGACTGCAGCTTACAAGACTGGAGATTACCAGCTTACAGTGTCAAAAACATCTGCTGGGCCTTTTAACAGGAGCTAGGACTAGGTTATATGGAGGTGAGGGCAAACCATCATACTTCCAACACCCTGGATGATTTATTTATTTTTATGACCCCAGTAGTGAGGTTTTAAGAGACCTGCTCCGACAAACATGTGCATTTCAAATGAACTGACATGGAGGGGGGGGGGGAGTGTTAGAAAAAAAAGCCACAGCTTTCCACCAATGAGACCGGTCATTAATCTTGGCCTTTGCTGTCCCTTTTTTTCCCTCTCTCCTTTCTGTCCTCCTTCTCCTCTACCCCTTCAACCGGGGCCCCCCAGTGTAATTTCTTAATTGCAGTGTACTAAGGTGGAGGAATGCAGAGAGTGAGCATGCCTAGTGACCTTGCGGCGACCTCTCCCCTCCTATTACAGCTTCTAATCCCCCAGGGGTTCACATTACAAAGCAGGGTCGGACCCAGACCCAGACCCAAAACCCAGGCCCCCTGGCTCCAAACCGGGGACCCCTGCTCTCACTTCTCTCCCCAAGGTCCAGGCCCCCTAGACCAGCCATGTTCCCATACTCAAGTCCCTGGCTCCACGAACAACCCCCCAACATCTTCCTTTCTTTCCCCTTCTGATTACAAACAAACAGCCGTGTGAAAAGGCAAACAGTGGCACTGCTGATCCAGCTCTGTGTCCCGTGTCCTGTCACAGTGTGAGAGATGCCAGCATGCTGAGTTCTCTCCACACACATGAAGTTTTTTCTTCATTTTTATCTTTGCTACTCTGCTACTGTATTTACTGTTGATTTCCACTTCCAAAACCCACACCACACATCTGAGAGCAGTACTTTCTCCTTCCCTTCATGGGTGGAAGCAAGCCTTCAACGGGCTGTCCTACATAATTGAATAACTTCTTTAAGGGATTCTAAATCAAATATGTTCAGAGAGAACGCGTCCCGAGAGAGAATGTGTGTTCAGTTTTGTCACCAAAGTCAGCTGGGGAATTGACTGTTCCACTTGTTAAAGTATTAGCACTTTTCCACATCAATACGGCTGGTTGGTTTTCCTCACGTCCTCCCAGGACTTGACGGTGTCTGTGGATGACTGGGGGGATCATTTTCCCCAACCTGAGACCCTGACCACAATGCTATTGGGCATTGTAAACCACTCACCATAGCCTCAAAATAGCCCCGGCGCAATAATGTCTCTCTTTTCTTGTCGGCAAAAGGCAAACTGCTCTGTAGTCACAGACCACCGTGTCGTAAAACCCGCTAAGCCCCTTTGTAGTCGAAAGTTGTGCTTAAGTTGAATGAAGGCCTGTTAATGGAGAAGGGAGCATGTTAAAGCCGCAGTGAGAGAGAAAAAAATACTTTTATTGACTGTGGTAAACTCATTTCTCTCTGTCTCTCTCTCTCTCAGGTCTGCCAGGCATGCCAGGGGAGTACGTACCTCAGAGCGGTCCTATGGGCATGAGCATGGCCCCGCCTACTTTCAACAACCCTCATCCCATGACCTCACACTCCTCCCAGCTCCGACACGGACACCCTCTCCACGCGTACCTGCCCGACCACGCCCACCACCCACACCACCACCACCATCACCCCCACCATCACCACGCCATGCTGATGCATGGAGGACCCTCGTCGCACCCAGGAATGACCATGTCTGCACAGACCAGACCCCCTTTGCTCACTCCCATTGACCCCAGTACTGGAGGACAAGGCCTGGACATCCACGCCCAATAGTATAATGGAAACTTTTGCTACAAAGACAACAGCAGCTACTACTACAAGAAAACTGTTTGGAAAAAAAAAGAAAGAAAAAGAAAAGCAGCAGCAGCAGCAGCAGCAGCCCACAATAAATCCTATTTTGAGACTATTTTTAAGAAATAAAAAAAGCGAACCCTTTTGACCAGAATTTGACACTTAAAGAAAAACAGATATTCCAGATGAGCTGTGATATTTTTTTTTTTCTTAAAGACTTGTCAATTTTGTTACTTTCATCCAAAACGGAGGACCAAGCTGACGAGAACACTTTGTAAAGTCTTGGGCTTTTGGTAAAAAAAAAAAAATCAACGGAGGATGTTTTGACGTACATGTGCGCAAAAGAATGGACAGATGCACACACACTCAAAAACAACACACTCACTCACTCACACACACCAACATGAACACGTTCAGTACACTTTCATGTGACGCGCTCAAACGCTTCTAAAATAAAATCACTCTGGAAGATTTAAAAAAAATAAACAACAGAAAGACTCCAAGAGTTATAACTACTGTAGTATAAAAAAGTATAGGTAAATAAGTTAAAACTTGTGCATTTTTCGTTGATCACATGGTTTATGTTTCCTGAGCTAGTTTTAGAATTAAAGGTTAACCTTTTCTCTCTCACACTGTGTGTGCTCCTTCCTGGAGGAGAAACTGTCTCGCAGCACAGCACTATTAAAGAAAAAAAACAACAACAACAAGATGGAACATCTCAAAAAAGGCTCCAAACCATAGACGGCAATCAGGTCCTGTCCCTCACAAGAACAGGGCATGATGGGAAAAGGCTGCTAAATGACACCGGATCTCTCCAGAAGATTCAGTTTGAACATTTGTCATGCCCCTCTTTTTTTGATTCATGAATGAATGTTGCCCTGTAGGTTTTAAAGGAAAAAAAGTTCTTTGTTTGAATTGCCCAAGCACTGGATTGTGTTGGTTTTATACATTTTTATTTTAATATTATTTTATTTTTTTGTACCCTGGACTCTCATTGGCAAGAGCCTATTGAAGGAAGCTTAATAGTGGAAAAGCAACATCCTCCGGCGCTTCTTTACCTGCGGATCAACATTCTTGCCATAAGGACAATACCGACACAAACGTTGATTCTGTGGCACTGGAGAAGCATTTGATGGTTGATGCACCAAAAAACCTATAACAAAAAAAGACAAAACTGAGAAAAAAAGAAAAAAAAACTTAAATTATGAACTCAATGCTTTTTTTTTGGGGGGGTGGGGAAGAAAGCTGAGAGAATATTGTAACAAACTTCGTACAGAGTTCAGTCTATTAATTGTTTCATGTTAGATATTCTATGTGTTTACCTCAATTGAAAAAGAATGTTTTTGCTAGTTTCAGATCTGCTGTGGCATTGATATTGTATGTCCATGAATTCCTTCCTTTTTCAGCACGTGTTCCTCACTAGATGATAAGATGCCGTCTCCCTTAAGCTTTGTCAAAAATACATTAAATACTTGTATGAGGACTGTGACGTAATGTTTAAAAGGTGTTCAGTCACAAATGCTGTAATAAATATTTCATTTTTGATTTTTGTTAGATTTTTGTGTGATTACCTGTGTTGCAAACAAAGTCTTTAGCCGCAATTCATTTTAAATATAAATTAGATAAATTGGTTAATTACTTATTATTATTATTATTATTATTATTATTATTATTATTATTATTATTATTATTGAGAAATTTTTTTTTTTGGGACTGACAACAAGGTCTTAATTTTATTTTATTTTGCAAATGGTCAACAAAATTACAACGGTCAAGCTACCACTTTCCCTAGCACTCCATTAGCAATAGCTTGTTTTTAATCAGTATGCCAAATTTGGTTATTGAAGGCCCTCTTAAAATGACAATAACAAATGATGGTTGAAATATGTCTTGCCAGGCAATTTATTTAGGCACACAAATTTGCAACTGTCAGCAGTGCTGTGATAGAAAATAATATTTAAAAAAAAAGGTCTACAGTAGTTCTTAAATATAATCGCAGAATAATAACAAATGACATCATTAGAATAATGACATTTTCCAAATAACATTTATTTCATACTTAATATTCTTGAAACTATCCTTATATGCCATTTACTAAAATCTAGATTCAATAATATTTCTGCAGATTTAAAAAGGTGGACTTAACTTTGAGGGGAAAAAAGAGAAAAAGTTTTAGTGAGATAGATTCACCCTTCACTCACTCCCTGCCGCTCAAACAATAGAGTAAGGATTTGTCCCAAGTGTAATTGCTCCCGTGGAGAGAACCGTGGCTGGCCCTCTCTGTGTGTGTGTGTTTCTGCCGTTTTGCAGCGCCGCCTGTTGGCCTAATGTGGCATCGCCGTACAGAACTACACAGATGGGCTTTGATAGGCGATCTCCTCTCTCTTCTCTGTGTCTTGCCTGTGTTTGCCCGCGGCCATCCAAGTCATAGCCTTAAACCAGAAATGACAACATCACTTCGGATGAAATATTTGCTGTCCTTCACACAGAGGTTTAAACACCCGCTGTGTCGGTCTGAAGGCCTAACATATTTTTTCCACTCACTTTTTTTCTCATTTAATATTTATTACGAACACTGCATATCGATGAGTTGGCCCTGTGTAAATCAGCTAAATGTAATATCTAGCTGTAATAATAGCCTAATACTTATAGCTATAAAAACAATATAATGAATATTTTATTATTTGTATTTATTTGAGCACTAAAGGAACCAGCATCTCTTTAATAAACTCAGCTGTTAATTTTTTATTATTCTTATGTGGCCTTCTGAGTTTTTTTTATTTTCAGCATTTTGTTTACAAAAAAAATCCACGTAGATGTAAAAAAAAATCGACTGATCATTTATTTTATATTATTTTGAATTGAATCTAAACTATGGAAAAAAATATATTAATTCTTAGAATATCTGCAAAAAAATAAAAGTTTTAGCCAGCAGCTCTCAAGGCCTATTTTTTTCATGTCCCAGTGAAAAACCCAACAAAAAACAAGTGATAAAAATCACAATGACACCTTTAATTGATTTCAATCACTTTTACACGCAATTAAAATGCACCGCATGCTATCCCCTTTTTAAAACTAAAAGCTATATATCCACAGCTGATTCTATGTTCGTATCTGTTAAACCCATATTAATGGTCAGCCAACAGCACGATTTAAAAAAAAATGTATAGCCTACATTTTGATTGGAATGTTATTCGGCTTCCTTCTATTGAAATATCCTATCCCTGCACAGTTAATCTTTGTTTAACGCTTTCTCCCCCCCCCCCCACCCCCCCCCCCCCCCCACACACACACACACACACACGCGGGCCTTAACCAGGTAGAAAACAAATGCAGATTCTTCTTGCCTTTTTGTTGTTGATTTTTTACATTGGAGTCTCGTTCTAACGACGCGTCTTCTCCTCTCAACTATCCAAAGCCTTTTTAAAAAGTCCCCTTTTTGTTTTTCTAGTGCTCGATTATTCTCGGGATAAAACGGAAGGAAGAAGCCCCTCCGTTTTGTGCGGAGATTACCAGATGAAAAAGAGAGAAAAACGTGAGGATTACTGTGGATGGAGAGGATTTTAATATTAATAGTTTTTTCTCCTTTTCTTCTCCTCCCTCCCTCCCTCCCTCCTGCCCCCTCCCTTTACCTCCCCCCTCCTCCTCCCCGATGAGACAGAAGGTAGATTGCCTCTGCTGCTTTCCTTTTGCCGATTCGGTGTGACAGGGATGATGGATGATCCAGCCGAGCTAAACAACTCCTCCCCTTCATCTCCTCCCTGTCAAAGCCAGTCCGGGCTGCGGCTGCACGAATAAAATAAGGAATATATTCCCTCTGCACTGCTGCACAACGCAGCCCCGCTTCCTCTGGAAGACGCTCGCTTCGCCCGCGTGCAACAATATTAAAAGTCCTCGCGCAGTTCTATCCCCCCACGCCAGAAACACTATATAGTGTGCACGTGTGCGTGCGCTTTACCGAGGCAACATGTTAATAATGCTCATGTTATTGGCTCTCTGTGTTGTTTTTTCTCTCCTATGTAGAGGATCTGGTAAAGTGGGGTGTATGATCTGAGTGTGTGTGTGTGTGTGTCTAGTTTTAGATGCACAAGTGTGCAATTTGCTGGCAGCAGAGGGAGAGAAAAAATAAAGTTTAGTTTCTGCTTTGTTTTTCTTTCAAAATGCTGATTTGAATAGTGTGGTCATAAAAATGGACACGCACGCAGGGGCTGAGTGTCCTTCGCTTTGCAGCTGGCTCTCCCCAAAATGGCTTGCTCTGGGGGACAGTTTTTAGGTTTGTGTGTGTGTGTGTGTGTGTGTGTGTGTGTGTGTGTGTGTGTGTGTGTGTGTGTGTGTGTGTGTGTGTGTGTGTGTGTTTGTGTGTGTGTGTGTGTGTGTGTGTGTGTGTGTGTGTGTGTGTGTGTGTGTGTGTTGGCCTCCTTTAAAAAAAAACATTTCAGCAGTTTTCTCTCCTCTTGCCATAAGGTGTTTCTATGACTACGTTACGTAGGCCTGTGTGAGCGGGTCAGAGGCGGGGGTCCCTGGGAGAGAAAGGGCCGCATTTGGCTGATCATTTATCAATGTCAACCGCATAATGATTCTCCCTGCAGTCCCCCTATTGATGAGGATAATTACATTAGCTCAGAGTGACTGATCAATAAAGCCCAGGGAAAATGGTTTATTATAGCAGCACCGAAAAGGCTTTTCTTTAAGAGGGGGGCTGGCTGCTTCCCCCCCTTTTTTTGTAACATAAGAGGCAGGGTTCATCTGCGCAATCCAAACTCCGAGAGATAGGTCGGAGGCAAAACTTCATGCAGACGGTTTCATGTAGTGTTTTTATCGAATGTTTTTCAGAGTTGTGTTGCATTTTCTTCTTCTACAATTTATTTTTTTAGCCTAAATGTTTATGACTTGGAAGTCAATCGTGGTTACATTTTTTTATTGGGGCTTGAATCCAAAAATAGGATACACTGTTTACATCCGTCTGCATCACATGAGGAAATATTTCACCCTGTTGGAATAGAAACAGCCATAGACCCAGCCAGTATAAGGCAAATGAAGATGCGTATACATCTTGTCCTTGTTTATTTTTTTTAAGTCAAAGTGTAAGTAGGCCTATAGGCTACAACACGATTTAATGGCCGTCGAACACCTTATAGCTAAAGATGTGATTTATTTTTATACATAAATATTCTTTTGTTGTAATTTATTTTTGTTTGCTTCTTGATGTTGCAAAAAACGACGTTCAAATGGCAGCAACAGTTGAGGCAGCTTAAAAAAACAAGCCGGCCTTGAAGAGAAAGTCTGCTTGAAATGTAAAGTAAACAAAGAAAGTCCTGTTTTTTTGGACAAGTAGAAAAAAATGCCTCAAAACAGCCCCAAACACGGCCAGTAAATGCATCTCTGACCTCTTGCGCTCTCTCCCTCCCCGCGTGTGTGTGTGTTCTTTAATTGTCAACAACGTATCCCCTGAAGGAATGTCGCAACTTCTTTCGCCTTAATTCTCCGTGGTGCTCCGCGCCAGCTCCCATTTACCGCTGATGAACGTGTCTGCAGGA
Organism: Ammodytes marinus; assembly: GCF_949987685.1. Lineage (NCBI taxonomy): Eukaryota > Metazoa > Chordata > Actinopteri > Uranoscopiformes > Ammodytidae > Ammodytes > Ammodytes marinus. The sequence goes on along the minus strand of NC_137219.1, from coordinate 10,532,082 downwards.
GACAGCTCCATTATCTATTTATCATTTATGGTAGTATTTTCTCAGACAATGGAGGAGGAAACGCGCCTGGCTGCAGACAGTCCCCACTGAAACCTCTTCACTGCCCTTTTACGACACGCGCGCACTTCCCTTCTCTTTTCGATGGCATTTGGATAAATATAGGGAATTAGGATTTTATCTTAGAATTAACGCCTTGACATATTGGATTTTTATCTAAATATGCACCTTTTAGGCCTATCATGGTGACAATTGATTTAATAGTTCACATACAAAAAATTGCCCTCTAGCCTACAGTGTTGTTGTTGTTGTTGTTGTTGTTGTTGTTGTTGTTGTTGTTTTTAACAAATTATGAAAAATCAAATAGAGAAAATGTGCATTATTAGTCTACGTGTGTGGCTTCAGAGGCTGTATTGACAACAAACCTCTAACTAGATGGGCAGGCAGGCCTAATATTCAGGCTTTTTTGCGCTTGGTCGACACTTGAATTAGAGGCGATTTTTTTCACACTTCAGCGATGCTTGTCTTCTTAAAAATGAGTGACAGTCTCCCCCGCACCCCTCCTCCCCTTCCCCAACACACACTCACCACGAAGAAAATATAAATCTTAATGATGTGAAAATTATAATTAGCCGAATAACATGGCTATAGGGGCTTTGGGATGAGCAGGGGCTGAAAAAATGGCAGTGGCCAGTCGTGAAGACGCAGGGAAAAGAGGACATGTGAGTGCAGAATAAATAAAGCGCAATAAAAAGGGAAATAGCCGGAGTTTAGTCGAGCCTTGAGGTACTCAAACCTTTATTTCAATCAGTTAAGATTTAATTAGGCAAGCCTCGGGCCCGAGCGTCTCTTCTTTTTCTCATTATGTTGCCTTCTCCAGCGCTGCGTTACTATGGCCCCGAGGTTGTCAACATTTGACCAGTTTTTCCAGTGAAATAATCACGGTTTATGGCTTGAGAAGCCATAAGATCCGCAAATAAATCTGGCATTATTCCATTATGAGGCGGAAGTCCTAACAGTGGGCGGCGAACATATCGATTGCCTTAATTTATGGGTTGTTGTCATTTTTTATTTATTTTTTATTTTTTTGTTTTACATTTTCATCCCTAATTTCTTTCGGCTATTTTGAGATCTTAAAAAAAGGGTTTGAAACATCTTGCAGGTTGCCGAGGGCAGCAAAGTGAGACATTTCACAAGGACAGTAAATAACAGAAGAGGGCTGAGAGCGAGAGAGAGAGAGAGTCACAAAGACAGTGGGAGAGAGAGCAGCACCGAGAGAGGGCTTTTTCTTAAATATGACAATTTTCTCCGGGTTATTGATTTTGTATAGGCCTACACATTATGTCTATAGGCATGGTGCACGTTTCAGATCAATTAAATATTAACTCCAATATTATAATGTTCGTTGTTTTTTGAAGAGAGAGCGAGAGACCCCTCCCCACCACCACACCCTTGGGCACACTGTTATTACATGATGGCGACCCCTTCTGGAGGCCAAAGTAAATGTTTTTATAGATGAAGAAAGAGAAGAATATTTCTGCATCGAATATTGATCAGACTGGTCAGATTGATCAGATCTCTTTCATACAGGCCTATCTTTTTTTCCACCATCTCTCTCCCCCCCACCCCCCCTCCCCCCAAAAAAATTTCACCGCATTCCATCCTCCCAAGAAGATAATAGGCTGACCCGCAGCAGTCTAAATGTGACCTCCAAAGGCTCTCATCTCATATTTACCCACAGGTAGAAAGCTCTATATGCATGTGTTAGGCGGCCACGCTGATGGTAAAATCGATAAAGATGGATTGTAAAGGGTCAATATTGTGCTTCGCACCTGGGGACTTGTTGCCCGATGCCCCCTTTTCCCTGAGTGTGTGTGACAGACAGAGAGAAAGAGAGAGAGAGAGAGAGAGAGAGAGAGAGAGAGAGAGAGAGAGAGAGAGAGAGAGAGAGAGAGAGAGAGAGAGAAAATGAGCAACTCATAATAGGCTATGCAACCGCAACATCACAGGAGAGAGAAAGAGAGAGCTTGACGAGCAAGTGCTGAAGTCATCCAGCCAGCGGCCTGAAGGACCCCGCGCGCACACTGACATCATTAATCACGGCCCACTTGAAGATTATGACTGAAAGTATAGAATCGGTAACCATTATCGTCTCGGATGGCAGTTAAAACCTCTCCTTATTTTTCAAAACAATGTAATGGCATAGAGGGCTCTATGCAGGAGAAAGAAAAGAAGGGCCAGAGACTAGGGGGGAGGGAGACTGGTGTCACCGGGATGGAGTTACAGACTGGCGTTTCCTCTGGAGGAAATATCAAGGAGACACAGAGGTGGTCCACTTCATTACGCAGCCCCGACTGCTTTAATAATGATTACAAGAGCAACAATAGACTCGCGATTCTTTAAAACCAGGACACAACAATCGGATACAACAGTTTTATATGGGTAGTAGGCCTAGAATTTAAAAGATAGGCTAAGTAAAACAAATATAATAATGATAATAATAGCCTTGTAATAATAGCCTAATATAATTATTATTTAATTCTTGCCTAGAATTTATATTTTTTAATTATATTTTTTTGTGTACATTTCGAAAGTATTGGAATTGTATTTACATGAGGCCAAATAAAAACCCAATGACAACAATTTCGTTATAGAATAAAATATTATTTTTTTATTCCCATTAAAGTAGGGATATGCAAAGGCTTCCTGCATTTTGGAAATAAATAAATAGGAAAAAATAGAAAGGCCGAATAATTAGATAAATAAAAAAACGGAAAATTGTGTTCGCCAATATTTCCACAAAATGTAGGCTATATTTGGGGTAGAACAGCATCTTCGGTGGATTATAATTGTTAAATGTATTGACCTGAAAGCAGAGAGTAAGTTATGTCTTTCAAACATACAAACAAACAAAAACAAAAGCCACTACCATATTTCTATTTCTATCTTGTCAGATTGACGTCCTGTCATTTTGTTGACGAGACGAAACAAATTAACGTAACGAACGTAAACGCCTCCTCACGTCACCAGCAGCGTCTCTGCCTGTACTCACTCTGTCCCGTTCTGGTTTGGCATTTCAGCTGTTCTATGCACTACAATCACGAGAAACAGACGCTATAACCGTCTGCATTGTCTCTGTGGTAACTTTGATGTGTGTGTGTGTGTGTGTGTGTGTGTGTTTTCGATTTTCCGTGTGTGTTTCCTCCAATACACGGTGCCTAGGACTGTATGAGTAAGGCATTAAAAGCTAGCATGGTCCCTGTTAGCAGTAGGAAGTTGCAGTGATGAAAAGCAAAAGCTGGTGTCAAGATTGTTTTTTCTTTTTTTTAACACATCCCTACAGCTGATGGGAATAAATAGTAGCCAACTGCAGAGAGAGGGGAGGGAGTTTGAGCTGTGTGACATAAGGCTATTTGTGTATGTGTGTGTGTGTGTGTGTGTGTGTGTGTGTGTGTGTGTGTGTGTGTGTGTGTGTGTGTGTGTGTGTGACCACAGGCAACCTGGGTTTTCATATCTCCTCTCGATACACAATAAAAGCCCTGTCTGCATAGGCCTCACAAGTCCAACTTTGTTTCTCAACAAGGAGTGTAAACTGTTGTCAATATTCCGATAGCCTTCATCTCTGCCAATAATGACTGGCAGCAGCCGGCTTGCTATCTTATCTGGGGGCCAGGTAGCGCCGTACCTTGGGGGGAATATAGCTGCTGTGATAAAGAGTGTCTGGGCCAATAGAAAAGGCTCTTGTCTGTCTGTGAGGAGTTAATGGAGAACGCCACTGGAGACAGGAAGTCCTCAGAAAGTCAAAAGCACTTTATTGTGGCACCTGAATGGCCCGGCATAGGATTTCTCTGGAAACCCAATGGGGAAAAGGACATTACAGGGTCCTTACACGGGGTCATTACAACGGGGCGCTGGAGTTCAAGTGATCCATTGCATTTGAATGACAACATTCACATCGCTCCATTCATTCTGCCCCTCCTGTGTTGACCTGAACACCATCCCCTGTGGGAATGGGATGTTGCTGTGTAAAGTGGAGTGATGTGCTGAAGTTACAGTAGAGAGAGAGTGTACCATGTTCGGCTCATCCAAGTTTATCCCAAAGCATATGGAGAATTAACTGCAGAGGCAGGTGTTGTCTCATCTGAGTCAAAGGCAGACGTGGTGCATGGTGGCCATTGCTCCTTCTCACAGCAACAGGTTCATGGAGCCATAACCCACAGTACACTGCAGCATGACATCATCATCCTCTAAAAATGAACTGCAACATCGATCCCCTGCAGGCTGACCTCCCATAAGTCAAATATAGACGATGTGGGACATGTGTTTGGATGGAAGTGTATATTTACCTGTCACCAGGAACTCAAGGACATGGCAGCAGCGGGGGCCTGTATCCAAGCCGAGAGTGGAGTCGTTTTGGTAGGTGAAAATGAGTTGTAAAAGTGATAAATGGCCCACATTTCTCTAGCTGAGGAGCACATAGGAGCTGTGGTACCGTGCTTTCAGCCAAACAGTTAATTGCACAGCACAGTGAAGGCCCCAATAAAATACTCATAAAGCATAACAAGAAAAAAAAGTTTAGTCCAGTCAACCTCTTCCTCTCGTCTCCCTCTCGGCTTCCTCTTTCTTCTCCGCTCCTCCAGGCTAAATGGCTGCTTCCATCCCTGCCCCTTTGCAAGTTTTTTCCCCCAGCAGCACACAAATATTGTGTTGCCAGTGGCAACAATTCAATAAAATAACCAATCACATCTGCTCTTTCAAATATTTCCCAAATTATGCTGAGTCTGTACATAATAGGGTGAGTCGTCTCATCCGTGCGTTAGGAGGATTTCATGGCCATGGATTTACTGCGGTGTGATAAATGATCCCGAGGCTTGTTCTGACAAATGCAAGGCTACTTGTGAATGAGCGTGTGGTGCCGGGCACAGTGTGCAGGGCCTGATCCACTGTTATCAACTGGATTAGTGGCTCTTGATTGTGCCCTACATGTATTCAAACTCTGCTCTCAGCACCAATCAGAACCCCTAGGCTGTTGCATCCCATAGTGGGCTATAGTACGCTTGTCTCCATGGTCACCGCCACAAGTGTACAGTGGTAGCCCACCTCCTCCTAAGTGCACTCATTTCATAATAACAAGCTTGTGACAGCTCCTCATCAGGCAATCATGCTCCCAAATACAGAGGACGAGAAGGGTAAGGGGGTGAGCCAAGGTTTGTTTTGGCTAAATCAAATTTTGTCTCCAGCCTTCTTGCAGATAACCTTTTTTTTTTTACCCTCGCCTAGCTACCTCCACAGTCATATTTTCCAAGCGCACAGCTCTAATCTTTTAGAATGTCACTGGTGCTCATAATTCTACATAGCGCTGTCTCTTCCTCCTCTAAGGTCTCCTCTACCCTGCTGTTCCCCTCACCCCGGCCCTGGCCTGTTACCTGTACCTGTGTGTGGATGTTATATACTGGGGCCTTACTTTGGACCCCTCGCTGAGAACAGGAGATGACACAGTTTCTGGGTCACTTCTCTCACAGTCCAAATGCCACTCAGGGGGGGCTGCTGACCTTTTCCCCGTGGCCGTATAGCTAAAGCAGGCCAGCCTCCCATGCTGCCTGTCACCCCTGCGGTTTCAAGCCACAAACTCCCTCCGTTTCCCTGACAGACCCTCCCCCCCCCTACTGCAAACTCCCCACCGCGCTCCCCCTTGCTGTATTCTAATCCTCCTTTTTATCCATGGCAGCAATACACGTTTAAAAAAGCATGTGCACGCATCAAAGCTGACAAGCAAAGAATAACCACTGTAAAATATGGCCGCTGTATGACATCTTGGCTAAACTCAAGGACCATCACATTCACAGGCCCCAGCGATGGCCCACAAGACACATGGTGTATCGGGTCTCACTGGAAGGAACTCCAAATATGCTTCCTGGATTTATCTGTAGGCGTGGGTTACACGGCGAGTGGCCACTGTTTTTGCAAATGGGAGCTTGGCTCTAAATGGAATACCTCAATTAGCAAGAAGCCTAGTCAACACCTTGCTCATTAACACAGTATGTCATCTAAGATATTCAGCTTTCCACTGGGCAGGCTGCTCCTTCTTAAGTTGCACATTGAGGGGCTTTCAAAAATGTAATATTTCAATGGCCAAGCCCTGGGTGAGGACTTTTTGCAAGGTGTTTGGAGCTTTGATTCATTTGAATTTTTTTAAAGCTTTGGGCCGTACGTCTCTGCTGGTCTTGCACAACCAGTGACTCATACATCACTAACTCAACTAGCCCACCCACCACCAAATGAGTGGATTAATGTGTTTTAGCCATAGTTGTTCAGTTTCCCTCAAACATAATATCAACCCTCCATCCTGTCAATCAAACATCCACTGTCTTGCCATTTTTAAAATTCCCCCGGACCATTTTTCTCATGATCCATTGTTGATTTTAAATAACTGCCTCTGATTAGCCGGCAGAGCTTCCTAAAAATAAATATAAAATCTCTTAGTAACTGCTTCAGCTCAGGGGCAAGGGAGGCTGCTTTTTTCCCACTGCTGTTATTCAAGCCCTCTAAGAAAGAAAGAAAGAAAAAAAATCCTTTTCTAATTTCAAACTGGCTGCTCTTGACTCTTCCAGGAGAGCTTTTTATTTATTTCCACCCTGTGATGTCTTGCTGGCTGAGGGGAGGCTGAGAGGATCCCTACTAAAAGCACTATTCGCTGCCTGGGGCAGAAACAGGCCAGAGCGCTCTCCACATAAATAACACAGGAGCGTGGAGGAAGTCCGTTTGGTGGTCTGCTGGAGGGATAGAACTATACCTTGCACTCTGTCTCTGGTTCTGTCCTTCTTTTCTCATTCTCTGCGTGTCTCAGCGGTCTATCTAGCAGTGCGGCTGAAAAGACATAAAACAGCAGGATCTGGAAGAGATTGGGCCAAGCTGTACATCTGAGCAGAGAGTGGACTTCCAATAGCCTGCAGCGGGGCCCACGCCAGACAGAGTGGACGCTGTATCCAACTAATCTGACACATGGGAGTCAGATTTAACAATTGTAACCGATATCATAACACTGAATCAAATATGTAAATAAATCATTTTAGTTTATTGTCAATATTGTCATATGAAAAGCACGATGAAATGATATGCTTTCATTCTTATCTTCTCTCAAAAATAATTACGAGCAATCCTCATATATAAACTTCAAGACACATTTTTTTTCTTTAATAATTCAGCATGTTTACTAGAGGCCTCTCGAGGATCAAATTGCTCCAGAACCCTGGTGTTCCTGGCCCCGGGAAACGGCCTCTCTAAACTGGCCTTATTTGGAGAGCACTTGAGTGCCCCATTGTTGTGACAAGAACAATGAATCTAAAAAAGAGGTGGGAGACAAGTGCAAGGAAAAAACACAAAATAAAGATGTCTGGATGTCTCTTTTTTTTCTATATTTGCACACGCTTCATGGAAATACAGTCAGCTGACGCCGATGTCAGCGCTGGCCCTTTGAAGTCCATTTAAAAAAAGCTGTATTTAGTTTGCATTGTGTGCAGAACCTAATTTATAGGAGTTGACCCTGGCTCCTCTTTTGTGCGACAGCCATCTTGGAAAACAATGGCAGGAAGGCTTGAAACTTGAGAGGAACTGAATCTGCTGTTTTCCATTTTTTTCCCCTCTTCTGTTCTTATTCAACAGAGAATTTTCCCTCCCCGAGTAAAATAGCTCTGTTTTTGTGTCCAACAGGAGCCATAAACTGATGCCTAAGCATTCCATGGCCAGGCAATAGGGTTGAGTTTAACTGGACACATGGGGACAGTTGTTTTGTACCACATGGAGCAGAGGTAGGTGGGGGCTGACAGAGGAAGCCATGGCCGCCTGGCGACCCCGCGCTGACCCACTGGCCCCTTCATGGAAGGATCAAGGCCTAGATGGGAGCTGGTGGAGGGTTAGAGGTTTAAGGGTAACAAATCAAGCAACACTTTAGTGGTATTTAACCCCCACATACCATATCTCCCTAACTGCGCGGGCAGTGCATAACTGTGTAGAACAAACATAGAACTGCTTATTTGTGTTCTCTGTGTGTATGTGTGTGTGTGTGTGTGTGTGTGTGTGTGTGAGGGGGGGGGGGGGGGGGGGGGGGGGGGCTTTTCAGTGACAGAACTGGAGTGGGTCAGGTATACATTTCACCAAAAGTCTGCTTCAATCATCTCTTTGCAGGACAATAGGGGGTCGGAGCTTGTACTGAAAAATCTGTGATATAAGGAAACAAATTCTCTTTTTTTATTAAGTTTCAATACTACAACAGTTAGCAGGACACAATAGATCTGTAAATCGAACCCCCTCTTATTATAAGATGTATTCCCTGGGGCTGTGGTGGGTTCTTCATACTTTCACTTTTTCTTTCCTCTTAGCATTTTGTGTGCCATAAAGAAAAAGAGGACACGACAGGGACCCCCTATAGGCAGTGCATATCTGCCTTCTAAAAGCATCACTCAACTTTATGTTCACTTCTGCTTCCCCTAGCCAGGCTGTGTTTCTTCCATTGGTATCTGCTCATAAAAGGCACCGGGGCTGTAAAGATGTGCAACAGACAACTGCCGGATGTTCTCACACCTCAGCATGGGAATCCAGTGTTTCTGCGTACCTGTAAGCACTCGCATTAAGTTTTATATATAATAAGTATACAGTATAAAGTGTACGCTGTTAATCATGGCAACCATTAATTATAAATAGTGTCTCAAAACGTATATTTATTAATATAAAACACAAATACAAAATTCAACTGTACAATCATTTAATTTTCTTTTAAAACAGGTCACAGCGTAAAATCCAGCAGGATAAGTGCATAGTCATAAAACCCAACAGTGCAGTCATGCAGGTGACATATAAACCTAATTCATTTGCATTTTATTTGACTGTGAATGAAAAAGTTTTTCACAAGGGAACACTTTTACTACTTTTCTCTATTTTATACGGGTCTGGGTCTGAGGGGTTTTGGACTATTGCTTGGAAAAATTGTGACAACCCTTTTTTTTTTTTTTTTTTTAAATAATTGCTTTTGATATTTAAGTAGAAATTAATTGTAAAATGAATTAATCAGAAAAATAGTCAACACATGAATTCGATAATTTAAAAGAATGTTAATTGCCCACAGACTATACATCTAATTTAAAATGAGTATAATTAAACCATTCTGATATCAAACACAATGTAAACTTTTGTGTTAGGGCATCAAAACTGTCAGTACTTGAGGAACAAACTCTACCCAAAATTGTAAGAATAATAGATAGACAATTCATAGCTAGTTAATAATAGAAGTGGATACCAAGTAAGTTTTGATTATAATTCTGTGTTGAAATGTAGTAGGCTTTAAATCCTAGATAGATTTCATTAGGTGTTGTGATAAAGGGGTCACAGAGAGACCAGCTTTAATCTGAAATGAACCCCCCCCCCCTCCTCTGGAGAGTGACTGAGAGGGCAGTGAGTGACGCAGGTGAGAGTCAGGCGGTCCACCCAGCCCCCGGACCGCACCTCTCTCTTATCTGCCCGATGGAGCGAAAGGAGGAAGGAGTGACAAAGGCCAGGGCTTTGGGTTGGTGATAAGGAAGGGGGCTATATGTCCTGCTTTAGCCCTGGCTCGCAACCCCAATGGCTTGAGAGGGGGCCATCCAGGGGCCAGGGAAAGAAAGCGTTCCAAGACAGTGTTTTTCACACCCAGGTAGGAATCTGACCCTGTGCCGTCAAGATATAAAGAATGCTTTGCTTGCTGCTGCTGTGTATTTACGTGTGGTATAGTCTCTCTGGTGGGCAGTGAGAGAGAGCGAGAGGGAGGGAGGGAGAGCGAGAGAGAGAGAGAGAGAGAGAGAGAGGGGCAGGAAGAACGGTAACGACAGACAGAGAGACAAGAGGGTCAGACCGAGTTCACAGCAGATGCCAGCAGAGTCTCACACACACTGCAGGAAAGCCAAATTGCTTCCGGATCTGTAGGTATCCACCCCATGTTCCTACCATTCTACCGCCTTCCTGCCCTCTTTCCTTTTTTTCCTTCTCATATTTTCTTCTTCTTTTGTCTTTTATTCGGGCTCTTCTGTCAGCCGGTCCTGCTGCTGCTGCTGCTGCTGCTGCTGCGTGGCATGGCACAGGGTGACAATGTCTGTAGGGAAGCAGTCTTTGAGTAGGATCCCTCTGTCTCTTTGGCAGTCCAGCTCTCCTATGAAACCATGCCAGTAGATCACAAGGCCCGGACCAAACCTGCGGCGCAAAAGCCAAAAAAACGAAAAACAAAATTAGTACATCGTCGCTGTCATCTCACTGAAGTAGCTACGAATGATTTATGCATTTGCTTTTTATATATTTAATCATATCTGCCAAACGCTTACAGCTGTTGACTTTGGATTTGGAAGGCATAATAAAAAAATAAAAAAATAAATAAACAGGTACAAGTCAGTGAAGTGATGAGAAAAGATGGGACACCGGCGTGATTGATCTTAGGAGAGATAAGGTCGCTTAGGTATTTTCCTTTGATCGGCGTCCAGGAAAAACTTGCGCGGAATCAAACAAAAAAGAGCCGCCGAGGAGAGATTAAGATCTTTCTGACAGGGTGATACACACTCGATCACATTACAATGGCAGCGAAATAACAATAATCGGGAGAAATAACAAACCCTCCACCACCGAAAGGCCTCGGCATCCTGTCATCGGAAGCCTTTTGGCACATAGCGGAGCACGCAGAGTTCAACAGTGTCTGTGAGAGAGCTAAACACACTGCATCTGGTGGTGTTAACGTTAGCCAATCCCACTGTGTCCAGCTGTTTCATTCACATTCTCTTTGAAAAACCGGGTGAAACTTTGCCTTAGTTGGCGAGCAACAGCAGTTTATGTCTATAAATAATGACTCGCCGTGCAACTGAAAGTTCAGACTATCTAAATATAAAGGTGTTTTTTTCCCCCTGAATTCTATATTTTTTTCTCTCCCCTCATCATTTTACTGCTATTGTGTCTCACAGACACTGTAGCTACTGTACACCCGAAAGGTCTGCTGAAAGGTGCAGAAACAATTAAAAATGGAGCACTTCTTTCGCCTGGGAATGCGCCGCGACGCTATTTCACTGCTCCTCCTCACAAAAGGCCATAACTCATCTTTTTAAGCCATTTATTATGCCCCGAAGAGCCATCGGTGGCCCCTCTCTGCCTCATATAGATCATACCTATTCTTTGAACATTAGCTGCCATGCATAAAGACATGTCACAGTTGAACTCTGAGCAGGAGAGGGAGCGCCTGCCTCGGCCCCCACATTGCAGGAGCAGATTCAGGGGGCTGACAAGTGCTGTGGTCCCAGACACTCTATCCTCCGACAGTTAACAATGTTGTGGGGCCTTTGGAGACCCAGACAGGAAGCTAGCCCAAGGGCCACGGAGAGCAACACAAGTTCAGCCTCAAGGTAACGCGCATAAAAAACCTTGAACCCAGTGATTAATCATTTCATATCAAAATACACGTACACTTACGGTGTTGATTCCCACAAAAAATCATGGGAATCTTTTAAATTATTTCAATTCATGAGCTCATTATAAATACATAGATTTTCGACCTTTACAACTGCGACAATGTATTATACCCACATAAATTATAAAAAGTGACGTCAAGGTAAATTGTCATGACATCGGCAGCTGTAGGTGTATATAGTGTACTGTGTTGAATGGGCCTTGAGGCAGTGCATGTTCTACATACTGTATGAAGACAGACGTCCACAAAATAAAACATGGCTACACGCACACACGCACACGCACACACACAAGCCCTCACTCCCTCCAGGAGGCCCTTGCAGCAGTACATGCTTATGCACCCCATCCCCGCATTCTAACGTTTTACAGTGTGTGATTTAGTGTGCTGTATCTGTGAGCAAACAGGCCAAAGCTAACAGCCCTGGAGAAAGCCCACAGATGCACGCCGAAAGTTCACCACAATGTCACACACATAGCTCAGCCTCTCTCAGCGCGGCACAGAGCTCAAGCGGCCCCCCTAAACTCTCATCGTTTCCACGGTCCTCCGCTGCACATGGCCGCCCCAACTCTTAATATGGAAATGTTATGGAAGCAAAACCTAAACATTTACATTAGATGACTTTGGAAATGGGGGGTTACACTCTTCTTTTTTATTCAGCCGGCGTGCTGTATGTATGTTACTGGGGAGGTGAGGCTGAAAAGGGGAGAACAGGGAGAGACCGGTTCGCACAGAGTGGAAGAGAGGCAACCTTCTGAAAAGGTTAAAACTGTACATCAACAGATAAGGCGGCGGCGGCGCGCGATACATCATGTCCCGGGTCTGTCAGGGGAGGCCGAGCACAAATTGAAACAAGCAAAATTATAAACACAAGGGAGCCATGTCGCCAAGGCCTTTCCATACAGTAAAGAAAATAAATGGACTTTGAATCCTACTCAGAATTAATACACGTCGATATACTACAAGGACCTTGAGGTACAAATCTGAGACTAGGAATACAAACAGTAACACATGAGGGGGAAGGGAAACGGTCAGGGGGCCACGAATCAGCCTGATGGCTACAGTATGGGATTCTTAAGAAAACGCTCCAAGCAGCATCCAGACACTATGAAGACCAATTATAGATACCGTATATACAGCATTTGATGCCCTATATTCTACAATATACACTCGGAAGTTTGTGTGTTATAACGCCCCGAGGTAGTGCACGGATGTTTAGTTTGAATTTGTAGGCAAATTATGGTTTATTATGTGGGCTGGCTCTTATTAACCTGGCATGTGCTTATTGCACACACACATGCACACCACCTCTTAAGTCAGAGTCAGCCATCTTCCAATAAACACCTAACTATGTAACGAGTTGGTGAAATTGTTTGTGAAATGTAGCTAATTTCAGCAAGGGGACCACTTGACGAGCCTGGGCGTGGACCGCTGCTGCCAGCCACACTTTGGTTAGTGTTAATGAGCGGGTGGTGGTCGCATTTAAAGCAGGTGCCAAACAGCTCACTGCAGCAGCTTAATGAGAGCGAGGCACTCAGGAAGCAAAAAAACAACGCTCGAGTGGAGAAAAGGGAGTGTTATAAGGGTCTGCCTGCGCGCGCACACACACACACACACACACACACACACACACACACACACACACACACACACACACACACACACACACACACACACACACACACACACACACACACACACACACACACACACACACACACACACACACACACACACACACACACACACACACACACACACACACACACACACACACACACACACACAGCCAAGCCTAACACAGAGCTGAGCCCTGAATTACATCTCTGCATCTTGAATGCACAACCTGTGGACACAAACTGAGCACTTGCACAGATATGAACTGTGAGAGCTAATACAAAATACAATAAAATACAAACTGTACCCTTCAAGCAATGTGCAAACTTGCTTTCTTGATTTTATTTATGCCCTTCTCATTTTTCTGTACAAAGTCTGAGGTTGCTGAAGGTCAGACAGACCCCTCCCCCCCACACACACACACACTAACTAATTCCTACCGAAAACACAGATCAAGGCTAATTTGATCTGCCACATTCGGTGAGAAAAACCTTCACTAAAACCGGCGGCCGAGCACTTCTGCCAAAACACATTACACACCGTGATGAATTATCAATAAAATCAAGACGAATTTACGCTCCACTTTAAAACACCGTCACTTCATTTTACATAGAGCGCAGACCCGCTTTAAACAAACGCCCAGGCAATGATTTAGACAGCGTAAGCCCCTACCTGGGGGTGAACTCTACGTCTCTGAGTTCTCCCCCACAAAGAACTCTTTGTTTTCGGCATCCATACATCAGGTCATGAGGCTCAAGCACTGCCAAACATTTGCTATAGACACTCTTTTCTATGCCTGCCCTGAAATGCAGGTATGGTAACCCGCTCAACTTCTTTTTCGACAGAAAGCATTGGGAGTGATCGGGGTGAGAGTGTATAGAGGAATAAAAGTCTCTCTCTCTGGAGACAGAAGGAATATATACATAGTGAATGATGGAGTCAAAATGAGTGCAATCTTGACAAATGGCCTGTTCTTTCGTGGCGAGTTTTTTTTTTGCAGGGTCAGATGATGGTTAAGTGATGTGTTTGTGTTTGTGTGTGTGTGTGTGTGTGTGTGTGTGTGGGTGGGTGGTGACCAAATGCCTGCATGCCATATGATATGGCTGATCACTGTATACATCCAGCCTGTGTATTTTAATGGCCTCTCGCAGTGTGGCTGTTTGCAGCGAGTCAGCCGGTCTGATGATGAAGACGCCCTGATAACACCAGCTTCCATGCACACAAATAGGATATTTAAAGGCTGTCTCTGCCCGGAGGGGCGTCCACCAACAGTAAATAATCCCTTGCTAGGAACTATACATCCTCCTGTCCATACAGAGCAGGAGTTCAGTGGAAGAGTTAACCTCCCACACACAAGTTATTAACATGACTGGAGCTAACAATAGAAGACCCCTGTCCCCTAACCGCCCCCTTGGTCTTTGTGGGCATGGAAAAAGTTTGAATCTGCTCAGGTTATGTGAACCACAAATTGCAAGGCGGCCGCAAGCACACAATCGTATGTTAAACGAGTCGCACAAAAGCCTACGTGAGAACTGTAATTAATGTGTGGAATAGAGGGCAATAATAAAACAAAACATCTTCCGCCTGGCCCGACATTTTTATGTTGTCTGTCTACGGCGCATGGAAATGGAACGTGACACGGATGTGGTTCGTCTTTTGTCACCGCTGGAGGTAGGGAGGGTGTTTTATGTGTATGTATGTGTGTTTGTGTAGCTTAGTGTAGTGTAGGGTTTAACATTGAGGTGCGGAGGTGTAATGTGTGAGTACCAAGGGTGTGGGAGGTCAGCTCCAGTCGGTGTGGTGTGAGTTATGTGTTGCACTGGGAGCTAATTTACGCTCACTGATGCGAGATACACAATAGCAGAGCATAGAGGATCCCCCGTGCTTTATCTGGTAACCATAGCAACCCACTGGAACCACTATGGCAGGACGTGCCCTCGGCTCTCTGACCTACCACGCTCAACATCCTCTATACCTTCAGCTCAGGAACACTATGATACACACAGCCTGTACTATTTGCATATAGAGATTGAACCCTCGCCAAATGTATCATTATATCATTTATTTTGATATATTATCTTTGTTTGTATGATATAACAACATTTGAGAGATGACTATGGGTGCTTTCAGCGGACACTTGAACACGTACAAATATGAGAAATAATTTGATGAAAAAATTGATTTTTTGTTGTTGTCACTTTCGATTTACCCAGAACATCCAAATAAATTCAGAATCTTAAATCCCTGTTTTTTATAAAGCATGCTTGAGAATTCAGTCATTTATTATGTAATTTAATACCGATATCCACTTAGCATTTTGGGAAAAAAAAATATTTGCACTAGATCAAGATACACAACATTGAGCCATTGTAAGTTGGTTTCAAAAAAAAAAAAAAAAAAAAAAAATGCTCCATGTATTTTAATAATACCTATTTTATTTTATTTTTTTACCCTAACACACCTTAGCTCCCTCTCAATCAGTCTTTATCTCACACTAACAAATTATCACTTCCCCTGAGCTGGGCCTCTCTCACAATCTCTTACCACCTTCTCACACGAACCTAAATCTTATCCACACACACACACACACACACACACACACACACACACACACACACACACACACACACACACACACACACACACACACACACACACACACACACACACACACACACACACACACACACACACACACACACACACACACACACACACACACACACACACACACACACACACACACACACACACACACACACACACACACACACACACGATTGATATCTTGGTTGACGCAGTATTAAATGATTATCTGAATGAGCTCATGAGTTAATAAGCATCAGCCTTATTTTTATTTTCATAGAACAATAGTAAGACAAAGAGCAAGCACCGTCATGCCAACGCCATTTGGTCCTGGTTAGGATCCCTTTTTTCTACACTATCACGCTTCCCAAACATCCTCCAGCCGAGAGGGGAAGGGGAGTCTCAATCAGTGTTTTGGAACTTGCAAAGTCCCTTAACCGAGCATGTCGCCTATCACATTAGCAACACATATCTGAGGGACAAGTGTGCGTGGTGTGTGTAATGCGCACTGGTCCCCCTTTTTAGATCTACGGCGTCACGGTCGGACAAGCTTTGACACACTCTGGTCTGCTTTGGATGAGGAGCGAAACCAAACAAGGTGTGGCCTGGCTCTTGGCTTTGTCTGTTTAGTGTTCAGAAGTCGCTCCAAACAGCATCGGGGGACACCGCACGCCACAAAAACAAACCTATACCGATGACAGCTCCAGAAAACTTCGTATTAGAGTCACGCTGGAATTATGGAGCAACTTATACTTTGGGGGGAAAAAACACTCCTCTTACTCTTTTACAAAAGACCATCACTTTGAAATTCAGCCTTTGCAATATGAAGGTGATAATACAAATGCTCCGTCTCTGGCAGCGTGAGGGTTAACCACATTCAGACGGTCAGAGCTCACCTGATCTTTTCACAGCTATCGACTCCCCATCCTCCATAACGACCCTCTACATCATGGAAATGGCTTGATCTCTTCCGTTATGACACACTGAGTGGGTATTCATTAACACCTGATGCTGATATTATTAAATTATATTACGGCAATGGCTGCAAATGGCGTCGTCTCCTATATCCGCGCTGAAATCATGAGTAGGCAATACTCGTGTCTGTGAGTCTGGAACTCTGGATATAGGTCTAATATATTGTAGATTGCTCGCACTGCACAGGATTGAGATGAGACATTATTTCTGTTACGAGATTAAAAAAGACAAATATATTTTACTGTTTCAAGAGGCCCATTAGTGTCCAAAGCCAAACAATGGCCACAGTGCAAATTTGGAGAGTGTGTCCAGAGAGAGTCTCTGTGGCCTTTGATGAGTCGCCATGTCTTTAAGCTCTGCTTGGAGACAGGAAGCTTCCCGTGGTGGCAGGCTGGCGAGCGGGCTGGGAGTCTGTGCAGACCGAGAGGACGGCGGCGTCAGGGGGATACATGCTCCTTTAACCTGTTATTGTGAATTCCCAGCAGCCCTAGCTGATAATTGCCACCTGTCTCTGGGGGAAACAGTCAAAAGGCAAGGCAGAGGGACAGCCATTTTGTGTCTGCTGATGCTCCTCGCTCCCGCTACAGCCCTTGTTCACGTCCTATAGTCCTGCCCTTAACCCTGGCGGTTAATGTGTTTTCAATTTAGGATGGACCCCCCTCCCCCACTACAGGCACTGCCCTAATCAACAACAGTTTGTACTGTAACCCTATCTGCCCTTGCGAGGGCAGCGTCAGCCCAGCCGGGGCGCCTGTAAACCTGGTGTGTCCGGCAGAAGAACAGTGTTACATGTGTGTGTATATATGTATTGTTGATATCATGTTTATATGTGAGGTCATAGGATGTGTGACTGCTTCTTGGCTGTTTTGTCTTCCACATCTTGTAATGCTATTCAAACAAACATAAAAACACACACACACACACACACACACACACACACACACACACACACACACACACACACACACACACACACACACACACACACACACACACACACACACACACACACACACACACACACACACACACACACACAGCACCTAGAAACACTCTCACACAGGGAAGTTTGCAAGATGCCATAAATCACTTCTAAAAACACCGGCATTCAATGATGAATGTATGAAAAAATAATAAAAGTCAGTGCTCTAGTTTTAAACCTATATTATTTGTGGTACAATTAACATCGGTGAAGGCAGAGAAAATATATAATATAACTATAATATATGAACATATTCAGTTCTTTATGGTTATGTGTTTAGTTTTTTTAAAACATGTACAAATGCACTTTGTATAATTCTTTATAACTCCTTATTTTTGCAGAATAAACATATATATATATTTTTAAATTAAATCTCTCTGGTTCAGGAATAAGTCTTATCTGTTGAATTCTGTTGCCACTTCAATCAGGGGCTGAATCAAAAGTAAGTCATGGAAAGGCAGGTGTGAATGTTTGTTGTGTAGGCCGGCCCATGTATCCAAGAGTAGGACCCGGCCCCAAAATTAGAGCGTGGCCTCTAATGTCTCCCTGGGAGAAAAAAGAGGCCTGGCTTTTGTCCAAGTCAGCACCTTTGGAAGTGCAGTCGTGTTACCACCACTAAATCAACATGTCAGCGCTCAGCCCAGTGAACTTCTTCACCCAGACTTCACCGTTTACAGCTACCCCGCACACCTAATGAATTGGTGTGAATGCCCATCTGTCTGCTACAATGAAAAGGGGAAAGGAGATATGAGGAGAAAGAGGGGGAAATAATATATGTATTTCTTTTTCAGCTGTTGCACACAACCCGCTAAATATGAAGATCATCACCAGACACCGGAAAAACTGCATTTGCCTTTTTTACTTGAGCGGAAAAAATGCTGTATCAAAACAAAAACAGTCCGAATCCAGGTTAAGGATATCGTCGCCATTAACCTTGGCCCCCGGGTCCAAAATGGAACTGTCCCAATTTTGTGTTTGGAAACGGACGCAGGCGAAGGGCTACAGAAAGCTGTGTGCTTACTCGGCAGTCTGTTTACATTCCAGCGGGTAATTTTAGCCCTTGGGGTGGGGGGGCAGATCAGGGGGGCCGACATGTCGTGGGGGCTTGTCAGTGGTCGACGGGCCAGCCGGCGCTTTGGCGGCACCTGGACATGTGGGTGGTACATAAAAACACACACAGACACATAGACCTCCAGCAGACAAATCACTTGAACTGTTATCTGTGTTTGTGCCAATCAATTATTTACCAGGTTTTATAATAGGGAAAATGTAATAAAAAGCCAACTAGCATTTTCTACATAACATAAATGGCCGCTCTGTCTGTGAGTGGACCACTAGACTAGAGTCACAGGCTGACGATAGGGGGGCCTAGTGGAAAACCACAGAAGTGAGAGGGTGTAGTCTTGCTAACAGGCCCACCACTGAGCACCATTAGCTTTGGGCAACACAGGATATCCCCAGTGTTTTCACTGATGATCTGGGGTGCAAATCTAATTTCATTGTCGTTTTTAAAAATTTGCTATGCAAACAAAACAATAATCCCGGTTCAAGAACCGCCGAGGGCTTCTGTGCATGCGTGTTGGGATTTGTCTTTTTTATTACTCCCAGCCCTGCAGTGTCCCTTCAAAGGGCAAGAAGGCAAAACGTCAGTGTGTGTGTGTGTGTGTGTGTGTGTGTGTGTGTTTGCGGCGCTTGTGTGTCAGTGCACGTGTAAGGGAGAAGGCGAGAGAGATAGAGAGAGTGAGGGAGGGAGGGACAGACAGAGAGACTCAGAGCTTATCGAAACTAATTAGGCGAGGGATCAGGATGGAAGTTAAATACTGGGCTACATGTAATGAAAGAAGCAGAGTGGGGGACATCTAGGGGTCAGGCCCACACCAAACAGTGGTCCTCAGGCAATCTGGTATTGATTTTCACTCGTTTGGGGATGAAGGTGGACAGGGGGGAGGGAGGGGGGAGCATGGAGGGAGAGAGGGAGAGAGAGGGGACGGGGTAAAAGGCAGTAGTGCAGAGTCTAAGGGTCTTGTGAGTTGTCAACTTGACAGTTTAACCCCTTTTGGAGAAGAGCAAACAAACACGGGGATCTCCTGGGCTGACAGCGTTGATCTGTCATAGCGATGACACTGCAAAGCCCCGCACAATGCCCACACGGGAGAAGAGAGAGGGGAGGGAAAAAGAGAGAGAGAGATAGAAGGGGGTGGGGGGGGGGGGTTGATACAGATATGCAGAGGCACATTCCTTAAGCCTATAGAAGATAGAACTGTGATCTGCTTAAGACCTGTGGAAGCCTGATCTATGGATATCTGCATCTTAAAGCATTCAGAAAAGAAAAATTCAATACCTAGACGAGGTTTCCGTTGCTCAATTTTAGAAAAAATATAGACTACAATATGAATCAATATCTGCATGCCATTGCTTATTGATGGTGTTCTGTCAACATGCTGAATGAGGGAGCACACACAGAGGGGTTTACCAAAAGGGTTCCATTTTGGTCTTTTCCCCAAGTTTGGGTGTTTCTGTTGAAGCAGTAACGGGTGATTGTCCACAACCTTAAAGACACAGACACACAGATGTCGGCGCTCTTCTCTTGTCACTCAATCTGTGCAGGGCCGTCACCCCAAGCACCTTGCCTCTCATGTCCTTAAACACTTGAAGACCCCTTTTCACTTTTCCCCCCCTTTAGACTGCCTCATCGCTTTGTCACATTGCCAAAGGGGGACTCCATTAGCCTGGCCATGCATAGAGCCCTCAGCTTCCACTTATACTTAACACACACATACACACACACAACCAAAAACACACACACACACACACACACTCACTCACACCCACCGAGGGAGGGAAAGGAGGGAGGCTGATACTCACTCGCTAAGGCTGTCCACATCAAATTAGAGTGGCCCCTATTGTCCCTATTACGGCCCTGGGAACGCTCCATCATGACGGATGCTACGGGGTCCCTCACTTGTCAGGAGTTGTCAGACTAGATAGGGAGTCTGGATACACACGGCTGACAGGTAATCTTAATGTCTTCAATTAGCCCAATTAGGCCTGTCATAAACAATTCGATAAGTGCTCGACCAACACAAACAGATAAAACGCATGCACGGGCACACATGGGACGTACATACACACACCCGCATGCCGCACGGTCTGCGGGGTATTAATGAGAAGGGTAATGGGTATATCAGCGGACGGTTGACTTGTCTTTTGTTTCGAGGAGGGGTGTGTTGTGCCCACACATCCCCTTGCTCTCAGCTGTGCACTGCTGGCCGCTACCTGGTCAGTTCAAATTGTACTATCTCCTTTCATTAGCGCATCTCCGGCTGAGAATCTGAAAGGCCGTGACAAAATTCATTTGAGACGAGTGGGAGCAGATTGCCTGAAGCAGGTGCTATAAGGGAGATAAAACAAAAAAAGCAGCAGCTTTGAGTGTGACCTGCGTGTGTGCATGTATGTGCGCGTGAGAAAAAGGCTTTGCCCCGGTCTTCACATTCTGTTAGTTTCCCTGCTATGGTAAATGGGTAATGACACAAAGGTGTTTTTGAAAAAAGAAAAGACCAGCAGGTACCAGAGAGGAATCAGCCCAGCGCACACTTGAAGCGTTTACCAAGCTGCGGTGAAATCTAAATATTGTTTCTAGCGTGACTAAACAGGCCAACACCTTTCTGTGGAGAGGCTGTGCGATAGCTAACATTGTTTGATTTGGTCTCTCCTTTATGATATCTTATCGCAGAGCACCGGCGACACCCACACTACATCCCCCTGCTTTTGTCCTCTAACCGTTTCTTTAAAATTCATCTATTTGCTTTCACTATCGATATCTTTCCCCCCTTGAGGTATACGCTTGACACGTTTCAGCAACCGCAAAGCACAAGCTAATGTTTAGGACAGAGATTCTGCAGTTTGCAAACACAAGACCCGAGCAAAGTTAGCATCAATATTTGAACAAGAACTTGACATCAACACTGCCTTGATCTTATGTACAGAGGGCCTTGAAATGCCCCGCGTTAAGCAACAAAGCTGACACTTTCAATGCAGCGCTCATAGACTAGTCCCTGGGCATTCAAGGAAATGTTTTACAAAGGCAAGAAAAAATATAAACAACATACAAGAATTCAGTTAAACCCGAGGCAATATGCTGAATGGTGAATCCGCAATACTTTTTTCCTGAAAAAGGAACAAAACTATACATTAAGTGCTTGTGAGGTCAACCCACCAATTAGAACAAAGACAAGATTTGCAACGAAGGATTTACATAACAAGTTCTGAAACTGTGTTGGTTGTAACACATTAGGGATACCTTGAAATTTTCATTCAAGGAGTCGTCACAATGGGACCAGAAGTTCCCGTCAAACCAACTGCTATCCGTAGGATCTGTGATGGACATCTAACTCTATAATGATTTTTACCTCAAGTGACTGCTGGAATGCCATCCAAGGAGAAAAAAAGAAAGAAAGAGAGAGAGAGAAAAGCCGTCAATGTGGAAGTTGTAATGGGAAATTGCTCTTGGCAACTATTTGTTCAGGCACCCGATTTTTTTCATCTTTATGCCAACCCAGTGAGCCTCCATTGGAAAGCAGGGCAAGTGCCCCTAATGAGTAATCTATTTCAAAGCAGTCGTGTCTGGGCATGACAGTTTACTGAGAGGCTTGAAGAACTGGTAATTACCAGTGTTACGGGGCAATTAATGCATATTACACTGCGGCACTCATGGCGGTGACTGTCAGCTCCCCAATAAAAATGAGCACTCTTCAGCTAAAGGGTGACATTAATTGGGCCCTTAATGACTATGCACAGGAACCAAGCCAAATAGGAACAAAACAGGGGACTCGCTCTGACTCCAGCAGAGGGTAGGAAATTGGACTAAAAATGAGATTAATTGCTGTTTAGAAAAAAAAGACGGGAACAAATGTGGTGAGGGGAAGGGGAAGAAAGAGGTTGGAATTATAGGGTGCAGAGAGCAAGAGGCTGGCTCATACAAATGACAATTCAATTAATTATTTTATACTGTATTTTTCTATACCTTAAGGAGTGCAGACAGGCCTCAGGCTATGTACAGGGCTTTGCCTTGATGGGGTGCTCATTGTGTAAACAGTTACATGTACCATTTCCCAAAGCACCGCACACAGCCTCATGTTGAATACGCTCAATATAATAAATACATCTAAAATCTTCATTTAAGTGAAAGAAAGCCTTCCCAAATAACACAAGAAGGCACATGAGAATGTGAAAGCTGTAATGAATGTAGACCAGATCAGGTAGTATTGAGAGTTTCTGGGTTGCACACTTTCCTATAAATCCTAAAAGCCTTATATATGTCTTTCCGCTTAAAGCAGATCATAAAGAAATGTAAAGTAAATCTGCCAAATTGCAGGCCTCACACCCCCAGAAATGTTTGTTTAGAAGGAGATCAAGGATGCATACTGAAGACATGAAGTAATTCCGCTAAAGCTAGGCACCACCTGAATATGCAAGCCCACAAATCATGAAAAATATCAGCATGCAAAACATGCCGTCATTTGCATGCATTTTTGATTCTGGATTTCCGCGCTATTTAAATATGCAGTTAGAAATAGTCCAGCGCTGCCTCTCGCGCTGTCACGCTGCACACTCACACTGTCATTGGTCCTGATAGAACTCTTCCGCTTCAAAGGGAGCTTTGCAATGGAGAGGAGAATGAGCAAATATTTGAATTGCAAAAACACATCATCTTGTGAGGGGAGGAAAAATTCGAGACAACTTTTTAGAGTCAAAAGACAACCCCAACCCCCCCAGCATGCTAACCCTCTGCACGCAGCACACAGAAAAAAAGGCAACATATTCAAAGCGTAAGCACTCTCCTCGCTAATTTACCATATCCACATTTGTGTAATGAGATGTGACACATTTTAGAGAGGATTGCGGGAAAAAAAAACTTTAATTTGAAGAGAGAACCATAAAATGTTTAAGCTGCCTCTGTATTTAACTGAAATCCATCGCACAAATCCAGGTTCTCAGACAAGCTGACATGGCTTTGATTACGGACTGGAGTGTAATTAGCTACTTAAGCTATCCCCTGGTATAGGTTGGAGTGAGCACTACCACCACTGTAGCTATGTTTTTTAGCATTACTAAAAAAGACCTGTTAAGATTGTACAGGAATACCTTTACCCTGTGAATTTAGCACAGTAGACGGTTTACAGACATTTAAATGCAATCACTCCAGGAGGATATTCTCAACGGCTTACAGTTCTTTGCAGAAGTTAGTGGGAAAAGGAAAGTGCAATAAATAATCTTCATGACAAATCAATAACATGACTCATTGCATATTCGCAAGTATGTATTCCCCAATTTGGAGCCAGGATAAATAGAACAACTCCGCCAAAAGTTACAAGTCTAGCCACGAAGGCCATGAAAAACATCAGCAGCAATAAATACCCATCTTCAGACATCTGAAAAATCAACACGGTGCAGGAAAAACTGTGTTTATGATTGTACATTTATTTACCAAAGGCTGAGAACTACCTTGAATTTTAAACCTGTGGGGAAAGTGTGAGTGTCTAGTCTACAACGCATGCTCAGAAAAAGTCCTTTACATTTAGAGAATGTCTGCAAAGTAAACTGAGGAAAGACAGCAAATCAGCTGCGGGTTAAAAAAAATTAAAACAAAAAATTCAAGGCTACAATTTTTACAAGCTTAATCAAAGCTTTAAGTGTAAGACAAGCAGTTGTGGATTTCATACAATAATTAGGAGGATCAAATGGAGTTTACACTGTAACCTTAATTCTAAATGATATCTTAAAATATGAGTCAACCTGTAATCATAAAGTCTTTAAATGATTAATACTCGGCCTCTCTTCTTAACACAGCGTTATAGCATTACCCAGAGGTCCAGTGCACAACCCCTCCTAGGGGGCCTCAACTCCTCTGCGACTGGCCTATACGTGTAGACAACTTGGAGACAGGTCTGAGCAGAAATCAAACCTGGATGATGGATAGCCTTACTGCACAATGACCTCTGTCACTGGGTTCTTGCCCTAAATCAATGCTGGCCGATAAGGGCCCTGCGCCAGCGCTCACCTTGGTATGTTCACCAGCGAGACCTTATCTATGGCAGGAGGAAGTGTGAGTAATAACTAAAGACAAGCCACAACCAAACCACTAACCCCACCTTGTCAAACATAATTTAGAATGTATATCCCCCTCTACCCGCTAACCCACCCTTCTCCCGCTGCTCTTAAAACCAGTAATTATGAGAAAAAGAAAAAAAAAAAAGATTGGGGAATGTGTGTTTGGGAAGATTAACCTGTTGTAGGATTGTGGGAGAGCTTTGTACATATCTTTCACAAGGAAAGCTGAGAGAGCGATCATAGGACTGAGGTCTGACATTCCATCTACTTTTTGATACACTGGCATTTTCCATACACAATCGTTCACAAAAATATATAAATAAGATTCTTAAATTTCACGGTGGTCAAGGTCTGTGTGGAGCGGCAAAAAGCTTTCAGTGATGCATACAGGGAGAGGTCGCAGGTCCAAGTTGAGACGAGGGCTGACAGGAAGTAGGAGCAAAGACTTTATGAAGATTACAGCATTTGAGAACCCTGAGACCTTTCAATTGTTTTTCATTTGAGTGTGTTTGTGACTAAGTGTGTGTGTGTGTGTGTGTGTGTGTGTGTGTGTGTGTGTGTGTGTGTGCGGAAAGAGACACAGAAACAGAGAGCAGGGCGAGAGAGCGAGTGAGCGTGCTTCCAGGCAGTCACATCAGAATGGAGAGAGAGACCAAACGTGACATCAAACGTTGCAATTAGCTGACCCCTTTCTCCAAGAGTCAACGTTTTGAGAAGGCACTGCCTTTTAAAAGCCTGATTAAAATATGTTTGCTTTCTCATTCAAAATGACATTTGACAAGGTTAGCAATATTTCAACTAACTGAGAAAACATTCTTGTGGCCGTAATCCTTTTTTTTCCACCACTTTCCAGGCGTGCAGGTAACCTCGGAGTGAGTTTCCCATGAACTCGCCGCTTCAATTTAAAAACAAAATCGCAGAGGGGGGGGGGGGGGGGGGGGGGAGAAAAAAAAGAAGGAAGTATTTTGGCGTGTTTTGTTTCACTAGAGCAGCTGAAGCTAAAAGTTTTTTTTTCGCGATCATTATTCAGAGAATTGATCCCCTTTCTAATTCAAACCACGGCCAATATTTAAAACAGAGCGGGTATAGTATTTTCTTTTTAACCGCAAGCTCTGTCCTTAGCAGGCACTCAAAGGGGGCTGAGGAACTGTCAGCAGCTCCGGGGATAGAGTTGCTCTGGACTGTTAAACCCCCTCATCACCAAATTAGGAAAGGTGTAATCTGTAGTCCAGTGGCTTCTCCAATGGAAGAAGTAAGGAAGATTAAATTCAATGTATTTGTAATGTATTAAACATATGTCGTAATATATATATATATATTTTTTTTATTCAAATGTTTTTAAAGGGCTTCAAATAGTCAGCAAACTTAAGTAAACTAAATATAGATAGTGTCTGCCACTGTCTTGTCAGTGTGCATTGGTGACAAAACAAGCTGAAGACAAGCGATGAATAAGGGCAAGATATCAGAACTGTTCAGGCCAAAAACTCTGGTCTAAACTTAATCGTTTTCACATCCATTCCAGTCGCAAGGAGAAGAGAATGTGACGTGTCGGGGGCCGGTCAGTGAGCCAGCCAGCCAGCCCAGGCTTATAGCTGCAGCTGTGCTCAAATTGAAGTGGCACTTTCTATCAGAGGCCTTTCGCCAGACAGCTCTATTCTGCCCTTTCACTTGTAACCCTTATGACACACAGACGCCCATTACAAAAAGAGTGGTCATTTAAAAACGCACGGCCGTCATCGAAGAGACAGATTCTGTTTTTTGTTGGAATTTTTTTTTTACATGGGGGAGGATTCATAGTGCGAACGTGCCAGCTGATAGAGATATCACTCAAAATGAGAAAAAGATTCCTCCCGACGTCTCCGTGGCGGCCATTCAAACGGTGGGGCGGCTCAAAGCCCACCCCAACTCTGCTGCCGAGTATGTATTTCAACTTGTTCAGAAATGTACGCCTCTGTTATCTCGCCGCGGTCCAAAAAATAAAAAAAAGGATTAGGTTTCGTCGTGGCGTTTTGACTTTCCGCCTGTGATGAAACGTTACATCGACAGCGGACGAAGTTTGGAATTTTCGGATCATATCATTACTCCTGTTTAACTCCTTAAGCCCCCTTGTCACAAAGCTTTGCTTTATGGGAAATCATTTAAATACATTATAGAGAGAAAAAAGAAAAAACACATATAAGCATTGTTTAACGCACGAGAGTGGAAATAATATATTAGCCGTCATATTGAGTGCATATTTTTTATTCTTAGAAGTTTTAATAGGGTTCAGTGGCCAAATGCTTTTTTTTTTCTATAATCATTTACAAACCTGAAAGAGCTCGCGGAGAGATGAATCCGCTGACCTGATAGATCTCGTACATTAACCCCCAGAATTGATGAGCAAAGAAAAAAAAATCAGAAGGTCAGCTCTTGGACACGGAGCCCACCTCATGTGTCTTTGATTACACACTCCCCACTAAAGGGATAGGCAGGCAGAGAGATGTTTAAGCTATCAGGCAATCAGACCGCCGCGAGACGTGAAACTCAAACCAGAGGGGAGAGAGTGCTGCCTGGGAAACAAAGATTGGTTGAAGAAGGGTCCTGACGAAGCTCTTTAACAAAAGCCAGGCACAGTAAGCAAAAAAATAAAAAATAAATAAAAAAGACTCAGATGTGCTAGCTTGTATCTCTTTCAATGGTCCTGGCAAACAAACACAAGTGAAGTGAATTAATACTGAAGTACAAAAGCAAAAAGTTCACAAAAACAAATAAGGCTTTTCATCTGGTATTTAAATTCAATACATTTTACAGTGCATCAATCAAAAATGCCATGAGGTACAATCAGATATACTGTAGGTCTCTTATGCAGTGAAACAAACAATTCAAACCATACATCTATGTTATTTTGGGGAGGAGGAGGATGATGTCAGACTGTTCTGTTAAGGGGAAAAAAAAATCCCAGTTTAAGTAGAAAGCGATGGGCGCAAATTCAGAACAGCATTGCCGCTTTTGACGTCATTTATTGTGGAATGGCTACAGGAGCTGATTGGTGTTTGACGTGATGTGGCTTTCTACAGACTTGACAAGTTTATCTTTTTTCTCTTATTCTATAAAATAATCTTTCTTAACCGCTTTGTCCAAGAAAAGGGAAAGCCTAACCCCCACAGGCTCAGAATATCAAAAACGTTTTTTAAAATAACCAAAAGCATTTTATCAAGATGTTTCCACAGTCGATACTGAAAACTACACTACCACAAACGCAAGTGAAGCACACATCCACTGTATGCGTGTTTTGTAGGGGATCACATTTTAGCTAGTAATATATTTGTTCCAGGTTATCACGGTTTACATGGAAAATGATTTTCTACTTCTTTGAATGTACAGAGAGGGGAAAAAAAGAAGGTGAAATCATGGGGAAAAGACAGAAATAAGCATGGTTGGCAGAGAAAGAAAACAAAAACAAACCATCAAGGTTATGTGAGGGACAGTGGGCCTATAAAAAGAAGCCCACTGTCTAGATTATCTATAAGGAACCACTTATCACAAGCAACCAGCTCCACACAGTGACTGATGGGCCTCTGCAGACCATGGGTACCAGCACATTATCTGGTACACACAGAGGTTGCTCTTTAAATACAAAA
The DNA here is from genome assembly GCF_949987685.1 of Ammodytes marinus. Taxonomy (NCBI): domain Eukaryota; kingdom Metazoa; phylum Chordata; class Actinopteri; order Uranoscopiformes; family Ammodytidae; genus Ammodytes; species Ammodytes marinus. The sequence continues at coordinate 10,503,725 of NC_137219.1, read as the reverse complement.
GGCAGAAATATGACGCATTGTTTCCTCCGCTGTCACTCGGTAGAAATGATTCTATTTATTCTTGGGTCTGAAATAGAAAGGAGTGTTTACCGTGTTTTTGTGAACAGAAATAAACAGTACAATGGAGACCAAATGAAAGCAAAGATAAATTGGCCAAACGGAACCAGTGATTTGTAGCATTTACAAGAGCACTGATTTAAACCCTAGCATATCTCCTAAAAAGGTTCAAATAATGGTCATGTGTGTAATGCTAAAATCTACAACAATCACGCACAAGTAAACCTAAAGTATATATGAAGCAATGCTACTCATCTCCTTCACAGAATTAAGCATTTTAATTTGGGCAGAGTTGAGATTATTTTAAAGCAGCTGTGGAGGTGCATGAAATGAATATATCCAGCAGATACTGTATATAAGGTGCACACAGGTCTTCATGGCAAGCACCATGTATTGTGTGCAAACACGGTGTGTTTATTTAGGCGATCTCTGTGTCAAAAAGGAAAACACTGCCAGGTTTACGTCACTTTGGGCGTAATGTGGAGCTGAATGTCTTTTGGGGTTCAAGCCGCCATTGAAATTCTCCTGTTTGGTGGAGATTTAAAAAGAGCGGCCATTCTAATTCTTGCCCAAGACTCTCTGTACTTCTGACAAATGCTGCTGCTGACTGACTTCTTCCTGAAGGTCAGTGTAGAGGAAGAAAAAAAGAAGGGCATAGAGGCAACTAGACAGAGAAAATGAAGGGGGGAAAAAGTGATGATATACATCGTGAAAGCTGACAAAGTGTGCGTTAATGTGTAAAAAAAAAGAAAAAAGGAGTTCCATAGAAAAACAGGAATTCGTGGAGACGACATGCTCGCACTTCATTTTACTGGAGGCTTTCTTCTCCATCTCACAGTGTCACAGGCGAGCAGAAAGACAGGAGGGAGAGGAGAAAAATATCGCCGGGGTGCCGCTTTCTGTCCCGCTCCTCGTTTATACACACACAGCGGCCGTGTCAAAGCTGCTCTCACGCTCAATGGCAAATGACAAATTTGGATAATGCCCACACACACACATACAACAACCCCGGCCTACAAAAATAAATAGGGAGACATGGAGGCTTAAGCAGAGCTAAATCCTGGGGCTTGCCGGAGACCTGAGAGTGCGGATTACACCCCAGACGCCTTAAACAATGCACCCAAATGTGCATCCTTAAAAGCATGAAATCCTTGAAGCATCAGAGCCCGACTTGTCATTTGCCATTAATATTCCATAGTTGCTTGTGCTCAGAGAGGGGGGGGGGGGGGGGGGGCGCATTGCACTTCGGTGTGCTGCTGATGTGCCCTTAAACAAACACTTGCAAAGGCCCTAAAGGAACCACCATTGTGGATATCTATTTTTCTAGCTGTGAAATATTCTACGGGAGGATGTCATAACAAAGGAAACAATAAAAGGGGGCCACGTTCCTGCACTGCATGGGGTATCCATCCATAACTATAAATAGGAGGAAGGCAATGTCAGAGGGGCTTTTGCTTTGCCAGAAAAACAGATATTTGCCCCTTTACAAAAAGAGAAAATTAAGCTTTGAGTTATTATTTAAAGGCCACTATTGCAGATAGAAGATTTTTTATTCCCCCCCCCCCCCCCCTTTTTTTTCTTGTTGAGCACATATCTGACAGTAAGGTTGAATAAAGAATGGCAGGGCACAGGTCTTGAAGGTGTCACATTGTCACCCCCAGAATGTGCCAGTACCTGTCCTGGGGGATTGGCCCTGTACTGTCCAGCCTCATTGGATCAGCAGCAGACACAACCTGTGGGCGTTCTCTCTCTCTCTCTCTCTCTCTCAGGTGACATCCCCTACCTGCTCTGGCTCTATGATGGCCCTGCCACTACTGAGGCTTACACAGACACACGCCGCACACACAGACACACACACACACACACTCACTCTCTCTCTCTCTATATATATATATATATATATATATATGCACAAACTATTTGATCTAAGGATCTAGGCATAAACCTTGGTTCAAGATAAAGGAATAGTGAGCTGAATTATAATACAATAAGGGTCGTCTACAACACATATCATTACACTGCACTAATTAAGCATTCCTCTCGTTACTGTTTTGGAAAGTTCAACAAAGAAAATGATGGACACATCCATTAAAAAAAAGAACGGCAATGAACAATCTTGAATCCAAAAATTAATTTCATGTCGCAAAATGGATTGACGGTTCTGAGAATATAAGAGAATTAGCGTGCAATTTCTGATGTAAAGTCTACACAGCATACAGTTCCGGATATAATTGGAAAAAGTTCACAAAGACCTCAACATGTCAAATTTCAGCTGTGTCGACGAGTATAAAAAATTGCATAAATCTGATTTTTTGTTTGTTCATTAGCCAATGTGTCAGCTCGCAGATTAGTTATGTTGTGGGAACATGGTGAGAGTCCTCAGAATTATGACTTCCTCATTTACTGTAAGTTTGCTTACATTATGTGCACCAAAAAAAAAAGTGGCACAGCAAAGGAGCAGCACCAATTTCATTTGCACAAAAAAAAGAAAAAGATTTGAACGAAGGCCATTTTGAAGTATGAGAATCATATGTCGGTAATTATGGGAGGACATTAATTATGTACATTACAACAAGACTTTAAAAGTATAGTATAACAAAGGAGCCAGAGGAAGCACAATACATGTGCGTGCCGTGCATACAAGTCTCAACAAATTTCCAAGTGGTCAAGCCAGATGATGTATAATGGCAAACCCAAAAGTCTTAACCCCCATTTCATATGAGGGAGAAATGAGGCATACTGTCCCATTATATTGCTATAAATCATTTCTCGTGGACGGCTGACAGCTTTTTATCAGATCTAACCTTTTCAAGCCTCCATTAAGAGAGCTAACATTTTCAACTCTGACACATTTGCAGTTTACGAATCTCACAGCTGACTTACTTTGTGAGGGAGGGGGGCGCGCTGGCGTCCATGCTCATTTCCACACAGGCTGTCCATTGTGTCGGATAGATTGGGGGGAGGGAAAATAGGAAACAGCTAAAAGAGAAAAATTGACTGCCCATCTATTTATGTAACTCCACATTTGATAATTTTAATCTGTTTTGTGGTCGAAAAGTGTTTTATGGTAAACAACAGTACATCTTGATTTTACTCTATTGATTCTTTGACCTGCTGCAAGGAGGGCAACTAAGTGCCACAAAGATCCCTCATAATATGAAAGGGATAATGAGTGGACTCTCTCAGTGAAGATATGCAGACTACACCAGACACATAAAAATACAAATGACAAGCATTTTATCAGTTTGAGAGGAGCATTTATGGCCATTTTTGTCAGATATTTGTGCTTTGTGACTGTGCTTTGATGAGAGGATGTTATATGTACCAGCTGTAATACACACTCTACCGACATTAATGACCATCATATATCCATATTATTATAAATCCATCAAGTACCAACACTTTTTCTGTTGTCTTTTTTGCTGTATTCGACATACACAGCCTTCACAAATGACTCCACAGATTGACAACAATACATTAATTAACTAAAGCTCATGGGGACCACTACAAGCATCGTCACAATTTGCAGTAAGCAATGACAAAAACCAAAATATGTATCTCAACATAATTATGTGAAAACTCCAATTATTCAGGTACACAAATAGTTAAGTTGGCAAATGATTGCCGTTATCTGAATGTATTCTAACTACAGTGATAGATAAGATAAACTAATCAGACCAGCACCAGGGGCGGAACTTCAGTCGCTGCTCGGAGAGTTATGATAGGATCTTTGCCAACCATAATTGATTTAAGTACAACATAATCAAAGAGGGGCAGTTAAGGTGGCACCACACAAGGGTCCATATTTCATTCCATGCTGTGTTTAACCTTACCCACTTCTCCTAAAACACACAAGAGGCTCGTTATGTGTTTAATATTCACCAGCAGGTGAATAATTTTTATGCAACTCTGATAGTTGGTGCGAGATGGATAACTCAATTATCCGAACATCCGTCAGAGCCGAGGGCTCGCATGGCTCTGGAACGCCAGCAGTATAAGATTGATGGCTGAGAGACACCAAGAGCTGCTGCTTCTCCATCTCATCCAGGCGCTTGGCCTGCTGAACACGCTGTTTCATTCTGCACCAGACCGTTTTCTCTCCATTTTTCCCATGTTTTATCTTTTTTTCCTTGGGAGCGTTGTAGGTGAAGCGTCATTACCCCTCACTCCGCTGAAGAGGGGTTCATTATGGGGTTAGTGTGTTGGCAAGACTATTGTTTGGATGATAGATGAAGTGGGTGAGGGCTTTGGAGGGAAAATTAGTTATGTTTTTTTTCTTCTTTTCTGTCTACAAAAAACATGTCCCCATAGCTCACTCTGCAACGCTCGAGGGCAAAACCAAGAACAATTAACACAAGCAATGGGTGAAGCGGTTCAGTTAAAGCAAAGAGGGAATTCATGAAAAATAAGCAAATCACTGGAAATGTCAATCAGGGGCCAATGGAGTAATTACAACCGCTGCGGTGCGATTCCAAGGGCATTCAAAAAGAAAAGTAAAAGGGTTTGGAGTGAAGCACTGAAATCAGAGTTGGGAGGAATGAAGGAATGGACAAACACCCTGAACGTCAGCCCTTCAGGGCTCGTCTCATATACTGAATCGAACTAATGAGAAGTGAAAGGAGGATGATGTCACCCCATCACTCTCTTGTCCCCCCATTTCTCTATTGGTTTATGTTTTTGTGACTACAAAGCGCTGACCCCTAAATCACTGCTTTCACTTTGCAAACACACACAAACAGTCAAGAGTGCACACACACAAACAGTCACGAGTGCGAGTGGGCGCGCGCACACACACACACACACACACACACACACACACACACACACGATAAAGCAGAAGGTCCAACAATAAGGGGATAGATGAGGCACGGTTTCAAATGTCAGCAGTAAATGTCAATTAAAAATTACAAGGGGTGCGGGAAAAGGTAGGATCTGAAGGGACTGACATTCTTCCTTTTTTTTGACACAACAATGTTTATCTGACCGGGCTGCTGCTGCCTTGACATGATGGGATCTACTTTGTCAGTTGCTTAATACACTCAGACAAGGCCGCCCCAGTGAATATCAATGAAAGACACCCGTGGGTAAATATGTAAGGCTCTCAGACCAACCCCTAACCATCCAATCAAGCCCGTAAGTATAATGATGTTTTGACCTATTGTAAACTAAAGCCAAGAGTGCCTAAGAAAGAACCCCAAAGACAAATCAATTGTACTTTGTTCAATCCAAACGAAGGAGGAAAAGAACATTGACTCCACACAGTGGAATGTTTATGGAGACATCTGATCTTACTATCATGCTGGCCGTGGTGCTAATCACATGTGCTCTTTTCACATTATTTTAAGTTTGACTGAGTGAGACAGCAACATTAAACACGGTCTAGGAATGCTTTGGAGCGCATGCAAAGCTTTGTATTTTCAACATCTTTTTCCACGCAACCTCAAATGAGGCCTAACAAAGATGGCAACCATCAAAGGTTGACCCTTTTTAAATTCACACGTCAGTGACTTTTAGTTCCTGACGTAGTCAATAATAAAAGGAAAAACGACACAGCTTTTTTCTTCTGAAGGCGAGCCATTTCCAAATAAAACTGTGTTACTATGAGGGAATAAAACACATCATTGATTATGACCTTGACCTAATCTCCCATTTTAACTGCTCAATGATATTGGATGAGTCATCTTAACCCTGAAAATATCAAATTATTGTTGTCTGCTGGCAGCTTCTGAGTGAAATCTGTAGGTCAGTTATATAATGGCAGGGGTAGTAACATTGTCTGAATGTGGAACCATTATTTAACCTCTTAGAAGTCATTACTTAAAATATAAATTCATTTTATGTGCTGGACATATCGGTGTCTCCCTACAAATCTCGAGTATAAAGAAGTCATCAATGAAAAGACGTGTATTACCAACTTAAGTGTGTAAAGTGTATGCTAAAATTTAAAGCTAACAAGTACAAGAAGATAGTTTGTATGGAGGATATTGATTTTCTATATCAGAAAAATCCCAATACAAAGAAGTATTTTACTACTTCATCTGATACTAAGAAAATAGAAGGATTGTTTTAAGGTTGGGGGGAAAAAAGCATAAGAAACCATTTATGAAAAGTAATTCATTATATAAAAAAAACTGTGCTTTCTGTATTGTGGTCTTGATAGATCCAGAAATTGGATCCTTTTCTGGTACTGTGAATGCACCAGGAAAACTCAAACAAAGAGAGAAAGAGGGAGTCTCGGGCTGTAGCCTATAGGGTCTGAAACCTCCTGGCGTTCCAGCACCGTGTCATAACATGTCAGCTGGCCGCTGATGTTGGCGCGGGGAATTTGAGGCAGTGTGGGCGACTTTTCAAACTCGGTGACTGGAACCTCGTGCCAACGGAAGCAGTGACGTGGGGACCATGTGTGTGAGCGGCCCCTAAACTTATATCTGTGTTCCTCAAAAACAACAAAAAGTTGTTCTGCCCCATTACTTTAGTTTTGAAATTAAGCCTTAAGCTCATTATTGTGCCACATAATTTGGATAATGGCTGATTACGATTTGTATGACACGCGCTTATAGCCTATCATTTTTGCCAACATTTTATAGGGAAAGACTGGCAATGGATGGGACACTATAGGACATTTTCAGATCATTTTCAAGTGTGATAAAATAATAAATAAATAAATAAATATCAAATTAAGTTGTTCTCTGTTAGCAGACTGTAAAGCTAATCTAAATGAAGAGAGACATTGAAATAACTTACATTTCTAGCATTGAGACACACACACACACATGTGCATATACACCCACTTCTGTTAACCCAGGGTGAGACCACGGGGGGCCCATTCCTGTCAAACGGTTCCGATGACAACAGATGCAACTCATGAATCAACTACATCCCAGCTTCCCTTCCAGAACAATGTGTGTATTCTGGAAATAAATCAAGCTCACAGGCAAACCATACAGGCTGTAAAAGGTCCCAATGATATGGGGAGATGTCGAAGTACAGTGATGTACAGACATACCACATGGAAGTGTTGGGTAAGTGTGGCCTATACAAGAGCAGGAAGTTGTTAGACTGTAAGTAAGAGATATGAGAAAGTTGCTTTTTCAGAAAAGCTGATTGTGGTTTGTGGTCGAAAAAAGGAGAAGTCATAAGCAATATGCACACAGGGGAGAATAGGAGTTACAACATCACATGGTTGATTTAGATAAAGCAAGTGTACAAAGAGAAGACAGACCTGTTCCAGTAGCTCCAGAACTGTTCATTGAGATAGGTGCGATGACTGTGGTCGTCTCCGAATGAGGCCTTGCTCTCGATCCAGTGCACAATGTGTCCCTCCACCGCTTTACAGAAACAGAAAACACAAAGCAACACTCGAAAAAGCCGCACAAGCAACAATTAAGGGATAATTTAAGAGATCATATATTTCCTTAGTTTTGTAGTTTTTTCCTGTCATTCACAAAAAAACAACTTAACTTAACTGCATAATCCTTTTTTGAACAAGGTAGCCAAGTTAAACAGGTTGTTTCAGGTCAAATATTGAGATTTGTAATGTTAATACTAACCGATTGGAACCTCCAGGATGATATCAGGTGTTTTGTCGTAGCCCATAGTTCTCAGTTGGTTTTCATCTATGGCAGAAAAAGTACAGAATTTTAACATCTGACCCCTTTACTTTTTCAATACTCTTCACTGAACAAGTTCAATTACAGGCAGGTAACCAAACAGCCTTTCACTGAGGTGCCGCTAACAAAAAAACCCTTAGTCTTAGCAAAGAAGAAATAACAGTAGAGGACAGCGAGCCTCATTCAACCATTAACTACATCTGCCACGGATTTGCTGCCGTTGCACAAAAAAACCTGTAAAGCCCAGTTACGAAGCTGCTCTCCAGTTTGCAGTTTGGCAGAGCTTTATAGAAAATATACAGCAAGGAGGGGAGACAAGGTTGGCATTATAGACTATGTAAGCCTGACCCCTGCCTTGCACAGGCCGCAGCCATTGTCCTTGACTTCTGGTGCGCTTCGGCCATTATCCCTACAACACCTGATTTCTCCATTAAATCTCAGGCTGACCAGGTCATTTCAGTTCCAAGGGCCTGCCTCTTTGTCTCCAGCCAAGCTCAACTAATGGGGCATGGAAGGGAATTGAGGCGAGATGGAGGGTGGCGGTGTCAGTGGTGGAGAGCAGGTAGCATCAGCAAAGGGGGGGTAGAGGGGTGGGAGGGTCAGTGAGGCTGCCAGAGGCCTTTGGAACAGTGGGGCATCTTGGGTATTGTATTGCGGGTGTAGATGTGGATGTGGATGGGAGCCTCTATTCATACCCTACTGGGCTGTTGACATTGTCATGTGGGCTCTGATCGCCTTTTTTAACATCACCTTTGATTAAAATTAATGGGCCATCCCTGCTGTTGGGTAGCCCATTTCCAATCCATTTATCAGGCGGGGTTGGGGCCGCCTCTGTGGCCCCTCGTGCCGCCCCGAACTCTGACAGTTTTAGAACAGTCCTCTGCATGGCTCGGAGGAAAGGTCAGCACTCCAGGTCCAAATAAATGATATGGTGTTAATGGTAGAGGGAATGACTTTTATCCTTCATCACTCATCTGACCTAGGGACGGTGATGGGATGAGGGGGTTGATGGTAGAAAGGGAGGGTCAACATTTCTGTCTCACAATTTCACACCTGGACACTCTTACCTTGATTTAATAGTGTTGGAACAAGACAATGGTGATAGCAAACCAGTAGATGTTAAAAAGAACAAAAATATGATTGGTTAAAAATATTAGAAACTATTGCCAAGTATGAAGGAGTTCCTTTTTTCTAAAGCTGTTGAGGAAACTGAAACAAATGGCAAAAAAAGATCAAAGATTCTGTTACTGGTACCAACATATGATCTGTTCTAGCAAATATAAATGGCCTGTTTTCATTACATTTAAAAAAAAAGTTTAAAAAAAAATAAAAAAATAAACAACAAACTGATAGGATGAAAACTGACAACAAATGAAAACATTAAAAAAATATATTTTAAGCTTTCTCTCAAGTACTCGTATGCTGATGCATAAATATCCAAGGCTATTTGATAACAGCTCCTTGCTGTTAGCAGATCAATAGCAGATAACAGCTACTGCATCAGTCATGTCCAGGCCTTCACTTAGCTCACAAGAAGGCTACACTTCATTGACCAGATTGACTTTAGAAAAGTGATGAGAAGGTCAAGAGATGGCTTACCTAGAAAGGAAAGGTTCTTCTCCTTCAGTTTGTCACGGAGCAGCACCTCATGCTCTTGGCCAATGGCGCTGAGAATAGAGTCAAGGGTTCCAACACATAGCAACAGCAGTTTCTCATATGACTGAAACGCCACAATGTAGTCGAAATTAGTGTGATCTCAGCGGGTGCAATAAGGTACAATAAATACTACATAATATTATATACATGTGTATAGGCCTTTCTGAGTAAATGTATTACTATACACACATTTACTATTGCTAAAGAAAAAGTCTGCTTCAAAAAAGCCTGCATTTTACCTGTAAAGTTGATTTCTCTGAAAAACCAAAAAATACACTGCAGTTTGCTGCGGAAAGGATTTAAGGGCGCCGACGCAAAGTGATGTAAATTCAACTGTACATGTGTATGTTTCACATCAGTTTAAGTTAAGAATCTGCTTCTCTCCTCTTATTGGCTTACTATGCAAAGCGAAAGAGCCCCCTCTCTTTTGCCCATGTGTCTAGCGAGAGCACAATCAAGAGTTTTCAGGTCAACTTTAATCTGCTTTCACAACAAATCTCCAAAGTGCATAACCTAAATGAGGAAACTGAAACAAATGGCAATTTGGCTGAATGCACGGAGCAGCTGCTCCACTCACTCATCTAAAATCCTTGAAGAAAAGGGCTTTTAGAATAAATGCCATTTTGCATCAGGATGCATGCTGTTTACAAGGGTGCAGGGTTAGTCCTATACGCAAAGCCTGCTTTTTCCAATAGGGAAGGAAGGAGGGGGGAGAGAGAAAGAGAAGTTCTTATGGCATTATACTGCCCTCAACAAACACGCATCACTTGAAATGGATTCTAATTGTATAACACATAAATATCACAAATGCATTAAGAGCTATTCCTTTCATGTGAGGATAGAGCTCTTTCACAGCTCATAGTAGTGGGGCGGCTATCATTAACTCTCTGTGGCGGAACAACTAACTAAGTTGACACTGGTGAGAGGACAGCCAAAGAAAGGTAAAAAAAAGGGGGGTGGGAGGGTGGGTAGGATGGGACAGGGTTGAGTGGCTATGAACAGAACCACCCAGCCCCTCCACACACACACCAAAGCTTGGACGGACACAATAACATACAATAACACAGACGAACACATTCAAATAAGTCTCCTCCCCCCAGGAAATAGTTGGTCTGCTGCTATCCATCTGCTTGCCCCTAAACAGCCTGCACTCTCCAATGCTGCCCATGTAGTCAAGCTCTGCTATACAAGGAAGTTTTTTTTTGTTGGGCAAAGAAAGGAAAGGAGCACAATTAAGTCACTTAAATAAATAAACAAAATGCAACAAATTTGAAATTCAAATGAGTTGGACTGATGTGCCCAGAGCTCTCCATGGTGCTGATCGGCATAAGAATTGTCTAAACTAAATACAATTTAAAATACATATTTTTGTTGGTGGGGTAAATAAAATGAATAAGAAACCATGTGGGTGGAAAAATAAAAAAATAAAGAGAAGAGAATGTATTAAACACCACTACCAGGCTTATGAATGATCATTTGTTTCTTGTGTCATAGAACATTGGGTCTGATCCAGTGTGTGCACATGGAGATGCATTTAGATCAGCCTATCTTCTCCTCCTCCACTTCCTCCTCCTCCTTCTCTTCCCTCCATCACCTCCCAGCCCCACTGTACTGGATCGGTGATGGTGGGAGATGGCAGGCAGGCGCTGGATGAAACACTTCCTTCTGTGAAGCAGAAACTTTTTATGTCAGGTGAAGCCAGACACATCTCATCCCCCTTCAATAGCTCCTCGTCAATTCCAGGCTTAACATTTTATGGGCATAGGATACTGTTTGATGCAGTCTACCAGCGGTCCATAACAGCAGTCATTTATTGTGCACTGAAAAGAGGGGAAAGAAATATTATGGTGTGCCGAGAGGGTAGGGGGTGGAAGGGTGGTGAGGAGAGGGGAAGGAAAGCCCATACAGTGCAGAGAAGAAAATAAGAAAATAAAAAAAACACAGGAGATGCTGGCTGATTGGCAGGCATGACTAGCCGGCTCTCACGTGACCTCATCAGTTTAACATGAGCGGCTGATGCTGTCTGTCTGTCAGCCAGGTCTGCTACATTAACGCCTCAAAACTCACACACGTACATAAGCTGGAGATTTGTTACACGGACACAAGGGTAGGGCACAACAAACTTTATAGAATTACATAAAATTGAACTAAAATATATATGATTTCACAACACTAAACATTTTGAAATTATTTCCTATTATACCGTATTCGTGCTTGAATTTAAAAGTTGACAAGACTGACCTGGTAGATGTTACGGGCCAAAATCTCATTGGAAATTAACGACGGCTCCTTGAGCATGCTGTTGAGGACCGGTTTAGATGCTGGGAACAAGTCAAGAAGGCAAGAGAAGGAGAACAAAAATATCATATCAATATTAGTATGCAAAAAACATCAAACATTATAGCTTGTCTATGTCTAAACTATTAATGTAGAAACAAAATGAATTATATTCTATATTGAATTGAGAGCAAACAGTAAAAATATGAAGACAAAAGACAGGCTTGACATATTGAAATTCACCATGCCAATGTTAGTGCAGTATTTCCAAACTAGTCCATTAGATTGTCTATAGAGATTTTTCTATAGATAAATGTTTCAGTCCAGAGCACAGGAGCGCCATGTAGTTTATCTATGTTATGAACGCTGACTATTCTGCATCTCTCATCCCCCCCATTCTTGCTCTACTAACATTATAAATCAAGGGAAAAGGGAAAGGCCTGCTGGATTGATTCGCTGGTAACTGCAACAGCAAAGAAAAAAAAAGAAGAAAATCCTTAAATCATTCCTTAAAAAGATTTGGATTAAATGGATTGTATCATTGTGTGACGAAATGGTCGAGGCACGCCGTTTTAGTGATACATGGTCCTGACAGAGCCGCAGCATTTGCAGGCAACTACAAGGAAATGTTTCTATTCACATTTCAGGCATGGATGATGGTGCCTGTACCAACACTGCGCAGAGATCCCCAAGCTCATCTCCAAAACTGTGCGAAGTATAAAAAAAAAAGAGACAGCTTTTTGAATGTAAAAAAAAAAAAAAACAGAATGAGAAAGGATCAGTTGAAAAAGACTTGGGTGTACTGTTATTAATGCTGACTATCATTTAGCATCCGTTAAATGTATTTTATTAATAGAAAACGCTTTTAGAGGAACAACTTAGTATATATCTAAAGCCCAATTCTGTGCTCCATACTCTTGTTCTGTTCTTTTCTTCTTTGTTTTTATCTTTCCATTCCACCATTTTTTTTTAGCTACCTTCTCTCTGTTTGAGTTTCTTCCAGCCCTGCCCACTCCCATCACCTCACATTCCCTCTTATTAGCTGCGAGGCACAAGGCTGTGTGTGCGCTTTATTTCTTTGCTCATTTTTCTCAGAGATTGGTACCTTCACACACGCAGATCCATATACCGTGCTCGTGTGCAATGCAGGCGGTGAAGAAAGAGGGTTATATTTTCCCCTTGAGTTAGGACACCTCATGACAAATGATAATGGATAATCAATAAAGCGGGAAATATGAGGCAGCAAACTTTATGAAGCCGGGAGACATATTACTCCCCAACAAACACCGGTTTCCCCTTAACAAAGTCACTACTCGACTGTGCCTAATAATCTGAAGGAAAATCAAAAGGACCCGCAACCACATCAGCAATATTGGCAACTTATTCCACTTTAATGGCATTTTGATTGATTTTTCCCCCTCTTCCTAATGGTCGTTTTATAGATTTGACGCTGCTTCTGCAAAACAGTGGTGTGTAATAAACCTCCCCGAAGGCAAACGGCGGCCATTAAAGCTCTTGTCTTACTAGTGCTCATAATTGGAGGCTTGACCACCGCCACATTTTTGGTCTCTCACATAACACCCACAAACACACACTTTCAATGGACTATAGGCTTCCACCTTCTCTACCGCAGACCTCTTGATATTTTCGATTGATGGCCCATAATAAGTGATAGGATCCGCTTTTTTTCTCCTGCTCTTTTTGCGCAATGGGGTTAAAAATAGCCATAAAGAGGTGACCTTGGCGCTGACATTGTGGAAATTTCAGCCAAGCATTGACCTGATGAAAATGGAAGGCGGGGCGGCTAATAAATCAGGATGCTTTTAAAATGAGTTTACCCTAATGCTCATTCATCACGGACTGTAATGCCATTTGCAGGGACCCGGGATTCGCTGCCGTGCACAAACACAGCAGTAAATAACAACAGGGCCCTCTCGCATCCCTCGCATCGTTGCAGCCTCCAACATCAGCATACATTTATTAAAGACGCCCCCGCCTTGCACGGCAGCACTCCTCTGTGACACCCTAAGCTCTTCTCTGCCACACACACACACACACACACACACAGTGCTCTTTAAATACACACACTCAAGGCGCGCACACACACACACACACACACACACACACATAAAACGTGCAGGAAAATAAAAAGCATAATCTGAAGAACACCAGACACACAGAGAACAAAGCCCTGCAGCACGACTTTGCACCTTGTAAACATTCACCAAATTTACTGTAATTGTCCCATGTTGGTATAAATTGTGACTAAGGCACACCGTATCACACCGTCAACATCTGAGCCCAAAGAACACAGAAGATGGGGAATAATAGATGTGAAACACTATACGCCTCCGTTGGGATTTTCGCTAAAGAAAACAAACAGTGTAAACAAATCACAAGGCGGCTTTAATATGCAAACTCCAAAACAAGATAAACCACATAAAGCAAGGTAACAGCAACAACATAACCTTGGCTTGATTTCTCTTTGCTTACTTGTGTCATTTGTAACGACGCGCTTCCTCTCTCTCCGCTAGGGTGAAAAAGTCATTATCCCAAACACAAAAAAATGTTGAGAAAACCTCATTAGATAGCAACATTTGTTGAGGGAGGACCGTAATAAACAATAACGGATGACGATTGTTATTGCCTCTGACACTGATGAGCTCCTCTGCAAGTTTGTTTATTAATTAAAAAACCCGCTTTTTTCCCTCTACGGATGGTGGTTGGGGGGGGTGGGGGTGTTCACACATTTCCTCTATATAACCCCCCCCCACACACACACACACTCCATGCACAAGCCATTGAGCTGTGGAGGGGCACTCGTTCATCAAACTTCACGGAGCAAGGGAGAGACAGGTCCTGATAATGTGCGCCGCTAAAGCTGATTTTCCATGATGAATCTCGGAGCATATAAATTGGCTAATATCTGAAAACATTTACAGATACTAGAGGAATTGACTACTTGTGGGACATGATGGATGAGGCTCCGCGACGCTGGCCGACAGCTCTGCAAATCTCTGCGGCTGCCTAAAGCCCTCATTTGATTTTCCAATTTACTCCTTTTAAATTTATCCTCCCGTATTGAAAAAAAAAAAAAAAACAGAAGATGGGAAGGAAAGAGAGAGAGAGAGAGACAGTGGGAGAAGAGAGGAATTATTTTCTTTTTTTTTAAGTATCTGTGGTGGTGTGTGTAGGTGCTGGTTGATTATATGAGCTGGTATCTCCTGTGCAGGAGGAGCCTAGTCCCTGAAGAGGTTACTGGGGCAGAACTGATCTGCTTCCACCAGATTCTCCCTGATAGCGGTGAGATGAGACTCTGCATTTATATGTGTGGGTGTGTGTCTGTGTGTGTGCGTGTGAGTGTGTGAGTGTGTGGAGGGAGGGAGGGGGGTGGGGGGTAACGTTGGTGTGTGTTGGTGTGTAGCAGTAGTAATAGTAGAGCTGGGGAGGCTCCTGCTATGGAGAGAGGTTTCCTAGGTCAGGCCATTAGACTGTGGCAGAGGCTGACTGGAGCTCCTCTGCCTGAAAAGGAGTAATTAGTATACTTGTCAAGTGAAGTGCCACGCGGCTGCTTACCTCCTTTGCACCCCACCCTTTGCATGCATACACTCACACACACAGAAACACTCATCTTGCCTTTGCCTCCTTACTCCCTCCCATCTTGCTAATGAAGTGCCCTTGCTCTCATTATTTGAAAAAAAGAAGAAAAAAGCTTCATATATACACACATCAGCAGAGAGGTCAGAGGGAGAGAGAAGAGAGAAGAGAGGAGCACTTAAATAGAGGAGGGACCATAACAATCATAGTGGAAGTTGAGATGTTTTACTGGATGGAACATAATACAATATTCAGTTATCAACACGTCTGATCTGCAAAACACCGAAGCTATTATGAATTCTGTCAGGGAAAGCAAAGGGATCACAGCAGACGCTTACATTCTCACAGTGTTAACATCAAACGTGGGACATTTATAACCTCGCGTACAAGGCTTCTGTAAAGGAATGTGACAATAAATCTTAAAGGCGGTCGAAATCACATAGTTACAAAACATGGAGCAGCAATCTAATCTGGAGCTGGGCCTTGGGAAAATGGAAAAGGTCAAATAGCTAGCAAAATTGCCTCTTCAAAAAAGTATGTCTAAATCTAGAGGCACATCAACTCCTGTCAGAGAGGAGGAATAGAGAAAAAGATGAAGAGATAACAGGAAGGAGGGAGAAGGAGTTGGAGCTCCCCCAATGTTGCTAGTGACTTTTTAGGAGGCAGTATCTACCGACACAGAGTTGGATTGACAACACAACTGTTTGCAATGTAATTCTTATCATTTAGAGAGTTGGTCAGGTTGAGACATGTAGTCTGTGCACAAGATGTAAGTTTAATCTAGTTTGTGATATGTGTCCCTGTCAAACATTACTTGAATTTTTTTTTCAAAAGTGAATGTTTCTCTTTGGTTTTTAAAACCAGAATTTTTTAAAACAAATTTCAGACCGATACAATGCAATTCTATTACATTTACAAGTTTTTATTTTATTTTTATTATTAATACTTCTGTTAAAAGTAATAAAAAAAAATTGTGAAAATTTAGAAATGTAGAATTATTTGAAGACATGAAAATGAGCAAATTGACTTGGATACATCTTTCATCATCATACGGTGTGTTACCTTGCCTTGTAAATTAAATTCTCTATTTGGGACATATTTGGGAAATTAGTTTATAATCAACAACCTCTCAAAGTAATTATGGCATATACATTGAAGCTGTTTCAACTGTTTCAGAATGCTGTAATGCACCATAAAAAATTTAATAAAAAACAACACAACACATCAAGCTCAGCTTTTTGTGACCTAAAAATAGTTGATATAAACAGTGTAAAAGTGCACATGTGACCTTTCCTCCCCTACTGCCCGCTCTGTTTTCATGAGACAAGGAGCATTATGGATCTTGATATCATATTCAATACGTGATAAAACTGCTTTGAATGTATTGATTTATTTACAAGCGCCACCAGATAGTCTTTCATTCTGCTTGACTGATGCTCTCTCCAATACTTTTGCTGCAGAGAGAGGAGAGCGGGGGGAGGCAGCTTGTTGGTGGTGTCGTCATGTTGAGGTGCGGTGGTGTGTAGAGAGAGGAGAGAGGGAGGGAGGGAGAGAGGGAGGGAGGGGAGGACAAGAAGCCAGCAAAACAAAACAAGGAAGGGACAGAAAACAATTTAAAACTCTGTATTGATCCAGCACTAGTGATTGTACATATATTCCACAGTCCCAAAGGCCCCATTCCTGTGTCTCTTAAATGCAAAGGGAAAGAGAAGGAGAATAAAAAAAAACGATGGTGCTAGGCAAAGGCAAGCCAGTCACCCAGTTGGGGGTAATGTCCCTTATATAGAAGTCTATTGATCTTTGCCGTGCGCCTGCACACCCTCCCTCTGGACTCCAACAAAAACACACAAACACACAGAGACACGCGCACAGTGGAGCGCTGGAGGGGAGGGGGGGGGGGGGGGGGGGGGCATGACGGATATGCCTGACAATAGCACTGAAGCAACCTGTTAGCTAATTGCCAGCAAAGACAATTATCCTTGCATTGTTTCATAATGGCAGCACATTACTGGAGTCTTAATATACACAGGGGGAGATTGGAGGGATTTGACCGTGCGGCCCGTGTGGGCAGCAATTCATTTGCTAAAGGCCAAGCGGGTCACGAGGAGAAGAGGGCAGAGGAGCTCTGTCAAAACAAAAGTCACCCTCAGAGCAACCGACTCTACAGCTGGCCACAGTGGGGAGTTGCGGTTATAATGACATCATCATTTGAAAATGCGTTACACACTCATAAAGCGGGCTAACTATTTTACCGGATAGAGATAAAAGATTTAGATATTAATCTGACCTTATTCATAGCTTTTTGTCACAGCATGTAGGCCCCAGTAAGGCTGACCATGAACTGAGTTTATCCTGTTAAAGCCATCTGCAGTGCTAGCTTCTGGGAAATCACTTTCTATAAGAAGAGCAGCGCGACCATGACATTACACCCACCACCAGCCTGCAAACACTAGAGATACTGCACGGTTACAACACTGTTTTAATAATCAAAAGAAGGATCACAGAGGAAGTTTCATTTGCTACATGTATCTATTCCGGGGCAATAATAAAGCAAGTTTTTCACTGTATGGAGATGGGAGGGATGCTAGTGTGTGTGCCTTTATCCGAGACGCAGTACTTCACCGGGGATGAATGCCCCGTTTCTACAAGCTGCTCAGACTAGTATTTTGACAGGCAGTGGATAACGGCAGGTCCAAAGCAATCACATCTCTGACTTTGACAAATGGCTGTGGCTGTGGCGAAGTTGAAAATAACACACATCCACTTTAATCTCTTTCTTGATTAAATTGGAAGCACGTCTTTTTTTTGACATCGTACGATTCACTCCTTCCGAAGCAACGACTGCTGCACAGACACTCACACACACAATAGACTCAAAGATCAGGATATCCCTATCGAAATGATATGTAATCATCATGTATGTGCATAAAGTACTGTGCGAAAAAAAGGAAAGAAAAACGTTTTTTTTTAATAAATACCAAATGTCACATGTTAAAAAAAAAAGTTTAACTTCAAATTCTGTTCAAATTTGTGTCAAAAAAATATCATAAAAGATTATGTCAGAAAGTGCTATAGAGAAGAATGTGCACGGACAGCTATTCACACACACACAATTTCTGGGCAATCTCTTTGACACGTTCCAACACAAATATTTGCATCTGGAATTCTGTTCCCACGCAGCGTGTCCATCAGCGCAACCTAGGAATGGTTTGCTTTTTCTGCCACACTCCCCCCTCAACTCAGCCCCGGCAGGGACGGAGAGAGAGAGAAGGGGATGAGGGAGGAAGAGGGGATAGATGGATGCATTGGGGGATGAAAGAGGGCGAGGAAAGAAATCAGGGGCGTTATAAATAACACTGATGAGGTGAGCTAGCATTGATCCACGGTGCAGTTGAGAGGTGGGTGGTCCTCCCAGTGCTTAATTGCCAGTCGTGTGCCCTGGGATGCAGCTAGCTTTCTACTAAATGTGGTCTGTCTCTCATTAGGGCTCCGACAGGCTGAAAATACAGCAGCTAGAAGAACTAGAATTGGGACTCAAACGGAAAAAGAGATTCAAAAGACAAAGTGCTACAATTAAGACTGATGGCGGGGATGATAGAAAGGATAGAGTGGGAAATGGAAAAGTGTTACTCACGCATTCCACCCTCCAGGCCCTGGAGATATCTGTCCAGGATGATACGAGCCATCAGTGCAGGAGACAGATCCACCTTCACATGGTTTGAACAACAGAAAAAAAAGAAAGAGAATTTGCCTTAATAAAAAACAGGCTATTGCATCAATGGCCAGTTAATGCTACTTGAAAAATGTAGGTATAGTGGAACTGTTTTCCCTCTTTGGAGACTTACTTCATTTACAAACCTTCAAACTAAATCCCAGTTGGAAGCGTGAAACGTATTTCAAAGAGCCCTAAGAATTACAGCAGTGAAATTACACAGCCGGTCTACCCTCGGCTGATGTCACATAGATAATAATGATTGTAATAGCGCTAAATGATATTATTGCGTTTTTCCAAAAACCTTGACCTAACTTTCGACAATCCCTGTGCAAATTGGTATTTGAAAGCCTTGCTTTGCAATAACCTCTCCCACAGGAACAAGAGATCGCCTATTACGCCGCCGAGCTACCAAGCTGAATTGCCTTCACCGCTGTCAAACGGACAACCGTAGTCTCTCATCTCGTGTGAAAAAGCAGCGCTCGCTATATGCCCGGGCTAGAGACAATGGAGCGCTTTAATCATAGGATGATCACCAAGGCAAAACTGCAGGAACCAACAGGACACACCGGAGGGACTGCAGGAATGCAGTCCTTAATAGGAAGGATACAACCTATGGCTGCAGCACTCTTTGAAGACAAAGACACCTTGAAAGGTGTGTGATGTTTTTGGTTTGAGAGCAGGGAGATGCCCTGACAGGTAAAGGAGCACTAATGACTGATACTGAAAGTTTCTTTCCGACCAAAATCGTACTCGCACCATGCCTGTCCACACACATGATAAGTAATATGACAGTGAAAGCATTTTCAATGGTACGGTATGCAATGACAAAACAACAGCTATTCTCATGGCCAGCAGTAGATGACAATTAGTCATTCAATTATCAGGCGTTGTCCTAAAAATATCTTAAATGTACAGAAGTACGTATAAGCTTTAAAAGAAAACCAGGCATATGGAACCGATTTCTTTTCCAAAAGCATAGCAGTTGATGCTGCAAATAAGATGACACGTTAGGGGTTATTTACTACTTAATTTCACAGCCTCTTCCGTATGGAGGGGAATTAAAACGTTGCTCAAAGAATGGCAATCCTAGCCGACTCGTTATGAAACACAACAGCCAAAGCCAAAAATGGTTTCTTTTGATAACATAATTGGGGACCAAAAGTGAATTTGCCCTCAGCATATATGAGAATGGTGCATTTCATCTTTTCCTCTGATGCTTCCTTGGTAATGCTGGGAGCAGAGAAAGCATCTGTCTAAACAATGTCTTCTTACCCGGAGTGGTATTTGTTAACATCTCCATAATATTGCACAAAGAAGGCAGCTTGTTAAATAGGCCAAACATGTCTATAATAATTAAGGGGTGAGCACAGAGTTTAGATCTTTATTAAGAGACCTCGCATAGGGTTTCAGACTTTTTTGTATTTGTAGCTTGGAGCTACAGTAGCTAGCTCTCTTTCTTCTCTCTAACCCTTCTTATTTTTCTCTCCTTCTCTTCTCTCCTCCCAATCCTTCTACTCTTTGTGCTTATTGGCCCGCTCCACCATTCGCACCTCCGGATAACAAGGGGAACATCAGATTCCGTGGTAACCTGCATCAAGGGGCTGACACATGAAAAATGGCAACATTACCAAATGCTGGCCCAGTCTGCATAAGGACCACCTGATTAGTTCAGGTACTTGCCTCTCCCTAATTTTCATATTAATCATGAGTCCATCTCTCCATATCTCAAGTCAGACCGCAGCACTTCAGGAGTTGGTAACATGTGACTAAGATTCACAGAGCCTTGAATTCCGGGCAGAAAAACAATTATTGCTCAGTAAAACTCTGGATTTACTAACCCCCAAAGCTAATGAGTGCCACATACAGTATAGTATCCGCGTAACCGCACCTGTTTCTAAACTCTGTATGTTTAAGTAACCTTTACATAAAGCTCCATGTAAAGAATGAAAAAAAAAGAAAAAGAGAGAGATTACGTTGAGTTCAGAACAATCATTCAAGGAACACTTCAGGCGGCAAAAAAAGAGAAGAAAACCATGAATAGTTTTCATCATTGTTAATCATTTCCCTCTGTTGGAGATATATTGTCTCATAAAGGGATGAAACTACATCAATTAGCGGTCTGGGAGAGCATGAGTGCTTGGTTTAAATGTTAAGTAGCATATTAAAATGACAGTTAAATGGTTCATAGACAGTTATCTCTGAGCTGAATTTAATCCTTTAGAGAGAGAAAAAAAAATCATGTGTCAATTAAATGGAAAATGAATAATGGCAGTTAGCTTTGGAGGTGCCAATGATGCATGTGAACTACTTGGATTTTTAGATGAAGAAAACCCTTCAAATCCCATTGCCTGGAGTGTAAGCACCAGTAAAAATGTTATGGGCATTTTAAATATTCTAAAAAGGTTATGCGGCCTATTGTAACAATCAAAATAAAGAGGAAACTGCAAGATTAATAATGTATTCAAATGACAAAAAAAAAAAAGGAAAGTATCTGGCTTCAGAAATCTTGCATACATGCTGCTCAACATAGTGTAATAACCAACATCATATTGCATTCAATTATAGTAATTCAGCCCCATCAGCCGCTTTTGCTGCATTTTGGTTACTGAGTAGAAACTGGTGGCTGATTCTTTGGTACTTCCCTTGTGTGAAAGGTAATATACTGACTAGGTGCAAAATTAAAGAAACACTAGTGGCCACTGGGTAGATTAACCGTCACTAATGTAAAATGCAGAAACTGTAAAATGTGAATAAATCAAAGCATGAGGCTATTTCACCACACACACACACACACACACACACACACACACACACACACACACACACACACACACACACACACACACACACACACACACACACACACACACACACACACACACACACACACACACACACACACACACACACACACACACACACACACACACACACACACACACACACACACACACACACACCTCCTTCTATTTGAGTTTTTGTACCACTGAATCACTCTATGTGAAGTTAAGTTCACATAGAATTAAATGAAGGAATTCCACAGAGTACAAATCCTACACTGACCTCCTAAAGCAAACAAGTGATGAAGTGATGAAGAGAAGATTTACCCGGTGACCCTGCCCTCACCTGTCCGCAGTTTGCGGCAACTCCGTCTGAAGTGCAATTTGGAAAATTACATAATAAAACATGAAAAAAAAAGTATTTTCACATCTGCTTAATGGGAGGTGGGAGCTAATTACATTCAATAATTGATAATGGACCGGGCCATTTAAACAATTTTGATAATGGCTAACAGACAAGGGAGAAAAATCAAAACTGCAGCCAACTTCTATCTGTCCGTTTAGGGAACAAGTAAGCATCAGTGGAGGACTTTGAGTTTTTTTCTCCTTTCTCCTTCTATCTATTTTTTCTTATTTTCAAAATAAAAATGTTATGCCATTACCTCTATGGCCAACTCCAGTAGGACAGGAGCAGTGGGATGGGCCTTTGCTTCACTCAGATACCTTCATTATAACAAAGAACAAAAACAGCAGTGAAAAAAAACACAGCAACCCACAAAAGGCAGACAGAAGGGTAGAGGGGACTAGACCAGGCTAGCCAAGACATGCTAATGTCCCTGATGACTTTGCCCTAGGTGGCATATGGCAGGCTCTGTGCGGTTAAAACAGCACTGCATAAAGGGCTTCAAATTTCCTTGAAGCCAGACAAGCATATGATAGTTAGTTAACCCCTGCCGCCCAAAAAGCCTTTTTTCCCTCGCCAGCTAAAACTGCCGCTCCCCACAGATCTTACCCAGATCATCTCTGAGGTTTGTTGTAAGTGGATTAGAAGTGCATTACCCAGCCTTGTTTTCCCCAGAACAATGGCCTAATAAGCTAGATAGAGGCTAATTGCAATATGCAAAGAGGCTTTCTTCTCTCCCCCCAAAGCCTGTTTTTCTTCTTTCTTTTTTTATTTATCCACATTCATTGAATTACAGATAATCATCCCATCATAAGCCTGTGTAAGGCAAATGTCCAATGGCTGCTTATTTATTTAATTTTTTTTCTGCTTTCAATTTAAACATGGAGAACAGAGCTTTAGCTTAGCAGGTGCAAGTGGAGGTCTGGAATGAATCCTGAGGGTGGCGATTTGTTTGGAAGAGATTATATCTGTCATGGTGGCCCACCTACTCTCTGAGCAAGGGACGTGCCAAAGTCCCTTCCTCAGTCAGAGATGGGGGGAGGACAAAGAGAACACAGAGTGGGAGTGGGAGACAGGTAGAAAAAGAAGCAACAAAAAAACTGTGATAGAGATGAGAAGAAGATAAGACAGTACTAGACAACAGAACAGAGAGAAACAAAGTAACACAGCACCTTTGATAGTGGCTTTCCATAACATCTGGTGCATGGTGTCTTGAGATTGTTCTTTTGGTTCGTTTCTGTCACAAAGAGAAGACGAATGTAATATTAATAAAAACAACAACGACATTGATAGTTCATTTCCATACAATAAAATTCATTACAGGGCGAAAGCTTTACATTTACTGTATGTATTCCACCTTAATAAAATGCAGGCTTATCTCCTGTATGCCCTATTGTATAACAACAGGAGCGAGAGAACCCGGGTCACATAATTTCATTTTAATAGTTTTGCTGGAGGTCAAAGTGTACCGAGGCAACCTTGTTCAAACCCCCCACCCTCCTCACTCAAACCTTGTTTTCATTTCCCCTGTTTTCGATCAAACAATGACCCCATCCCACGTTCCACCACCCTGACATTTCCATGCAATTCAATTGCCATCTTCGCCGAGACAGAAGAGGAGGGTAGGGGATAAAAGACCAAGAGCATTGGTTAAAAAACAACTTATTTAAAAACTACTACTACACACACACACACAGACACACACACACACATGCACAGAAAAAAATAAATGTAATTCCACAGAGACGGGCAGTGTGACTGACACCTGTCAGGGGGATGATAAATGACTCCATTTTCTGCCTGTGCTGCCTTCTGCCACTGGCGGCAGCGGCCATTTATCATCATCCGCTGTCAGCCGTGGAAAGCAGCAGTGACAGTGCGAGTCAGCAAACATTTAGCACACGCAGCCGCACTACACGGGGAAATTATTATTGTCAGAATAATAATGGTTTAGCATAATTTATTACAGGTCCACCAAATAAGCAGGGGCTAGATGTTATTAGACAGATGGATGGGAAGGCTTGGCAGACATCCACAGAGGCTCAGGCACAGGCAAGGGCCCTCAACGTGAACGTGCATGAGCAGGAGTAAGGGGTGGAGGTGTGTGTGTGTGGGAGGGAGGGATGGTGGGTGGTGGAATAAGCCAGGGTATGGTGGAGAGGGGGGCTAGATCCTCCAAACCAATCAGAGAGCTGGCAGTTCAATTACAAAGAAATAAAGGGACATTCATCATTCAATTAGGCACCTGTCAGGGCTCACAAAGGAAGAAAACTTCTAACCTGGTACTCCAGGGAGAAGATGCTCAGAAGAGTGGACTGCGAGTGACTGGAACAAATAAAAGAAGGACAAAGTTAATTACCAGAGTGCATTGCACGGAGACAAAAGGGAGAGGGGGGGGGGGCTTCAAAGCCGGGGCCAGCTGCCCTGTAATCTAAAAGAACATGAAAACAAGTGTGGCAAAGTTGTTCCAGATGAACACCTATGACAAAAAAAAGGATTCCTGCCTTGATGGTGTGTGTGTGTGTGTGAGGGGGGCTGGGAGATGAGAAAGATATATTCTATAAAATATATCTTTACTTTTTTTTTTCACTCATTCATACTTCTCTCATCCCTTCCTCTCCAGAAAGCTTAATTATTCCTCAGTGCAGTTTCTGCTGTTGTTAAACCACACAAAAGGAAGGACACTCAAAGAGCAATGAATGACAAATTGACAATCATGCAAATAATGGATAGGGTTCAAGTCCAATCACTGAGAGAATCACATCATTCATTGACAATTACACTCCCCGGTTTGGTAGATAGATTGTCTCTTTGCAAACGGTGCTGCTGACCACTGCCAGTGTGTGGATTTGTTTGGGGCTAGTGGTGTAGCAATACACAGGAACAGGAGAAAGTTTCTCTGCCTGGCTGTCAGTGCTGCTGGCATATGGGCCCTTTGTGGAGCCCTCCCACTGCAACTGATGGGCTTTGAAAATGGAAACTTTCACTGCAGGAAGCTTGGGACTCCCAGGAGCCGGTCAATTCCATGGGTTGCCATAAATTACATTCATCTCCAGCTCCAGTCAATGTCAAACACCTGGTGGAGAGGCAAACCTGGAAAACAGGCAATTCCAACAGGGACTCCCCTCCCATGCAGCCCCTACATGATACACCTTCCCCCCAACCCCCTACCACAGCATCCTTTGAGTTCAACATATTTAAAAGCGGCCGGTGACACATATCATTCTAATTGAATGAAACATTCCTCCACCCTTCATGTGAACAAAAAAGAAACATTGAAAGCATTGCACACACATGCAAACTGCTCAATGACGGTCTCCAGTGGCGTTGTGTCTCTATATTCACTCATTGCACTTGATTGTTGTATGTAAATACAGAAGGGAAGCCGAAAGCTTCCGATCCGCATCGAAATATTGAGTCCACATAGGCCTTCGACATCAATCACTGTATAAACCATGAAATAACTATGTGACTTGTAGACAAAGCCAAAGGAATCTCAAACATTGATTTCTGTCTGGAGTCTGAGTCTGTGACCATATCTTCATAAAAAAAAACATTTTAACCACTGGAATAGTTTATAATGACTTTACTCGTCATGTTGGGGTTCTCCAGATGCCAAACAGTTTTCACTGCTCTTGCAAGGGAAACAGCTCATTCTCAACTATTTAAACTCTTTGAGGCTCAACACATCACACGGATGAGTCTCATTCAACCACAAATTTACAGTTAGAAAACGGCAAGAAACAAATGTTTGAAGTATAAAAAGGAGAATAGGAGGAGGTGTGGGGGGGGGGGGGGCGGGGGTGTATTGCCACCTCAGCATTCATTTACAACGATGCTTGGGGACGAAGGGGCCGCTGCAATTAAGTGTGCCATTAAACGGTCAACTGTCAACATGTGGACACTTAAGGGAGGGGAAAAAAATGTCTTCCACACTTCAACCTTGCACCTGAAGCATTTCAACAACATTACGGCCTTATTGTTGGCATGGGACCATCCCGATCCCCCCTGTTGGAACAGACATCTGCTAGGTTTTAAATGGATTACTCTCTATAATGAGCATGATTACCACCTAATTGCTAAATCTATACCCTGTTAACTTTAAAAGGGGGCATAAACTGCTTCTAAATATCTAGGAAAACATATCTGTTTCAAAAGCACTGAAAACTTTTCTTTGTCTTCTTGAAAAAAAAAGAAAGTTTTCCCTCAAATAATTTATTTTGGTTCATTGGAACTGAATCAAAATGCTCATGGTAACTTAAATATCAAAACAAGAGCAGGTAGCTCAAGAACTGAACATGATAAAAAAGAAAAAGAAAATAAAAGAATGTCAAGAGACAAGGGCAGACACCTGGATCCAAACCAACAGTTGCCAGCTGTGCATAGATGGAGTCTGTCAGGTTTTTACACTGCGGTCACATTGTGTAACCCCCTTTTTTCCCCCTTAAACAGACATTAATAGTAAGTTACGGCGAGGTCTACATTAATGTATATCCAACCTGTGCTCTCCTGGGCACTTCATGCTAATATATGGAGCATAAGTGTAGTCTAACACAATGGGGGTATGATCTGCCTGCTGCACAGTAGCATTTCATTTCCCCTGTGATACATCCATCCCTGTCTCCTAATACCAGCATTGGAGGTTCTATGTCCTATTTCAGTAGATGTAAAAAATGAAAAAAACTTTTGACAACTATTCCAAAACCAGATTCATATCTTACCGTCTTTATTTGGATTGAAAAAAGATAAT
The DNA here is from genome assembly GCF_949987685.1 of Ammodytes marinus. Taxonomy (NCBI): domain Eukaryota; kingdom Metazoa; phylum Chordata; class Actinopteri; order Uranoscopiformes; family Ammodytidae; genus Ammodytes; species Ammodytes marinus. The sequence goes on along the minus strand of NC_137219.1, from coordinate 10,476,880 downwards.
GAGCAAAACTGGATTTAAGATGTGTGCACATCAGCACAGCAGAAGGGTGAAACAATTAATGCTATGTGACATAAGGTAAGAAAGACAACAAGCCAAAGTAACAAGATTATTGTGTTAATGTCACCCATTTAAAATATTTTTTTAAATTACATAAACATTTTTCCTCAGAGTTAATCCTAAAACAACCCCCTGGATAGTACGGCTTTGATAACTTTATGTGTGTCTATGTACTTATTAATGCATCTGTAAGTTGTTTATGTTAACAGCTGAGTTCAATAATCTGTCCTACTAATTTAAAATATGCCAGTTTGGTTTGAAACCAGTGACACATTTTCTAAATGTATTACAGCAAACAAATGGACATATTTGAAAAAAATATTGTATGTTCTAAAAAGAGCTTGTGACATTGCAGCAGATCCTTTCATTGACCTTTATGCGATAAGAAAAAAAAAGAACATAAAAAAAAAAGCCCTCCCTCTTGGATGTCATTTAGAACATGGAGAAACAGAAGGTTGGGAGACAGAAGAACGGTTTGGGAATCATTCACTCTCAACCTAATTACCCCTTCCGTGCAACACAAGACAGAGCATTAATATGCACTGGCACCCAAAATAGTAAAGCAGCAGATTAAATTAAAAACAATTAGGGACTTTCACTTTGTCACTGAGCTGGTATGCCTGTCTGGTCAGTGCTTTAGGCTCTATTAAGCTAGGCTATCCACTGGTTATGAATCTGACAAACCCATGTTGGAGTGTTGAATTGCCTTATCTTCTGGAGCATTCAGAGTGTCTCAGTGTATGGCATCTAGAGGAAGAAAAAAAAAACAGCAGCAAAATGCCTAGAAATTCCCATCTAGCTAATTAATAGGAGGTTGGGGGAAATTCAAGCTATCAATTATATTCAGAATGTTCCTATTTACAAAGAATTAATTATAAACAATAGCTGTAATTTAGGTAATGAAAGCCACCTGGCTAATGGCATTGGTATCGTATGCTGCGACAGTACTAAGCATTTGGTGGATCTGCATGCAGCGAGTGGTGCATGGTGCGACTCTTCGGGGCATGGATCTGGGTAATTGAGGCATAGCACATATTGTTACTAATGGCAATGGAGCCATTTTGAGGGGAATGACATGGATTAAATGAGTCACTCTTACAAAGTGTATGGAAATACTGCCTATAGTTTAAAACCTTGTTATTTTACAATCGTCCACTTTTATCAGTATAAAATAAGCTATCGCTCTCGTATATTGGGGAATGTAAATGTCAAGCAAGGATTTCATTCAAGCAAGAATGCTGACAATAATCTATTGAGCAATTACTTTCCTATAGATCAATATTTTACGAAGTGAAAAACAGCTGAATGTGGGTTAAACCCTCTGGATATGCAAATGCTGCTAATTACACATGCTGATAGGCAAAATGCTAACATCTGTTTCTCAACTAAGCCTAGCATCATCAGCGACAAGACAAATGTGCACCAGAAAAAGAAAAGGAAAAATCTTTATGTGTTAATGTATAAATTTGATATATTTTGACAAGAGATGGAAACAAACACAAACCTCATGCAGCTTCAGTCAAATACTTGCACAATGAGCACACATGTTTACAGTTCAAATTAGTTCAACTTTTTTTTATCCTGCACAAAAACAAACAGTAAAGCCGTGTTATTACAATCAGTGTAAAAGCAGACGTAGATAGTATGATATTAACAGTAGACGCAGAAATGTATTCATTTTTTCCTTTTTACTGTTTTATCCGTTAGCATGTACAGTTTAAAAAATCTACAGTTACCCTATATTTTCTTCCCTCCCCCCCCATAACTAAAGAGAACTTCACTCTTACTGAGAGTACATTCCACTACATTTACTGATAGTGCCCCCACCCCTACCATCTCTCTGCAGAAGGCCATATAAACCTACAAGCCTGCGGGGGACTATGTGCAGAAATGGCTTTAGCAGAAGCACAACAGGGCATCTCGCTGCCTACCATTGTCCTAATAGATGAACAATATGACCCCTTACACAGCCCCCTTCACTTTATTACAATCTTTAAAAATTCTGTCAGCTGAGGGTCCCCCCGAGATGTCAAAACTGTTATACAAAATGGTGGCGAAAAAGAGCGGGGAAGGCTACCGCGTTTCACCACCCTAATTGTGATTCCCCCCGAAAGCTAGGGATCTCCGCAACTCGGTCTGTGACAAAACATGTTATAACGATACTGTGTGGTACGTTGCCATTGTTGCAATAATTGTCAGCGCTGCATCTGCAAACTCTTGTGGAAATTGAAAACGAGGTCCGTGTTATCTGTCAAGTGGGCGAGTGAGCAGTCCACTGGTCTGGCAGAAGAAACACATTACACTGACCAATTGCCCAACTCCCCCCAAGCGTGGCTGGGGAACTTGTTCCATTCTGAGCAATTTGTTTCATTCGTCTTTTTGCAATTGATCCCAGTATGCAAAGAGAACCTGGGGCAAGGGACTCTAGCATTAACCACCCCAGCTGAACTATAGTACTCTATGTTGAAGGTTTCCCTCTGTGTGTGTACGGCTTACTCACAAAAGCTTATATCCTGTGCCAATAATTCCTCCCTACTAATATTAACATCTTATTCTGTTGAGCAATCCAATAACCATAGTTTTTATCATTTAAGATAGTGCCCCTTATAACTGCAAATACCTTACCTTAGCAACAAGCTGCTTACCTCAGTGTTTTTAGCCCAATGAGCCCGAAAAGGCTTTACAATCTTAAAGAGTGTGCTAGTTGGACAATGTCCCTAAGATATGAGGAGGAAGTAGTCATTCCTGTGCTTCCTAATCAAGTAATTGATTGCATCTATTATTCATGGACTCCTTAGCCTGACATGAAGTTGTACACTCAGCACAGTACTCTGCAGCTCTCCTCTCTCTCCTTACACTTCATTCATCCCTTCACCCTTCCAATGCTCACCTAACCACATAAAGCTGTGGAATTAGTTTGCCAGCCTTTCTCAGCCTTCAAGGGTTGTACCCCCAAGCCCCCAACTGCCAGTTTGTGTTTTGTTCAATATGGGCAGCCAGAAGTGTGAGTCCGTGCACTCACTGGAGGCTGTTTGGGGGGCTGGCCCTTGCAGGCTCTGCACTACATCAGTCTCTGGGTAATGTCATTGCCACTTCCAGGCTAGAAAATAGTTCTAGAATTCTACCTGCACACAAGAGCCAACGACAGAGCAACTCAGTCAAGTCCACAGAGACAATAATGGAAATCACAGTTAAATTTAGAAGCACTCCATCTGGATCAGTAGCACAAGTACTGCTTATTGTAATGGTATGTATCTTAAACGTGGGTAGTATAAGTGTGTCGTTTTGAAATGAAAATAAAAAAGGAATTTTCAGGTTACAAAGTCAGCCAATAGAACAAAAACAATTAGTTATTTTAAATATTTTTGATGAAGGCAGGTGCATTTCCGACTTGCAAAATGTTTATTTGACATTCTTATTAAGCTCAATACCAAGTTTCCAAATGTTCTGATACTATATTATGTGTTTGGGGATCTTGGTCATAAGCCACTGTAACAGTACGAGTTGGTTTTTGAAGAAAAAAATGTACTGTACTTCTATTCCCCAAAAAAAATCTGCCAACACTGCAGAATATAGGCTGACATGAAACAAAATTATATAAAAAAAGTATTGTGTTGAGTTCTTGAACTATAAAGCTAATATATAAAGATCTAGCCAGTTTAATGCATCGTGCCTGTTACCAAATCCTTAGGTTTAACCAGCATGTTTAAAAAAAAGAAGCGAGAAAACACTTCACCCACAATAAATAATCAATGAGCAAGTCCCTGAGCTCCGTCCTGAGCCTGGATATTACCATCAAAAACAAAGTGTCTGTAGCCAAGAAATCACCATATCAATGGCACATGCCACAGCAACCCTGGCCCTGTGCTTTCCCTCCACAGATCATGCTAGATAAACCCCAAATAACAGAGAAATTAACAAATGCTTGACATTTGCTCAACATCCATTATTCTGACACTTCTTCAGAATTTCAAAAGGCTGAACGCATGCTTAATCAACATTCATATTCCCAGAGCGAGCTCCGGCACCATATTGCAGCCCGCCTCAGTGCTGATGAAAACGGCACATTAGGGCCCGATTCGGAAAACGTTCAGGGACTCCTCACCAGGGAGCTGTGTGTGTGTGTGTGTGTGTGTAAAAGAGAAAGAGACAGAGGCAGTGTTTAGAGGGGAGGGATGCTTCACGCTTTACTTTTTAAGCCATTTTCCAAAACAGAGGCATCTGCCCTTTTTTCTGCATACCCTCCTACTTTTCATGAGTGTGAAAGCCATATGAGTGAGGGAGCTGAATGGCATTTTAAAGAGTGGGGGGGTAATCATTACATCCAAATTCATTCATAATATAGCGCAGAAGGACACAGAGGACTCACATTCCCCTCCCACTTTTTCTCGCTCTTCTTACACAGACTCTCTCTGGGGACAAAAGGGTGGATGGACTGGGGTCCCTTCTAGACCCAAGGGAAGCCAAAGGGAAAGGCCTCGGAGAGCAGCCCATCATTTCCAATTCTAATACGTGGCAAGAGAAAAACGTGACGGGGCTGATGTCCCATTTCCCCCCTGCAAAGGCCTGCGACGGGCCCTCCTACCTTCCCCTCCCTCCCCTTGGCTGCCTAACCACGGTCCAGATACTAGGCAGGACACACCACGGCTGGCTAAGAAGAGGGCAAGGGAAGAGAGGGCAAGAATGGGGGGTTGATATTTGCATGTCCCTCCATTGTGAGTGGGGGTAAAAAGTGACAGCACCGTGTCCAATTCTTTCCCCCCCAGAGCAGCTCGGGCCCGGCGAGAGAGGCCAGGCTGACAGATGACTCCCAACATCTGTGTTATGCAGCCGTTACAGATGAGGGACTCCACGACGCACTCTCTCTCTTTCTGTCTGTCTATGGGACACTCCCTCTCTCCTCCCACTACCCATACTCATAATAGTACAACAGAGAGAGTGACAGACCTTTCATGACAATTACCTTGAAATGGCCTTTAACCATCATTGTGTTCAAAGTTGAAATGTTCCTCCCTCCAGGTCGAAATTAAAAAGCAATGATTATTAAACGGTTTTGAACTCAACACAGCTTTTAATGTTTTAAAATATACTGGGGAAATATTGTTCACATCAATATCAGGATATCAATATGAATCTTTTTTTTCTGATAAACAGATTTGGACTGACATTTTTACGTTAAAAAAATAATATGTTCAACACAATGAGGCAATGCAATAATGTGTTCCATTTATCGGCATTACAGACAAGTCTTTACACATTTTATAACGCTTCCTTTCATTATAACTTTTAAATTAGGATGAGCAGAAACTTTAAATAAATCTGCAAAATTTTATAAAATAATAACATAGTACCATGTTATCATTCCAATTTGATTTCACTTTAAAGTCAGTTAGATAAATACCAGATTCATGTCCACCATTGATTGCAATTAAATACTAAAAGCACTTTGTTTGACAGATTTTAGTATTAAAAGTTTGCATAAAAATGTAAAAACAATATTTCATAGATGATAAAATGTCACTTGAAAAATGATGCGCTGGCTAGCACTAAAACTAGCACAACCTCCACTATGACACTGATAGACATGGATCTACAGTTCATTCAACATTGTTTGCTTTGTGTGTAAATCACACAGTGTTGTTGTGAAATCATTTGATATCAAGATAGCCGTCTTTTCTATCTCTCTGACTATTATAATAATCCAACCAGTCTTTTTCCCATCCCCTCAGTGCAGACTTGTCCACAACAAACCCCTAACCCCTCCACCACCAGCACCCCTCCCCTGCCAGCGCCTGCCTGGCCAATATTTACGCAGTGGCAGGGCTCCCACACAGTCCGAGGGGACAGGAGGGCTGTGGGGCGGGGGTGGCTGACTGCCGTGCCTGAGCGCATGCTAAGAGATGATGGATGGCCTAGTCGATATGTTATGTCTTAAGAGCCTGATTTCCTGCCAGTCCAATCACTAACCCTCCAGAGCCCAGCTCAGCTGATTGGACAACCAGAATAATTTCGCAGGCTGTGAAAACACTGCTGCCGTGCCTGTCTGTCAGGCCCAGTGACGAGACTCAGGGATTTTTTAAAGAGCAAGGGCCTCCCTAAGATTGGTTATGGTGGACGAAATAATAACAATAACCAGCAAGACTAAACAAAAGAGCCAGCACCTCCGGGAGACGGGGGGGGGGGGGGGGGGGGAGAGGGGCGGGGGGGTGTCATGCAGACTTATTGGAATGAAAACGGTCCAATGTTTTCCTTTAATTATTACACCCACCGGTACCTACTTTTTGAAAAAAATGAAAGCATTTGGACTGTTTGTTAAAGACAGTTTGGATTAGGAACCCAAAAAGGAGAAAGGAAACTCAAAATAAACATGAGAAGGGCCTCCTAGTGTTGGTGCCTAAACATACAGGATATTGGATGAACTTCATGCGCATGACATATTCTGTAAAATGCTGACAGCGGAGAACAAAGACAAGCCTGAGCTGCTCTGCGTCTACCTTTGGGGACCTGATACCTTCTTCTAGATTGGTGATTAGGGCACAATGGAAGTAGGAAGCTCCAAATACATACGACTTTGTAAGTGACCTCCACGGGATCAGCCGTGGTGTCCTGGAGGCCTTGGGGGATTACACATGTTAGGTTCAATAAAGCGAGGGCCCTCAGTGTCAAGGAGAAAGGCAAACACAACCATTAACCTCTCTCTTCGATTTCTGGACGTGCAGGCAAAACACTGGCTAATGCTCTGGTGGAAGCCTACACTGAAACCTGTGCAGAATTAATTAGTTAATTAGAGATCATATGAAGCTAATTAAATGAGGTTATAAATATCTAATAATATGAGATTAAAAAATAGACACAGGGATACATTGTGCTGCTCTGGGGAGTTGATGGACAGACAGGTGTTTAAGACATTACTGAATATACTATTGCTTTGAAGTACATAACAACACATTGATAGGCCTATAGCAACTATTTATTGTTTTGTGCATCTTGGACATAAATTATCGATTGCCAATTTACAAAAAAAATGGTGAGAGATGGATATGCATAGCAGTTTGGCGTTATTTTATGTAACACACACACACACACACACACACACACACACACACACACACACACACACACACACACACACACACCTTAATGACTGAACCAAAATCAGCGTTACACCGGATTGCTGTCCCCAATTGCACATGCTGTCCTCAATCAACTCAACTAGAGTGTGTCCCCCAAAGTCACTTAAAAGTGCACTATGCAGTTTCACATGAGGGGGATTTTATCTACATGTAATTCTTAGTAATGAATAATATTATAGTCATAAATTCAAAACAAAATTATTTTAAGGCACCTGGAACCAAACAGAAGACTAGAATATGTTTCTGCACGAGGCTCCTGTTAACAACAGTGAAACAGTTACTTTTCATGCAGCTTTCTAACTTTAAACATTATTCCAGGAATCCAATTTTCCTGTGAGAAAAGTTTGGTTATTCAGTTATGAGAATATACCTTAGAAAATGTTAACTTTCCCAACACACCCAAAGTGACATTGTGCACCTTTAAGTGAGTAACAAACATATGTGTCTCAACATGTATTTCATGGACACTTTTGACATTGCACATATTTCTTTATTATACTTGCTAATTGTATGTACTATATTTATATTTATATACATGTTTTATGTCATGTTTATGATGTACATTCAAAGTTTATTATGTGCACAGCAAATTCATTTTATGTTGGAACGTACCACACACACATACACACACACACACACACACACACACACACACACACACACACACACACACACACACACACACACACACACACACACACACACACACACACACACACACACACACACACACACGCGCGCGCGCGCGCGCGCACACGCACACTATCTCTCTTTCTCTCTATTCCTAAGGAAGCTTATGGAGAGGAATGAACTCCAGTGTTTGACTACTTACTTTGGAAATCTTTCCTTCAGCATCTTCATACACTGGCGGGTGGGTCTCAGCTGATCAGTCCACCTCGCTATCTCCTTATACTCAACTCGGGACAGTCTCATCTTCCTTTTGTTTTGTATCGGCAGCTGTGTCGACTGTATCTGTACAAACAGGGAGCAAGAATCTGGTGAACGGTTGCTCCTGTGGCAATCTGATTTGACAGCTGCTGTCAAAAGCAGCTGCACCTGCATTGCTAACCAAAACCTTAGCTTTATGGTTTGGCTAACGCGACACTCGTAAAGGCACGTCACGAAATAAAAACACTTTGTCTCGATTGCGGAGGATTGCTAAATGACTATTGTAATGCAACACATTGTCAAACAAGACTCTAGAAGAATGAATAACACGTTAAAAGGGTTTGTTTACCATTCACTGCTGCTGCCTGTGGACAGTTACCGATAGCAGCTTCCCGCTAGGAAGTTGAAGAGGTGACTTTTGTGTGAGCGGCGCTACCATTGGTCGATTGAGCAGCGGGGAGCTGAGTATAGCAGCACATGATTGGTCGCTTGGCAGTGCGAAGGCGGTGTCCAGCTGAGACGTGCTGCTCGCGCTCTGCTCTTTTCCTCCGGGTCATCACTGGATTCTCGTCACACACACGCGCTACACAGGCAGGTACTCTGAAATAAACAGACGTGGGCTCTCCTGCAACGCTCAGTGACGCTCAGTGACTTCTCTCTAGTCCGACAGATAAAAAGAAAAGACTGACAATGATTAAACTGTGCAGACGGGGAGAGTTGTATTTCAGAGTGGGGTAGAGCGAATGACAGAGAAATAGAGCGCCTTATTGAATGTTTATGTCGAGAAGGGAAAATACAGCCAGTCTTCAATTTCTTTGTCAATAATTTCTGTGTTTTGTGTGTGTGTGTGTGTTCTTTCATGCCAAAAAACAGAAGAGGCGACGTACAGTCTGCTTTGATATAACACCACCTTTAAAAGACACTCTCTTGCTCTGTCGTCCAGTAGGCTAGGCTACTGTGTGTTTGGTTGGCTACTGCCGCTAAATAAACCACTTCAAATCGAAGGGTTTTTGACACACATTTTAAATAAACGATTTATTTAATGATTAACTAGCAATGCCAGCTTCATGTTCCTCTGGCTTTCATGGAGCTTAACACAATTTCAGTGGCTTAGGCTAATAGGCTACTTCTGCCTCTTTCTTAGATGTTTAAACAACTAGAAATTGAAACAATTGCACATATTAGCCTAAACAGAGAAGCAGTTAAAGCAGAAAGGAAGAACGCGTTTTCATAATTAATTACATTTTATTGTTTTACTGCTCACCTCCAAAATACAACATCTTAAATTGCTCATTAAAGTGGGTAGAAGATACAAACGTTACCAAAGTCCACTGCAGTGACACGTCATTCATGTGAACATGCTTTATTCTTTTACCTTTGCAGTGGTTGACAGGTTCAGGGGCATAGACAGGAATCCCCCCCTCCCCCCCCAAGAGAATATTTGCCTGGGCTTTTTCTTAATTATTTCCTACAACCTACAGGAATATTTGTGGGCTATCCCCAGCCTTGGGTCCCTTCTCCCAACCATCATCAACACCTCTCTCACCTCACCAGTGGAGGTGTAGTGCTTTAAATGCCTCCGGCAGAAATATGTAAATTAGACTAAGGATGATGATGTACCCGTAGTAGAAAATGCTCCAGATTTGTAAAACATACAAGAATAATGTTGAATATAAATGTTTGCCCTGCCTGCAGTTGTAATATTTGTAACGCCAAACTGCCTGCATTTCAATAGAAATGACTTATACAGTTACAAATGAAAACTTGAGAAATATCAATTCTTGTGAATTAATGATTATTTTGTTTCTTTGTTTCCTTCCCTGAACCATTTGATTGCTTCTGTCTGGATTGTTGATTTTAGATAATGCTGAGATAGGACTAACATCTGACCTAATTTGTCAAATATATCCCTTGAGATCAATACATTTTACTATGGTGCTGTTTTGTAATTAGTCTCTGAACAGTGCTAAACCAACTCAGCCCCCTAATAGATTTTCTCTTTAATCTTCTCTCTTCACAAACAGGTGCAGGGATGTCTCAAAGACATTTTAAGGTGAGTGTCACATTTTTTTCACAACTTATTTATCAATTTCTTTGTCAAGTAAAACTACATAATCATCACCGCAAAACAATTAGCCTTGAAATGTGAAAAACCTCTCTACACAAATTGGAGTAACTGTTTGCAATTGTACGATGTAAAATCATTCTATGTTCGATTCTTCTGTCTGCAACATTGCTTGTTTCCTCCGTTGTGGCTGAACAATGCATCAGTGACTAGAAAAAGGCTCTATCTGACCTGTGGTGCATCAGAAAATAGGGCTCATTGTTGTTGGGCAGTGTAGTATGATGTCTGAGATGAGCTGAGGTCTCGGGCTGTGTGTTCGGCAGCGGCACACAGTCCCCGGGTCTGAAAGGGCTCAGTGCTCTGTGCTGGCTACAAAAGGGAGCTGTGTATGTGGGATTGGTATGGCCAGATAAGATCAGGGCCTCTGAGGAAGTCTGGTCTGATTGCTACAAAGGGCTGAGGTCAGGGGCAGGAGGAGCAGTTTACTCATCTAGGTATCAGAGGATCATGGGGGGGGGGGGGTCGTGTGTGTAATAGGTATAAAAGGATCAGTGTAATGCGATGGTATAACAAGATAAAAAATCACAGAAGGGGTTTGAAGGCAGTGTACTGTAATGCCCCCAAAAACGAGGGGGATCAGAGATTGTGTTGTGTGTAGGTGTCTGCTCACATGTCCCTGTGTGTGTGTGTGTGTGTGTGTGTGTGAGTGCGTGTGTGTGTGTGCACACGTGCGCGCACCATTGCATTGAATGAGTTTTGTGTGCATCTTTTGATGGCTGTGAGAGAGCCACAGTGGGCTGAAGGGGTTTACAGGGAAAGGATGCAGAGGGAAAGAGCTTGTGCTTTGGAGGCTGCGTGTAAACAGGGCAGTGGTACACACAGTGCCGTTAACCAGCTGTGAAGCCGGCTCGCAGTGGGAGACGAATTTACAAAGGATGTCTCCCTCTGATATCCAGGAGATGCTGCACTGATCTCTGCTCCAGCGCTCTCGGCACAGCATTGTAGTGCTAAGCACTGTGCCTCTAATGGCACATGTATACCTTAATGCCTGGGAAACCTTTACATTTTGCTGGCAGTACGAGGGAAAATGTGTGTGCGTGCGTGCTACGCTATTTTTTTTTTATCGACAACATCTTCAGTTGATGAATCTAAGATTTGTGAGGCTGCGTATAATTTCCTTTTCTCATCACACAGTTTAAGGAAATTGCAAGTCCTCCATGTCCTGCACATTAGTCCCTCCTTACTATATCCAGAGATATTACTCATCGTACACAGAGAGCATTTTGTTACACTCCATTGTCAGCATTACTGTCATAATGTTTTTTTTTCTCGTTTGTGAAGTCAGTGACTTCACTCCTCTCTGCACCACAGAATTGCTCTCCAACCTTCAGGGAGTCTGGGATCTCAGCTCTAAAATTCACAGTTTAAACATGAGGCAAGCCATAACCAGGAAATGCCTGTAGTATTAGCAAGGTATCGGATTCATGCACCCCCCCCTCTCAGAACAGCATGACTGCCCCTGAAAATCCCACATCCATATTTAACATCACGGAAGACAAGACACATGTGTTTCACCCTAGCTTTCAAAGCTGTTTCTTCCATTTATTTTATTATCCTTTAATGAATTTAATTAGAGGACATGTAATTAAATGCAATTGTGTTCACCCCCCCTAGACACACAAGCACAAATTTGTCCGCAGATAGCTCAAAACAACACGTGCAATGTGGACAAATGTACTGGATTAATAGGGGATTGATAATATTTTGGGATTGTATTTCACTCTAACCGGCTGCACGGGCAAACAAAGGCTGCAGCCCAAGCTCATTAATCATAGTCAACGGGTTGCCCGGGTGCAATTTGCATGTCCGAGGTGGCTGCACATGCTGCCATTCGGACTGGTTTCTGGATCTGCCTTGATGTGGCTAGACCGTTAACGCTGCGTCAATCAAGGATAACCCAATAACAGTATGACAGTGGAAGAGGGAGAAAAAAAATCTTTCTCCTCATTACCCAACACCCCCTTCCCCTGTCTGCCCAACTTCTTATTTTAGTTAGCACTAATTAATTACACCGGGCTGATGAAAAATGAAACCATCCTGTTACATGTATGACTGAAAGCAAAATAATATATTTTTTTAAAGGAAATACATATGGGTTTTTTAAATAAAAAAATTGTAACCAAATATTTTCCAGCATATGAATAAACCTTTAAGATATATAAAATATTATCTAAATGTAATAATATATTTTTACAATGATATCTCAAATATAAGTCTAGTCGTTTAGCCCTGTAGGAAATTCAAGGGAAATAATCAATTTTGTCCATTAATAAAACTTTTATTTATTTATTTGTCTTTGTCTGTATTTTTGTCAGTCACACTTTGAAACCTCACTAAAGCCATGTTACACTGCACATGAATGGGTTGAGCCGTGATGCAAGGAAGTCCAATGTGTAGCACGATTCCACAAAGCTGTAATCTCACCACTGGCTCCATACCCTGAATTCTAATGATCCAAATCATGAACTTTAAAAAAGAGGCAATGTTTTAATAGCTTTTTAACTCCATAAGAGGTGTGTGTGTGTGTGTGTACAAACATGCATGTGTGTGTGTGTGCGTGCATTAGATAGAAATCGTGTGCAATGAGTCTGTTGGATTTTTATGTGTGTCAGACACACACATACACCAACACCACAAACAGAATGTGAATGCGGCTTGTGTCTGGTCTGGCCTCTCTACCTAGCTCTGCTACCGAGCCTCACACTGTGCTTCCCCCCCCCCCATGCCCTAATGTCCTGGAGGCATTTTTCTCATTATCAAATATTGTTTGATGTCTTTGTTTCTTGATGATTAACCATGGTCACCAAACACTGGTCGGGATTGTTTAAAATTTAATTTCGGGGCTCTGAAGTACCTTGCAAGAGGGGCTGGCTGTTGGGGACACCCGTATTTTTATGTGTGCTATTTTTCACGTTGAAATGCAAGAGGACACACATTGAAAAACACAATAAATCCTGGAGGAGAATCATTAGTGGAATACTAGTGGTTTTTATGACCATTGTTATTCAAAGCTGTATTGAGATGCAGTAAATTATTCTGTTTATTATGGCTTTATGGATTCAGCCCCATTTTCAGAATAATTAAGTTGTTCCTCGCTCTGCATAAATAAAACCACTCTCTATGCTTTTCTCTGTGTTTAAACATAAATGTAAATGCTATACATAAATAAACTGTAAATATTTATCTTTCAGCGGTAGCAATTTTTTAGTTTTTCAAAATGATTTTTATTCGTGCATCTTTTTTTGCATGATATTTGTGGTTTTGATTGCGCTGACCATATTAATATTTCTGCTGTAATAAAAGCCAAAAGTCTCGCCTTAGGAATCCCAAGATTTATGACGGAATCGACATTGTAAGCAAACAAATAGGGAAACAACACTCTCCCCTAATGTCAGCATGTCAAAACTATATTGAATACTTGAAATATCTGTGTATCTGAGGCTGAATAGCAGCCATTGTATTGGGCCTAATGATATTATCCTCTGAAATTTGGAGTGAAAGAAAAATGGCAGAAATGAGCGGTACCATTGTCTGCCCCGTTTTATTTAAACAAATTGCCGGAGCAGAGAGAGACACGCAGGCTGAGGGAAAGAGAGAGCGAGGCAGAAGGAGAGAGACAAAAAGAGAGAGAGAGAGACAGTGCTCTGTAAATGAAAGGTTATGGGTCGTCCCATGTGTTTGTATTGTCAATAACTGGAGAAGGCTGTCAAGAAAGTGGGGAGATAAAGGTCAATAACTCAGGCAAATGTGTTTGTATTTGTACACTCCTGCTGATAGCATAGCAAACGTCAGGGCCTGTGTGTCTGACACCCCGCAACAATAACACAAATAGAGGGGCTAGCACTAGAATAGTCATTATTATCCTTGGTGCTGGAAATGAGAGGGAACCTCAGCACATGGCTGTGACAGCCGGCTGCAGTGTCACTCAAACGTCACTCCATAATAGAGCACGCCAGAGATCAGAAAAGGCGATGATGAAGTGTAAACAAAAACGATATTATCCTGCCGGGCTGATTGTGATATTTGCCCTATTTTTTTTTTCCTTTTTTTGTCTCTGACCAAATATCATCCTTATCGTGTTCTTTTCTGGAAGCACTCGAGACCAATGTAAATATTGTAATAATTAGGGTTGTTGGTTTTATTTATTTTAGCTTTGAAAAATAAAGTTGCTTAAATTCCATTTTATAACAATGGCAACATACGGTTACAACATTTCTGACTAAGTAGAATGAGGTAAATGTGAATGTAACCCCCCCCCCCCCCCCCCCCGCTCCCCCAATTAAATGATCGGTTAAGAATTTTCCATTTTCCCCTGAAAGATTAAATAAAATTTGTGAAACTGTTTTTTTGTCACGCAATGTTAAGCTGTGATCTAAAAAAAAACTTAAGTTATTTTTCATGATTCCTGTATATGTGTTCAAAGGGTTTTTCTTTTTTTTCCAGCACCATTTAGTGTATCTCTCTGTGGCCTTGAGTGTAATAAACGTGCAATTAACAGACTTAACTAATTCATGAGGAACATTGTGAAACTAACGAAGGGCATAACTACTGTACAGACGCATGCTGTCATTGGTGGATATTGTTATTGTTCTGCTTTTAATTGCTTTAGGAGCAGGAGGAGGAGGCGGAGGAGGAGGAGGCAGTATGTTTTGTATATACGTCTTTGGTTACCATAGCAAAAAAAAAAAGAAACATTGGCTCCCTCCTGACAGTTAGATCTAACGTCATAGGTGCGTGGAGGTGTTAACTTCCCTGGGTTAAATTACCGTTTTTTTTCTTTTATTTATTTTTTTACTTGCAATTACAAAGAGGGCAGATATAAGTTGAAATGCTTAAAGTAACAGCGAAAAAAATCCTCAGACCATTCTTCTTGATCCGTGGTCAGAGAAAAGGTCCCCCCTGTATTTTTGTTTCATTAACACACAAGCTATTATTTTTTTTAGATACACCAGATAGAATTGTGTCTGCTTTAACCGTTGTCACTGAGGAATCAGCATTGTATTTTAGGCTTCTTTCTTAGGGAAGTGCGAAAAATTATTAAAGCTATAAATAATTTTTAAGTAAATAAAAAAAATAAAAGAACTGCATTAAAATTGGTACTAGTCATTCTGTGCTTGAAGTATATTTAGTTGTGTACCTGAGGCACTTGGATTCTGAATCATCAGCACACAAGCACTCGAAAAATTTGCAAACGTTGTCCTATTGTTGTGAGCGGATGAGGCTAAATGTACTTTTAGTAAGTGTATAAAGTCCATAGGGGGAAGAAAGCATATCCCTCTCCCTATGTCACCCTCTCCCCAGTCAATTTGTTTGTTGGTTGTGTGGAGCTTCGCAGTGGTTTACATTACATATGATTATGTAAATCTGGAGCTGTTCCTGTGCATTATGGGCTAACGCATTGTCAAGATCTTTTCTAAAGCAGTCAAGTAGCTATTTCTGAATTCTTTTATTATCTGAGAGTGCAACAAAGAAAGTCTTTTGTTCACTGTTTGCCGCACACACACTTGCATGCATACAAAAACACACACACACACACACACACAAACACACACACACACACACACACACACACACACACACACACACACACACACACACACACACACACACACACACACTCGTGCACTGCTCCTGCTGCCGTCCATGACTTACTACTGTCCCCTAGTGGTGCTTGGCTCCACAGTCTCCCTTAACTCTCCATTTCCATCAACTTTCCACTCCTCCATTCACCTGACTTCCCCCTGCCTTTGTCCCGCTCCCCCTCTCTGTGTGTGTGCCTTCTCTCTCTCTGGCCTTATCATGCTCAAACATTTAAAGGCCTGATTTGTTGTATTGTATGACAGAGAGCTCCAATTATGCATCGCTGTGTCCACAGTGGCTTTCTCGGCCTTCAATGGAGGGCTCAAACTGTGTCAACAAAAACAGGAACCCTGATGTTTTGTGGCTATTGTGAGGCCGGAGCTCGTGTCAATAAGGTATTGTTCGGGCAAGAGTGCCACACCGAAACTGCAGTGAGAATGTTATCAGACCTGTGGAAATAGGGTGTGTGCGCCTAATAGTGCTAAAATGTAAGTATGATTGTTTGGACAAGCCCAATCACACATGCACACAGGCAGGGAACAGCTTTCGATCCTTGTCACCCTTCTTCCACCCATTTTTTCCCTTTTTTTCTTGCTTAGAAACACAGCACACACTTTTATGAAACAAATTCCTTGTTGCACGCCATTCTATAATTATGTCTCGCTTGTTTATTCTTCTTAGTATATTTTTAGTGGGGGTCAAAATAATGCTCTCTTATGCTTGCCCTCTCTGAGTGTATCCTCCATTCCCTTAGCTAATGATAATATGCATTGTTGTACTTTCTTTCTCTTTGTCCGATCACTGTTATCCCAGCCCTAATTGGTGTAATAACCTGGAACGGTGCTTATAAACAATAGGGTAAAAGGGTCAGTCTCCACCGGCGGTGCACCCGGACACACACAGTCAAGTCACTCATGTCAAATGACCAATTATACTGGTTATGGAAGATGGCACCTCCGTCTCCAGTGCCCAGTGCCTCCTGGGATAGCGCTCCAAACGAGAGGGGCTATCACTCAAACCCAAACCACATTCATTCATTAGCCTGTTAAGATGGGCATCAATTATTCATTAAGAAGGTGGCCAGTGGATTATATCTGTCAGCACCATGGCTCATTGTATCAAAGGTTGGCTATGGCTTGCCTGATTTAGTATGCACTATTGTTATTGTGATCAATCAAAAAATAATAATTATAATTTCTTGAATAATAAAACAATATGAGTTTAATATTTTACTTTTGCAGAAGGACATTTGATTAGAATCAATCTAAAGTTTGCTTAGTTAAAACTTTGACTATAATGCTTCATATTTGTTTATCTTGGAAAGCACAGCAGCATTGACTCTGGCTGAGAGGGCATTGATCGGATGTCGGACATCATTTTGTTGTGACTCAGCACGATCCCGCCAACTTGACACAAAGTGTGATTCGATGTCTTCTTGATTTACGAGGAAAATATGCTCGCCACCTTGCCTTTATTATTATTTCTGTCCCTCACTAACAATCTTGTGCTCACCTCCTTTTCTTCATCCCCGAAATTCACACTCACACCACTCTGTAAAGCGCTTTTATTAGAATGTTAAAAAGTCCTGTGGGGATTTTCTTTTGAGAGAGACTCTCTGAGAGGGGGACTAGTAAAATAGTTGTGCTTAACTGAAGGGGTGAGAAAGCCGTGGCTGGGAGTGCAGGCATGAATTAATATGGCCCATCGTTTCCTGTGTGAAAAATCCACTGTAGACTTTTAAATGTTTATTAAATCATGCATCATTAAATTGAATAAATCTTTTAAACATTGACGGTTGTTTTTTCTTCCACTTTTTATACGGTTATCACTAAAAGAAAGTCTGTTTGAAATAACAGAAACAATGTTTGTTTTTGTCCATGATTAATACATAGCGGTCTCTTGACCTAAACCCTAACTCTACCTATCAAAGAAATCCCTGCACATTAACCTTATTTCTCCCCTTGCTTTTGACTCAAACGATACCCTTTTGAATACATCAGTGCCATTGAAGCAAACAGGGCTCAAGTGAGGCAATGTTTTAGCAAATACAGATGGAGTGTTTTATGAGATTAGCATCCTGTTCCAACACATAGCAGCGCACTTCAGTGTCATGTTTGCCAGTCTCTTCAATGACAAATTTGACCTCTGACTTCAGAATATTTTTTTTCATGGCAGCAGATAGCATTCAATAAAGCAGATATGGCATGTGGATATACACCATGCAAACAGTTTTTATACATGTTTTTGATACGTTTTACCGTAAATGAGTTTTCTATTGATTTGCATTTTTTTGTGTGTGTGTGTGTATACACAGTATATAAACACACAATATTTATCGTATGTGTGTGTATATTTTCTTTCTTCTTCTTCTTACAAAGATATGCTATTTACATTACCTGAAATACATCCATTTATTGTACTATATTCTTCACAGACTTGGATCCTACACTATGCACATGGTTACACATATGCACACACTCACACACACAGTGAAAACCTTATGCAGTCAGAACAGAACGCTTGATCACTCCTCTCGATGTATTTTACTCCAAGCTTTTTCCTCCCCTTCACCAAACCAACCCCATCGCATAAGTGTTCAAACCATTTCCAAGTGTTGTGTTGTCTCACAATGTCACCACTTCATAGGTTAGATAAATTCATTGAAGGGGGAGGAGAAGAAGAAGAAAAAAGCCTGGGTGTGTCGCTGTTTTCTCAGAGTCGTAATGAAGGATAAACATTGTGACGAGGTGACAGAGCGCAGACCTTGGACTTGGCCCTCAGCTCTGAGCCACAGCAGGCACTTTTAACATGATGCAATGACAGCTCTTTGAGATGGGGGAAATGAATTCTTGCCCCCATGTAAAGAAACTATTCATAACCGGCTTTGGCGGTGAGAAAACATTAAGAATGTTTCATACGGATCAAAGTGGCCATCTGGTTAAATTCATATCGGCTACACTTTATTCATGCACCTCTTGTAGTGCTCTCTGTGGATTAGCTTAATTTTCTAGTCTTCCCTTTTTTCCCCCCTTCGGGTTTTGTGCAGCACTTCTTGCGGAGCAGTGCGACTCTCTCAAGAATGTGTCTAATTTAGTGGCTAAGAGGCAGATTTATACCTGTGCTAGTTATGGGGAAGGTTGCTCCCTGGAGGAGCCCAATGACTGTTTACGGGGCGGCCCGACAATGCCTTAGCAGCAGATGATGAAGCACCTGCCAGAGTTCCCCCCATGTCTGTTCCATCCCTTTTCCCTGTCTGTCTGTCTGCCTGCCTGCCTCCCTTCCACTGGCTTTCTTTCTTCTCTCACTCTTCCTTCCACCTCTCTTTTCTAAGCCTCTTCTCTCACTCCTTACTGTCTACAGACCTTTCTTTCTAGCTTAGTTTCTTTTTTTTCAGCAGAGCCACGTTGTCTACGTCGGTTACCATGGCATTGTGGTGAATTTTACAACCGTTCCCACTGCCCCCTCCTCATATAGTGAGACCGTCTACTCACTCAGTCCTCTGCTGAAAATAAGAGTTTTTGTGTCCAACCTTCACACACACACACACACACACACACACTCACTAGATAGACAAATCGACAGCAATACACACACACACAGGCACATGCACACACACACAAACACACTCACACACACACCGGCGAACACAACTGTGGTCGGGGTTTTGTTTATGACAGGGAAAGGCAATATCGAGATTGTTTCAGAGTAGTGTCATCACGTGAAATGTATCGCTGTCAGGACGTATGTTTTATACGTCTGGGCCCTTGGCTGAAGCCATTTTAGGAAACAGAAAATATCATATCGTATGACCTCCTCTGGTATAAAAGTAAACTATCAGCTGTAAATCCGATACACAACTACAGTAGCCTGTATGAAGAGGAAGGGAATTGAGTTCTCTCTGTGACACGGAGCTTGCCGGCGTCATAAAAATCAGCTGTTTTTCGCCGTAAATTCTAACAAAGATGTCGGAAAGGAATCTCAGAAATGTTTTTATTGATATGGGGATGTATATGAAACTATGTTATAGGCGTCTGGATTTTCTTAGAAAGAGATAGTATTTGAAAAAGAAAAAAAAAACCTGCATTGTATAGGCTGAATGTGAAAACACAGTAGTCGTGCTGCTGGCATCTGAACTCTGTATAGCTGCAAATTGTTGGAATCTGAAAATAATAATGACCATGAAAATAACATTTTATTTCAGCCAAGTTCCTGATTTAAAAAAAAAAAAGCCCTCATTATAAATTGTCCGTTTCTTTGAAAGGTCATTTTAAAAATTAAAATCAAATGCCAGCTCCTGTTTTTCAACTCATACAACTGTTTTTTTACCTTATTTATTTTCCCGGTAGGCTTCTAATTCGAGCTGCCTTAAAAAAAAAACACATTCCCCGCAGTAGGAACCCCAATAAAGATTTTATATATCTCCTACACATTATTTATGTCTCTCCTAATGTCATGCGAGTATTAAATCATTAAGTGTTGCTTTGCCACAGCGCTGTGATTCCCCGTTCCACTTTCTCTTAAACATCCCGGCTGCATTATACTCAATGGGCCGTGACTCATTAATGTATGTGGTATGATTTTGCACCTGTAATTAAGTGTCAGTTTATAAACACACAAACACTAATAATACCCAGAGCTTTTTTCTGGGAGAAGCCTGGTTGGTGGCATTGGCCCATCCATCAATGTCCCTAATGAGGTTCCCATATAGACAAGTCAGTGGAGGCTTCCTGGGCCGTTCAGTCTTATTTTTCATGCTCGCTATGATAACCACCCAAATCCCCGGTAAGATGATATCAGCCAAAGAGAGGGAAGATTTTAATATATCTATGTGTGTTGTGTGCCAAGCCTGCATTCTTTCAGCGTGTATGTGTGTGTATTAAAGGTCTTGTTCAAAGTTCCCATTAACCTCACTGTCATTTTGGTGTCGGTGACGTTAATCAAAACCAACACCATTAGGCGGCGAGGTTGGTTAATATGGCTTCTGTTTTCCATGTCGCCATTAATAATGTGATGCAGAGAAAAAAGGCCAGCTCCTAGGAGCTAATGAGGTGTCACAGGTCATTTAGACCAATCAGAAGCCACCACAGGACATTAGCCAAACAAAAGCCTTGGCCCTGCTACAGTGTACGCTACTGGGACAACGCAGCAGCATGTAGGGGAGAACGTAGTTAGAGCAACAATAACATACTTAACTAAGCTGGGGGACAAGCTGACACCCGAAACTAGACGGTCCCTCTCTCCCTCTCTCTTTGTAGGGATCTTGTTTATTTATGGTCTCAGCAAACCCAACATTCTCCACTGAAGTTTCTTGTTCGGTGTACAAGTGATAATCCTCTTCCTGTTTATTTGAGTTATAGATCCCTCTCTCTCTCTCTCTCTCTCTCTCTCTCTCTCTCTTAGGCCACAGAATCTAGCAGCACACAGAATATGGCCGGATTGTTTTGTTAAAACAAAAGATAGATCTACCGTTTCAGAAGCTTAGGCCCTCTCGCCGCGGGAGGGATTTCACGCTTTGGATCATACCCACACCATAGGCCAGAGAAAGAGGTTTGAACTGTAGGGCTGTGATGGTGCAGGGGCAGGAGGAGAGGTTAGTTACTTATGATAGCATAAAAGATGTGTTCCTGATTGCTTAGATCGCTGAGAGGAAGTGTAGAATCTATATTAATAAACTATACGATCACCAAATACTGTCTTTGACAACAGTTTTGAAATGAAAATTTCTCAATGAGTGTTTTGTTCATTTGTAAAAGAAAGAAATTAAACCACACATCACATTACATTGTAATGTCCATCACAAGTCCACACAGCACAAAGGGACATTGTAAACCCCAAGACATGTTCAGTTTATGATGATACAAGTCAAAGAAAAGCTGGGCGTCCTCAGAATTGAGAAGCTAGGACCAGCAAATGTTTAGAATTGTGGTTGATAAAGGGGTTTAAATTGAACAATGAATTGGTTATCAAAAGTGTTGTCCGGCTCAGTCAAGTATCCTATCTTCATTCAGTCGGGTCTCATACTTTACTTTATGAAACCAACGGCTGTTAAGAAGCAGAAAAGTTGTAATACAACATACAATACACATTTTGAAGTCCCACTGTGACTCTATAACGCCATGAAGAATGACCTCTCTTCTTCTTTGGTATTGAAGGTGAATTGTGTAGCTCCCTCCACAAGACTCCAAATATTTTAGATCTGTCATGATGAGACTCACAGCATGGATTTATCCAAATGTTACAACCCATTTAGTCATTTGTGTGCATTAGTGTCATAGTGTTACAATATGGCGAGAAGACCACTCTTGAAATACTTTTACTCTTTGATATTTTGTGACTGTGTATGAAAAGCATGCGGCAGCAGTCAGTGTTGTCAGCGCATAATGACAGAGGAAGTGACGTCTGACACATACGGCCAGCCACTTGCGGTTGGTTCTTTAAGAGCGCGCTAAGGAGGTGGCCACTTCTCAAACGCTAATGGAGGAGGAGAAAATGGCCGTGTCAGTCCTGTCAACGTATTATGTTTTAAACCTAGACAGTTGTTGTCGCTCTCGCAGGCCCATAATTTTATGCCATTAAAAGTGCCAAGGGGGAGGGAAAGAGTGAGGGAGGTGGGCTCTCTCTTGAAGTGAAAGCAGTTGTAGGGTTTTTCTCTACCTCTTCTTGTTCCCTTCATGCCTGATCCCCTGCCACTTTTGTGCTGGAAACTTTTGGCATTTTCGTGAAAGCATAAAGACTAGTTGTGGCTTTAAAGTGATCATAAAGTCAATCATGTTGGCTCGAATTACCCAGCAATCTCTGTCAGTTAGTCCCCCCTCTCTCAGCCGCTGCACCATGAGACGTGTGTGTGGGAGTGGGGTGTAGACGTGTGTGTGTGTTCATTTAAGTACATACTGTAAATGTGTGTGTGCGAGAGGAGTGGAAGTCAGAAACTCCAATGAAAAGTGATGGCGGAAGAGAACTCATTTCCATGCTTAATTGCCATAAGTCACTTTTAAAGATGTAGAACGAATCAAAAACTTCTGAAATAATTATTTTCTTTTAAGGAAACTACTTTATATGTTTAAAATACTTTTAAAAAGCAGTGTGTGTGTGTGTGGGGGGGGGGGGGGCGAATTATAATGCCCTGCAGGTCCCCGTGCAACTCTTTGACACTTCTCTGTGGATTGCCACTAATCGAAAAAAAATGTTGGCGGGAATTACTGTCACTTGTTCCGATTTTGTATGCACGACAGGCTTTTTTCATCTCAAAGAATACTAGACCCCCACAAGGTCTTTACATTACGGGGCAAACATTTGCAATTATGATGAACTCCGCCAGCTTATCTCAAAAGGAACAGGTTCTTACTGATGGACAAGTAGACGTTTTAATGAAATGAACTGCTCTGAGCTGATGAAATAAAGATTGCTCCACCTCGGGGCGCTCTCAAATTAAATTATCAAGATGACTGCATGCACGCCGCTCCCATTAACTCAGGTGTGGTAACAGCCTAATCCACACTGCACTTGTTCTTTCTAGTATTTGTGAAGCAACTACTGGGCACAGAGTGGATAATGCTCTCTAAAGTCCAACACTTTTTTTCACCCTATTCCTTAGTTCTCCGCCATTGATGGCCCGAAGGCCTCACGTATTCCCCCCTTTTTCTTACTCCATTCTGAGGGATGAACTAATGTTAAAACCATGTGTTGTCCCGAGAGGCTGAGCGAGTAGACACTGTGATGCATGCAGTTTTATGCGTGCAGATAAACATGGGCCCGATGGCTTGTCAGAAGCCTGTGGAAGGAGCCCAGAGTCCTCTGCCTTAAAACAATGTTGGTGTTGGGGCGAGAGGGACGGACTGGCAATGGGAAACACCTGTGCTGGGGTGAGCAGCCGGGCAGTGGAGGGGGTTTACCACTGTTAGAAGAGAAAGGGCAGGCAAGAGGGAGATATAAAGCTGGTCGGAAAGAACCGCCACTACATCCTCGCCATTTGCCGCTGAGTAGTGGAGGTTTAAGGAAATTAGTCACAGTAATGTCTTGACTATTGCCCCAGAGACTTGAACATACACACATGTGCTTGGCAGTACAAGGCCAGAGCCCCAAGGCTTCAACCTGAAACGTTGGATCATGTGTACGTGTTCAGGCATGTTAGAAGACATTAGCTGAGAACATCAGAATTCTACTTTTCGTACAGTGGAGAAACATAGTGGAAAACAGAATTCAGAAATATGACTTCAATTTTCAGCGACGTCTCCCAGAGGTATTTTTGTGCTGATACGATCTATCCTCCTAAATTTTTAGCATGTCAGAGTTTTTAAACAAAGGCATTCCTTCCCCATATCATAATATTTGAGTGAAGATTTGGCTCAGCCGAGACAATTTTAAGACTTATTTTTGGATTTAGTCTCTCTGTGTGTGCATATAGCAGCAAGTTCCAGGAGTAACTACATCCACATAGAAAAAAAATACAATGCTTCTGGCATCCATGAGCTCATGGCAGCTTTTCAGACAATTTCTACACTAAGTAATAATGTCAGCTCTTATTCGGACTTAATTTTTTTTGGCTTGTGTTGCTTTGAGGTATTTTGATCAGAAAGATTTGAACCTTTTAGCAAATCCAAAGTGAAAGGATTAAAATGGCAAATATGTGTTGAAAAGGCCTCTTGTATTGAGTAATGCTATTAAGAAATAGACGTATCAATACAAAAACCTTCAGTCATTAATTTCTGTTTAATAGCAAAAAAGTGTAAACTGTCTAAATTCATGCACACACATCAATTTTCTATTTTTATTTATTTTTTATTAACGCCTAGCTATAAGAAAGTGTGCATGTAGTACAAACATACATATCCCATATGAAACAAAGAACAGCACACAATTTCACAGGCAAAACATCTTAGCCTGCTGTATATATCCATCAGCCTCTCTCTCTCTCTCTCTCTCTCTCTCTCTCTCTCTCTCTCTCTCTCTCCAAAGCCTGGGCCTATGCAGCGCTCCACCCTCAAGTCAGGTTGATCATTCCATCTCCTGCCTCTCTATCCTGAGGTGCCTGGCTGTCAATTTATCAGCCCTCTTCCTTTTAATTTCATACTTTCCACGGTGTAAGCATCCATCTCAGCTGTCTGCAGCGCCGTTAAAGGGTGCAGAGCATGGCTGTGTGAAACAGACTGATGTGTAGCCCGGATCTGACAGGCACAAGCGGGCTGTGATGGAGTAATGATCTTGTGGAGAGAAAAAAAAACAGTATATACTGTACAGTATGTACACAGTCTGCAGTCCCCACTGTACATGTTCCATATTCTAGTCCACATTGGGTGTTTTTTTTTAGAATGTGTGGTTATTAAATATTATGATATAAGTGATGTGCACTTTTGAATCAAAATCCATAGTGGAAAATGTGCCGTGGTAAATTCTTAAAGTTTTGCTTCAGGGAGAGTGAGTAGTATGTGATAATATGGCCCGATGTGATGTGTTATTAGTTCAGTTTGATACAAACATGCAGTAATTGAATGGCGGTTGCGGCGTCTTGTGTTCTGACATTTACAGTATCGGTGGTTGAATCTGGCAAGTCATACAGTAATATAACCTAAAGTATTCATGTTGATGAATGGCCAATCTGATGTCTTTTTAGGAATCAAGCATGCAATCAGTAGATTAGATTCATGTTGAGCTCCATTGGTTTCAATGCTCTTCCTCTGACACGTCTGGAATCTGAAAATAGAGTAAATTTGTACAAGATTTGACACATAAAATATTATTAAATGTAATCTTAATTTAGGACACCCAACCTTTCTTGCCGTAGAACTCTCCTAATCTCTTTTCTAATCTCTCTCTCTCTCTATCCCTCTCCCTCTCTCTCTCTCTCTCTGCTCTGCTCTGTGTCTAACAAAATTAATTACTGTATGTTGAATTTCATGAAGGTGTCAGGATGAAATGATGAATGGCTTGTAATATCAAAAGATTAAAGGCACAATGCAATGAAGGACGCGACTTGCTTACAGTGTGGTAGCGCTTACATGCAGACACATGTATACACACACACACAGACACACACGCACGCACGCACGCAGTCTCTGGGGCCATTGATATCTGGTTTCATATTTGATATTAACTTACTGGGGGAGCGAGTATTGGGACACAATGTCATTACCACTGGTAGAGGCGGGCATAATAGAAGTGAACTTTTCAAAAAGGTCCTTATAATTGCAGCCTGGGCCTTTCTTGATAAAATTCCATATTGATATGTACTGTGGTCCCCCTCATTACGACCACAGATGAAAAAGAGCATTTCAGCGTTCTTTAATGAGCGCTGTACCAGTGAAGGTCATCTTAATGGGGTTCAACTTGCTGCTGGGAGCCAGAGGTAATATTCTAATGAGAAAGAGCCACTACACCACTCTAGTAATTCTGTAATTGCACCCATGGATGCCATTTTATTGTTGTCTGTACGTGCAGTGGTATTGAAGTCCTTTGTTGTCGTTTGCAACATTGCTTGTCCTCTCTGGTCTGCTTTGGTGGTCCAGTCGAAGCACAGTACGTGTACACACACACACACACACACACACACACACACACACACACACACACACACACACTATCTCTCTTTCTCTCTATCTCTCATTACCATATTTCAAATCCACTTCACACGCCATCCAGCGTTTATTGGAAGCTACAGTTTATTCATTGCTTACTTATGGGTGGTGGGACATCAGAAGCACCTAGCAAACGGCATGAATATTAACCTATACACTGCAGGGTGGCAGAGCAAGGACAGAAGGAACGTTGGTGTGCATTCTGTCTGCATGTTGTTGATTTTGAATTTGCCCGAGTAAATGTCTGCGTCCACACGGAAGGAAAAATCTCCACGCCTGGGGCTGTTCTCTCCTCTGGATGATAGAATAAAAGGAGCTTTTTCGTATTGCAGTTATACATTGTATTTATGTGTCTATATGGATTTTCTTCAATATTGTCATACGCTTGCTAGAATCCTAACTTAAGATTCATATTGATGATATTCAAAAAGTATGCTTCCGGTTTAGCATCGTACTTGGACTCATGATGGACAGTAAAAAATCAACATTGTTTTATTTGTCCTCCGTTGTCAAAACCTGACACATACATTACCCAAAATGCAATTTGACAGTCGACAGTTCGGTCAGAGATTCAGGTGTGTAACGCTGGTGTCTACTACTGTAGCCTGGAGCGGCTAGCCTCAAGCGAAGATGAGGAGTGGGCTACAGTACTATGGTTAACATCCCTTATTTCCAATTTCCACGCCCCAGTATTTCGACATTTTCAAACTTTTCTTTCAAAACCCAACTCATTTTGACTCAAGTGACATCCCTTGAGGCAATTATTATACGCAGCTCCATAAAAAGACTACAAACACAATCGCTGTTGTTCCCCTTTAAGCAAATATGGTTAATTTGCAGATTATATGAAGAGTACAGAGAAGAAGTAGACATTCAGTATAACTGTTTTCCTTGAGTCCAGTCTCTGAATGACTGTCCCATTTAAACAATGCTGACAAGATGAATGGACGGACCAGGGCGGCACGTGGCGACCATCTGCGGTTACTAGGTGGCCTTTCCTCCATAACAACCCCTCACATTAGCTCTATACAACTAAGATGAGAAACAGAGTAGTGTGTACCGTACCTCTGGCATCGGCCATGTTTAGACATACGGTAGCTTTGGGTCCAATAGTCAAGTTGCAGAGTTGTGACAGATTAATGGCATGCGACTTTCTGAAAATATTTGTTTCATCTCAGTATTATTGCACACAGTAAGCAGGTTCTGTAATAGAAAGATTATTCTGATTATATCATTGTAAGGGTTGAAGTCTAAGTTATACATGTTGACGGTACCATACGTTGGAGAGTCATTTTTCTGATAGAAAAATTAGATTGGTGGGGTGAAAAAAAGGGTGAAAACAGTTCAACGTAAACTAAAACAGGCTTGTAGATTCCCCCCCCCCCCTTCCTCTCTGAACTATTATTCCCTCTTCGTAGGTCATGTCAGTTTAAACAAATATTTCCACCATGACTTGTGTGCACACGGGGGATGCTCAATCCAACCAGGGGTTAAAGGTCATACAGCTTTTCCCCCTTTTTTGGACCCAAAAATAATTTTTCAAAGTCACGTATCATAAACAGTCGACTTCCCATCCGAAACTATTTCAATCTCGAGACAATGATGAAAAAGATGTAACCTAAACTTAAATAGAGTGAAAGCTTAGGGGCATATATACTCTTTGGGGAATTAAAAAATTAGCAATTTGTCAAATTTCATTCAAGGCACTGAATAGTAGATGACTTTCAATCGGTCCCCTCCTGCCTTTGACTGGCTGATACAGGAGAGTGAACCTGCTCCATGTGATCCAGGTGGCTGTGTCAAAAGCATAAGGGACTTTTTAAAGGTGATAAAAAAAGAGGCAAGGCAGTGAATATCGTCTTGTAGATAAGACAGCCACCCCGCTTTCCAGAGGCTACATCCGTTTTATCGCATCTGGCAGCGAATTAAGGCACGCGTGAAAAAAAAAAAAGAAGGGACGATTGAAAATGAAACCTGGGGCTAAGACTGCATTCAGCCTGACTGCTTTCCTCCCCTCAACACTGACGTCGTGGCTTTGATTCGCACATGAGAAATCTCTGATGATGATGATGATGAACCATAAAAAAAATGATATAGCTCAATAAAAGTACAAAAAGGCGCGAGTTCATAAAGAGGACCTGAGGGCCATGTTAGGTTTTGGTCCGTGCCAATGCATTCCTTATCCCTCGGCTGGCTTTTAGAGATGATTACCTTGGATATTTATGGAGGAAACAATTTTTATTATTTTTTTAAGGGAGTTTAAAGTGTGGCTGGATGTTTGTGTCTGCTGCTGGCTGCACATAACCAACAATGTAAGGGGTTTCTCTTTCCATTACTAAAGATATATGACCAGTTATCTGTTAAAACTGGGATAATATAGTGTTGTTGTCATCCCTGTAGACATAA
Organism: Ammodytes marinus; assembly: GCF_949987685.1. NCBI lineage: Eukaryota > Metazoa > Chordata > Actinopteri > Uranoscopiformes > Ammodytidae > Ammodytes > Ammodytes marinus. The sequence goes on along the minus strand of NC_137219.1, from coordinate 10,448,120 downwards.
ATAGTATTGGTAAAAAAAAACCTACTCTAATCTATGAGCGGTGACCGAATTGGAAAAACGACTGATATCGAGCACCGATTTGAAAGGACAAATGGGGACGGTTGTCGAAGTTTCTTTGGTCACCTTGAAAGTCCACATTGAATTCAGTCCAAGCCATACACAAGGGGTCTCACATGCCTTCATATATCATAATGACACCATGCCAATACATTGAGTTTTGTGTCAATACATTGTGGAAAATCTACTGCTATCTGCAGCACAGAAACAACAGTAGCGTATTGGACCTCTCCTCTCCTCCCCTTCTCTTCTCTGAAAGAGTGTGTAGACCGTAGAAATCAGGTTTGAGTGAGCACCGGCTCCCTCCTCTTCAGGCAGCGAGTGATGTGACTTGAGCCGTGTGATCTCCATGAGAGAAAAACCCTGATGCATACAGGAAATAATCAGGGCAACACAGGCAGGGTTCAGAGGAATGCAAATATTTTCAGAGTGCTTAAAAAACAATACCACACACATGCGCGTACGCACGCACACACACACACACACACACACACACACACACACACACGCACGCACACCGCCCCAAATAAGACCCCCCTTCACCACCCTCTTACACACACACACACACACACACACACACACACACACACACACACACACACATGCACACACTTTACCACAACATACATATCCACACATACATCACACAACAGAGGAACAAAAAAACAACAACAACCAGCCCCCTGACAAAACTCTCCCCAAGTGCATTTGCATAAAACATTAAGCTTAACAAAATGATTACACCTGACAAGTTGAGTTGGAGGAAGAACATCGCCGGTGGCAGCCAGTTACTTGCAGATCCTGCAATCATTCGCTCGTCAAGCAACTGTTTCACGGCCGCCTTTGTAGCTACTGTCACGCCGCCGCATCCTGATTAATCCTTCCCTTTTGTTTTTGTTTTTCTTCCTTCCACCCCTCTCGGTCCCTCCCACAAATCCAATAAGTTGCCCTTAAATCAGGTTACCCTGCACCTCGCAGATAGGCGTATTGTGATGGATGTGCCAAAATGCATGCCAGGCAGCATGTTTTTTTTGTGCGGAAGCCCTGTGAAATTGTACCGCTGTGATGCTGCATTATGGTGCTAAGTGTTTGTCTTGTAATGCAATTAAATGTGCATGTAAGCCGCCCCCACACTCCCCAAACTATTGTGTGCTGTATTTAATAATTTTATATACGCTCTTTTGTGACATTGCCATTTAACCCGAGGTAAAATAGAATAATTTAGGGGAGTATTAAAAGAATAACTTTAGAGTGTTTGCCATAGAGAACACAAGCTGGATCGTTTTAGGAAAAAAAAAGAAGAAGATGACTATCAAAACATTAATATCCTTCTCACTCTTATAAGCCTGCTGGAAACTGCCTAGCGCTGAGTACTTTGCTGAAGGATAGCTCGCAGATAAAGAAAGAGAGAGATTATTGCCGCCTTTCATTTCTGCCCCCCTGGCAGCGGTAGGTATGGTAATATGGTTTTTGAATATTTGCAAGCATAAACTTAAGAAATGAGTGCTGATAAGGAGTGACAGCAACAGAGGCAGCAGAGATCTTCAGCATGACAGGCGATGTCAAAAACCCCGGTGACGCTGTCACTGTGACAAACTTTTCAAAAGAACAATGCATACACACACACACACACACACACACACACACACACACACACTAACACACATTGCTATTGAAGTGAGCTGCTGCAAGCCTGTGACAGTGTTGTCCCAGCAGCTAAAAAACTGGAAACATCACCTAATTATGCACGCCATATTCCTTCGCTGAATACTTAAGCCTACAAACTTTCAACGTATGTCAATATACTTTGCAGAATGCCCAATTGCAGAGGCGCATTGGTAGACTGAAAGATTTGGAGCCGAGATTCACTCTGTGTGCAATGACAGATTACATTTAGAAAATGAATTCAAGTCAAATATTGAAACTGTAAAAATAAGAAATATGCTCTCAGGAATTAAAAAAAATACCCATCTGATTTTATCAACGGCCTGCACTGTTTGTGCTCTGATTCTGGTATTTACATCCAAAGGAGCAGTGTTTCTAACACGCAGGTTCGGTTTTTTGACTTCTACTCTTCTCTTTTAATCTTGGCTGTACTTTTATTAGCAACTCCTCAGACCCTGTCTGTCTGTGAGAAGCCGTGAGGATCATTACTTTCAAAAAGAACCAGCTGGCCCATTGTTTAGGCTCTGCCAGCTGTGTCTATTTTCATAACCCATTTTCCTTTTGTTCTGCTACACCTCCCTATAAAAGTGCAGAGACAGGAAGGCAAAGTTGTATATCACCATTTTCATGAACTCTTACCCTTATGATAGCCTAACGCTGAGCGCTGCACTGTTTGTGTGTGTGTGTGTGTGTGTGTGTGTATGTGCGTGTGCATGTGTGTGTGTGTGCGGCTGTGCACACGTTTAATGCATGTACGAGCCTGCATGTGTGTCAATGAGCATGTGACTGAGGAGGAAGGCAAGGTCTGTAATCACCTAATCCAAACACACACTCGGGGAATCTCATTACTGGACCTAACGGTTCTTATTTGAACCTTATCTGGTTTCAATCAGCCGCCTCTCGTTTTGGGGCAAGGTGCGGAAACTTGATTCCTTTTGTGTAAGAAAGGCTGTGCTATCAGAGGGCTCTCCTGTTTGTCTTGTCCATCACCATCTTTTTTTCCCACCTATAACGGTATATTTGAAATTCTCCATCAGCACGCGGTGAGAAGGGTGACTTTGTAAAAAAAAAAAGGAAAAAAGCTGCTTCTCGTCATCCCACTTGCAAGTAGCGGCGTGTGACATCAGGGGGTTTGTATGTGCAGTATGGACGGCTGCCATGGGGAACTCCCGCTCACCCCACACCCCTTCCACACTAACCCCAGTTCTTCCCCCAGCCACCCCGCTCCCACAGCCTCCCCTGCCCCCCGTCCACATGCGAATGGACATTAAAACGAAACCTGACCCTGGCCCTGGAATCTGTAAGGTAGTGTTTTTTCTCCCTCTTTCTTTCCTAAACGGGGAATCCTGCAGTAAGTGTATGTGTGTGCGTGTGTGTGCGTGTGTGTGTGTGTGTGTGTGTGTGTGTGTGTGTGTGTGTGTGTTTGTGTGTGTGTTTGCGTGTGTGTGTGTGGGGGGGGGGGGGTCAGAGAAAGGTGAACAAGAAGCGACGTCAGCCACCGGCGAGAGTTAACCGTCTCTGGAATCCCCAGATTAAAAAAACTCCAGAAGGGGTTGAGAGTGAGTCGCAGATAATCACAGGATCTGGAATTCACAATAACAAACTGCCCATATATCTACCTTGTCTCCGGCCTTCCTTTCCCCGAGACGGCCACAGGGTCAAACCAAATGGCTGCATTCCATCAACAGCTCTTTTTTTCCCCCCTTCCCCAATGAAGTGTCTGAAAGGATCAAATATGGCCTCTATAAAGCTTTGCATTTAAACTCCTCTTTCTCTTTCTCCACCTACCTCACCCAGCATTTTTTTCATCTGACGTGTGTATTTATTTACTCTTGCAGGGTTTTTTGAGCAGTGGAAATTAATACGACAGCGCCACTTAATCACACTTTGCTTTGAGTTTTCGAAAAAAAAAGGGGTCAGAAACCGCGACCGAACGGCTGGATGTTGGACTCCATGATTAATGTTGGATTTGGAGGTAGGCTATATAGATGCTACTAAGACCCCACCTCACATAACTGTGACCCATGCAGGCACCAGGGCTCGGGGGCTGCTGCAGCATACGTATAGCAGCAGCAGCAAAGAAGAAGGGTCAGAGGTCTGCAGCTTTGTGGCTGGAGTTAGAGAGCTTCCTCTGAGACTTAGGGTTAGAGCCACGGGCTTTTGTGGCTGTAGCGATTTTCTGGCTTGAATTAACAGTTGCAGAGGGCAGTGGGGAGCTGTGAGCAGTGTGGTGTCTGGAGGGGGGGGGGGCTGTTGGAGTCTGGTTGGAAGGGTCTAGTAGGGGCAGGTATGATTTACATAGCTGGTGTGAGAGAGTCCAGGATCTAAAGTCTGCACAGAGCCCTTTCCCCGGGGATTCTTGTCGAAGGGAGGTGCTGCATTGTGATACTTGTGTGATTTATTATGTTTCCCCATGTACTCTCTCTCTCTCTCTCTCTCTCTCTCTCTCCACTCTACATTGCCTGACGACTTCATTATTTATTTCTGTTTGTTGTGATTATTTGCTCTAGCGCCGTTACAGAATACCGTATATTGCGTAGTAGACTAAAACCTTTTGGCAGCCTATAGAGATTTGACTGTGTGCCTGTCTTTTCCTTCAGATCCGTTCTCTGTAGAGGTGAGTCTTTGTTGTTGCCCGTGTACCGCAGTCTAGACACTGAGGGATAATTTGTCCCTTTGCTTCCTCCTCTCTGGTTGCTGCTGCATTCTCAGCGAGGGAAATTACCTTACAAAGAGGGCAAGGGTTGCCGATTGAAAGTAAGTTATTTCGTCAGTGTAAAGTGTAGTAAATAGCCCGAGGTTAGAAAGAAAATAATGATATACAGTGCTGTCCAGGGGGAGACTACACAACATGAGACACAATCAGACCCTCTTGCAGAAAAACTTTTCTAAAATGCTTTCAGAGGATGTATTTCATCATGTGAGATTACCTCTGTGTATAGGCTATCACTGCTGGATGGTTATATCATATTCATATCCGGGCTGTAGATTCTCGCAGCCTTGTGCACCAACATTCCTCGAGCGTAGTGCATGCGGTTTAGGACTGCAGGGGATATCTAAATTCAGCTATTGATTTAAAAAAAAAAGAAAAAGAAAAAAAAGCCTAAGCCCTCTGTAAAGACATCACCGTCCGCAGTTACACAGCAGACTGTTTAATTCCCCCCTCACTGCCGCATCCAAATAATTTGCTTTCGCAGTCGAAAATCGAAGGGTTGTAAAAATTGACTTCCTGTACGGCCGGAGAGAAATAAATTTCAGCGGTATTGACAGCGGCAAAACAGAAAAGCTATTGCCCGGCATTTAATTATTGAAGACATTGATCAACAAAGTGATTTATTCGCCGTGGTTCGGTTAAAAGGCCTAATTGAGTCGCGGCGTTCTGTAAAAGCCCCTTATTTGTTAATTTGGTCTGGATGAGATTGCATGAGAAAACCTACAGTCGGGAAGAAGGAACACGGTTTGCTTTTAAAGAAATGCATCATATGAAGTATTTTAAGGTCAGAATTTGACTTTGTTTTGTTAAACAAAGGAGCAAAAATGACTAGGTTGGATAGGGATATTTACAGTCACAATGCAAACACATTGCTTTGCCGAAACTAAAAACACAATCCTTGTACATCCTCCTTCGAAAGTGCAAATTAAACCTCACAATCAGCCATCCCTTGAAAATACTCTCATCTTTACCAAAAACCAGCCCAATACAGTACAGTAGAATGGGACCTCCAAGTCTCCAGCTATTAAACTGCCATCCTCTATCTCCCCTCTGATTATTCACTCTTAGCGATAAGCATGAAGTCTGATCCATCATGCACTTGTGCTGCCCTGTATAGCCCACTGTTTTAGGCTCATTCTCATTATTTATTTTTTTAAATCTAGCGTATGCAAACTTTTTTCTATGGAGATGAACACCAAGCAGAGACAATCATTAGAAAATGTTCACGTTTTATCCATTCCGGTTTTCCATTTGCAATAAGAAGAAAAGCTATTTGGGTGTTTTGCGGACTGCACCTTCTTTCTCCCGCCTCGCCGTCCATCCTAAATTTTGGCCCACACTACTAACAGGAGGAGGGGGAGGAGAAGGCAAGAGCAGGCACCAGGATCAGAATATGTCTCTTAACTCCACAGCCGGTGAGCGGTTCTAATGATCTCACTTTTCGGCGGAGATGGGAAAAGTCGGGATTAATGGCATTCCGAGTTGGAGGGCTGGAGCTCCAGGTTGTGTCCCCTCCCGGCACAGTTTGAGGGAAGAGTCAGACTGTGGCGGGACTGGAAGAAATTATGAGATAAAGAGAATTGAAAAGAGAGGGAGGTAGAGAGAGAAAGGTGAAGGAGGGGTGGTGTCAGAGAGAGAGAGAGAGAGAAACCACAGGGGAAAATAAGTGGGTTGTTCATTTTCTAGATAGATAGATCAGATGGAATGGAACCATGCGTCAGAAATGAAGGCAGCTGCGCTTTTGGCAAGGACTTTCACACGCGCGCACATATGCTCCTCATCCCCTCCTCAGACACAATATACATGTACACACACACACACACACACACACACACACACACACACACAGGCACACTGCACATATGGAGGTAAAGGGATCTTCATGGACAGGTGAGGGTTAGCTTTAGTACTAGCTCTGTACTGCAGGCCTGGATGAGCTCAGCCACTGATTTTTGCCTTCATTCTACATCTCCGGGGCTTTAGCTGAGGGAGCAGTGTTTAGCAGGCCCTCAAGGCATGGAGCCATCTAAGCAGCACTAAGTCCTGGAATGGCTTCAGATTACCTGCTGTGTTTCTCTGCCAGATAGTGTGCTGTGCGTTTGCACTAGCCAGTGTTTGTGTGTGTTAGTGTGCACTGCAGGCTGTATGTTTACTGCAGGTTTGCTACAATTGATGTCATTATCAGATTGCATAGAAACTGCCAACGAATGCTGCAAATCATGCACTTTATGGGTTTCCATTACTTTTAATAGATCTGTATCTTAGTTTAGCAGAGAGGCTCATATATTAGCATTAAGCACAGGTTTAAATCAAATGGCACTTGTCTTCCCAGAGTAGAGGGAACCATATTTTCTCACTTTCCTTTTGGTGGTATCAAGCTGTGGAGATGTTTCTGGAAAGGCACTTTGCTGTTGAAGATTTATATAAAAAGACGACACAAACTAAATATCATTGGTCATTTGTCTGTATTGTACTAGGCTGGTTGCAGAAATCTCAGACACATATATTGCACAACCGTGGGCAAAATAAGCTAAAGTAAGAGTTTGGGGTATTCTTGGTGAACTGACCCTTCAAATACAGACCCTATGAGGAATTGGTAGGAAATGGAAAATGATGCACATAAATTGGCTTTGCCTTACATTTTATAAAACTGTCGGATTTTTGTTCAACGTTGCTAAGAGAGCGAAGGCTCAGTCCAGCAGCCAGTCCTGGAACCAAAATAAACTGTTATCCTTGGAAGTGTCCTCACTGTACTTAGTCACACACACATTTATCATGAGGTCATAAATCTTGGGGAGTGAAGGTTGTTAATGACTCCAAGAGACAGTGGTGGAAGTGCTCCGTCTCCTCCGTTAGACGAGTTGCGACTCTAGTTGCCAACGACAGAGCTGTGGCTGGAAATGTACTTTACCTGGCCCAGCACTCCCCTGGGCTCACTATAGTGGGAACGCTCTGTAGACCTTGGCCTCATGCTGGGCCTGTCTGCATACAGCAGTTTATGGAGACGCCGCATATGCACTGACACTGACAGTTTGATGTGTGCTACAGCCGCCTCTTGTACCTTCCTGTTTGACAGTGTAGCTATCTCTGCCTTTTATTTGTTTAACTCTTTAACTCTTCACCTCTTGCCCTCGCCTTCTTTAATCTATTTTTGGGGTGTTATTTTATTTCAATTGAGACTTGAGAGAGATTGTTTTAGAGCTTGCTATGCACCTTTGGGCTAGTGTGCTTCCTGGGTCGGCAGGATTTAGCTCAGGAAACACTCAAAACCGCCGGTGGGCAGAAATATCAGTGTGTGCTTTGGTTGTTTAATATTTCCTTTCCTCTGTAGATATGGACATGAGGGAAATATCCATCTCATGGGATCCTGACCTCCGAGGAACTATCTATATTCCAAGCGGAACTCAAACAATGACGTTTGGACTGCAGGGGGGCTATTTGTAGTGCCGGGTCACTTCCAAGGCATCAGGCCCAACCTTTGGGGGCCTCAGACCTCAGTCCATTTTTAGTGTTAAGTGCAGTGAAAATAAGCATCAGCAGCAGTTTGTCTTTTTACTGCCTTGCATCATTTCCTGCCTTCTCCCCCCTACGCTTTTGATCATGCTTCGCTCCCACTCTGCTCAACACACACGCTCATACGCAAACAAACTTGCACCATCCTCCAACTCATCTGTCCTATCCAGCCCTAATCAGTCCTTCAGCTGCGCAAGGATAGAGTTGTATATATTCTCCAGGAAGATCATTTTAGGGGGTGTACCTCCACCTTTCGGTGCCTAGGCCCATGCCAGGGACAGGCATTGAGAGGAATGGGGAAATAGTTTTTTTGGGCAGTATAAATATATACAGTATACATAAGTATTACTTAATTTTCCTTTTTTCCGAAAAACAATTTACCCTGAGCATTCAGTCACGCTGCGCACATACTCCTGAGCACGCATGCACACACACACACACACACACACACACACACACACACACACACACACACACACACACACACAGCTAATCCTTTTAGTTCGCAACAACACTGACAATGGACTAACTCCAAGCAAAAAGCCCGAGGCTACAACTTCCCACCTCCCAGCTCTGTAATAAACAAGGAAAAAAACTGACAAAAAATCTGACAACATCACATAAATGTTTCCGCCTGTCACAGAGTCAGGTTCAAGTGCCCCAGCAGTTGTTTGCTTTTGCATATAAACTTCAAAGTTTATCAGCGAGTGGCGGCATGTTGCGGTGAGAGACCGAAACAACCTGATGGAAAATGCCGGGCTGGGGGGAGATGGAGCAGCACTGCAAGATAAATCTAACATGCTGCACATGAGCTCATTAATTCAACATTTCAGTCTGTGTGGATGAGACAGGGAGGGCCTATCCAAACACTGGCCCTCCACAGCAGGGCTCTGAAGCACTCTGAAGCACTCTCTATTTACTGTAGGCCTGTGTTTGGGCTTGTGCCACGTAACACTTTGACCCAGTCGGAGCAGATTGTTGAGACTTGTATCCGAGGAAGGGGAAACAGGGAGCTATTGTGAGTCACAGCACAGCAGGCTTCGGTTTTTGGTGGGCTTTATCATTTTCCAAACTCACTGACATGTATGATTTGTAGTCTCTCTAAATCTTTATTCTGTCTTCCTGTTGAAACCTACATTTTTTTTAATGTGTGACATTGCAACTTCATGAACACATTTTTTATCCATCGTTGAAATGTAGCGATGGAATAGAAACCCCTAACATGTAAGAAGTTTTTAACAGAGTGCTGTTTGTAAACGTTTAAGTATCCAATATACCACATGGAAACAAGGTGAAATAGCCTTTTTGGTGATTGCAAATAAACCCTATCTCGGGCTAGTCCACCCCTACACTGCTGCCTCATTCAAACACGCCCATACTTCTGACTCAATACTTTAGATTCCACCATTGCTCCCAAACATCCCCTCTGTGTTGACATTAGATCCCCAGGATCAGTGTCTCCCCGGGGGCAGATGGTCTTTGGGGAGGGGTAGCGGCAGCTCCCTGGATGCCTGGATTTGTGCTGGAACACGCAGGACGAATCAGAGCACCTGTGTCCGTTTGGACATAGCTGTGCACATCACATGATCTGTCTCAAGAGGGGGGAGGGAGGGGGGCGGAGGGGTGCAGCTAGGGCACATGTTGACCGAAAAGAAAGACTTGTCTGCTTACCTTTCAGACGACATCATCTACCATTTAAAAAAATTTTATGTTAAAGGTTTCCGAGGAACTTTCAGTTTGTGTTCATTCTTGCACCTCCTTTGGACAAAAGCGGTAGTGTTTTGACTATTCTAGCTGTTGTTCCTGGGTGAGCTTTCCCATGACAAAGGCATTTAGAAAAACTATATATGAAAAAAAGCATTCTTTGCACTGATGGTCTCGTTTATCATTTATGATCATCAGCGTAAAAATGAGACTGTTTCGGGAAACATTTAAAAGTTTCTCGTAGCAACTTTGAACTTCTTGTCTGAAATGAATAGCTAACATTGTCTACCTTGTTTTGTTGAATTTATTCCAGAAGGTATTCATTATTAAACTATGCTTATGGCTGGGACTGCAACAGGCACAACGTCATAGCCCAGACGTCTATATAATGGTTTCATACGACCATAGGACAAGCATCAGGTCACAAGGCCTGATGATATCAGCCTTGCTACTCTCCCATCGGAGTGATACCACATGCTTTAGCTGCTCCTTAGGTCTGGAAAGTATTATTCAGAGGCAAGGGCTTGTGTATACCCCAAAGTAGCAGCACACTGTCCCAACAAAGGAGCATAATGTGGAACAGAAGTGCAGTGTTGCTCTATTGTCCAGTGCGTTAACCCAAATCAGCGTATATGGACAGGTATCTTGGGAACAGGGGGAAAAAAAGTTCAGGGATCACATCTCTCTCTCCTTTTTTGTTGCCCTGCTTTTCTGACTTCTGATTTCTTCTTTTTTTAATTCACATGTTTACAGTAGGCCTATAGAGTAAATAAGAAATCCAACACATTTGAAAAAGTTACTGGAAAAAGGATTGATCATACCTTAAAGCGATATGAGAAACCTGGCTTACATATTCATGAAACAGTCTTAGTTTTCCTCTGATGATCACAAATGACCTGTAACAGCAAACGAGACCATCAGCGAAAATAATGTCATTTGAATAGAGTTATTATTAATGCCTTTGCTCGGGTCCAATTCCCTGCCAACTCAGACGAAAAGAATTATGGCAGTTAGACCGGAACTGGTCTTTCTTTCACTCCAGCTGGCACGGAAGTTGTAAAAAAAAAACACTACCGCTTTTGTCCAAAGAGGCCACTACAATGCGCCAGCCATTTAGAGCCTTTAAAATCATCCCGTTGGGTAGACATTATGCGTTGTTGTCCTCTGCCTTGTTCGTCCCTACTGTCACTGTGGTTGACAGGTAGATGACCTCTGAAAGTGCAAATACTGTCACTCCCCTGTCACAAAATTCCCCCATAATAGCGCCAAGCAACATGTATATTTATGATGTCGCATAAACACTGCCCTTACGTCACACCACTAGCCAAATGTGTAGCTCACCATGCCACTCATCTGCTGCCCTCCAGAGACCCCTGATGGCATAAAAGACCCAAATGAAGAGACGTCAAAGAGAATGCCAGCCGTTGTCAAACACTACATGGAGAATTCCGACGAGACGCAAAGCAGAAAAAAATTACCCTTTAATCTGCCCATGGGGGGGGGAATTATTCTCAAACACTCAGCGATAGGAGTGTGTCCATTTCACCCTGTTTTTGATTTCGGAGGCCTCTGATGGGATCTAAAGTGCATGTCGAGGCAGTGCGGCCTAGCTGCTGCTGTGAGGTATCAGTCATCCTCACCTGTCAGAGGTGCGGGACTTTTTATAAACTCCAATGATTAGTGGATGATGAGTCCAGACATGTCTCATGACTGACAGCTTCAGCGCCCTTGCCAAAAGCCTTAATCCAGGGAGGAATGGCGAGAGGCGAGGCCGGCTATTAAATCCTTTCGAGTGTTAGCTTCATGACAACAGAAACTCCACTTAGTGTTTTTTTATTGAAGCATTTGAGGTAATTAGAACTTTCATTGGAGTCTAAAGCTTCACATTACGGTGCGTATAATGGCAGGACTGTTGCTCTCTCATTCTCCTGACAGTGAGGTAGGAGTTGTTAATAACCAGGGATAAATGCTGGGATAAAGCCTAAACAATTGGGCCACAACTGGTGTGAAATCCTTTTGGGTCCCCTGTGAGGTGCTCCGACTATACTCATGCCACACCTCGGCCCATCTTTCCTCGCGCTGGGGTGCCCTCACAACCCCTCCGGTTTCCCCTGGCAGAGCAGCCAGACTTCCTGTTCTTCTAAAGCCATGAGATATATCCCTGTTCAGCATGTTCAATTGTTGGCAAGGGGAAAAAAAACCTGCAATAAATTTAAACCAACTGTTAATTGGTTTATGTCCTTTTTCTTTTCCTTTTTGGCTACTGGCGTTATAGTCTGACTTTACATCCTACCTGCTATCCTACCTTGAACGCTGGGTGAAACTCATTGGACCCCTTCCACACAGGTCAGCTAATAACGGAGACATTTGTGAAAGATGCTTCCTCAAAAAATGAATGTATTGAAAAATGTGTTTCCTCACTCCGTCACATTTCACATAACCTCTTACTGTTAAAATGACACTCTCCAACTTGCAGACGAAAAAATGGGCCGGAGTGAGGATTCACCCGCGCATGGTGGCAGTGAAAAGACGGTCTAGTCAGAAAGTCTGGGGACGGGGTAGACACCCCTTGCCAACATCCGATTCAGCTGGCTGTAGCCTCTCAAGGTCCACAGTGAGAAAGTGAAACCCTCAGTGTTAGAATACTTAATACATTTTCGGAAAACCTGGTGAAATCAACGGAAATCTCCAAACTCCATCCGAAGCTCAACTGTGTGGGTCAATTTGTCAGTAATGTTGACTTTTACACGCCACAATTGTGATGCAAGAACAGAAAATACAGCCCATGATGGATTTCCAAACAGATTCCCGATGTAACTAAAACAGCCACACGGAACTCACTGTACCGCGTCTTTGGTTAGCAGATGAGTATTTATCCTGGTAGGTGTGAGTTGATTGACAGGTGCTTTGGAATGTTGCGTGAAGCTGTTTCACAGTTCAGCGTCAAGGTTACGGCGCATCACACAAATCCGTGCTAATCGTAGCCCCTAGTAAGCTCCACCTGACAGTGAGAAAACTCCACTGACGATGAATTGTTGACATGTTTTCATAAAACCAGCATGCCCAGCACGTTTATTTTTCCCTTAAGCCTATTCACAAGTAATGGGGAGTGCTGAAAGGATTTTGATTGTCTGCGAAAGTATTTAATGCACAGCAAATATTTTAGACACTGCTCATGGTGCGGAAACAATACACACAATTTCCAGCATTCTTGGTTAATCAAGCGGAACAAAACAAACTGAGCCGGTGGGAAGAAAGGAGGGGGGAAAAAATATTGGCCTTTTGGCGTGTGTGTGTGTGTGTGTGTGTGTGTGTGTGTGTGTGTGTGTGTGTGTGTGTGTGTGTGTGTGTGTGTGTGTGTGTGTGTGGATGACCTGATTCTGAAGGAAGCGCTGCCATCAGTTTACTTTCTCCGAATGTTTCCTTTTTCCAAAACCACATTCTGACAAGTAAGTGTATGCATATTCACCTTATCCCATCTGGTTTGTAATAAATGAATGATAGGGTCACAATAGGAGTCTGTATTCAATGAAATATAACAACATTACTCTGCAATGAACTGCACGCCTCTGCCCTGCAGTGTTTAAAAGGATTACTGGAAAAACACAATATCTTCTTTGTCAGCACTTAAGGTCTATATAGCCGTGCCTCAGGATATCCCTTTCCCGAAAGGAAGGATTGCCCCATTTTATTTTTATTTTTTTTTCAACTCTCACGCTGCTCATCTCATTAGCACCTCAGCGTTACTCTAAAGCAACAAAAAAACTCCCTCTTATGATGGGATTAGTCAAAGCAAAGTTGCTATTTTCTAATATAGTGTAAGGTACTACAGATTTTAAGAAAAGAGACAATAACAAATGGAAAAATATTTTTTTTTTATGGTAGGCAATGAGAGTAGAACAAAAACATGAAAAGACACATTCTGTCTATTTTATAGATTGACACCGATTTGAGTGTGTTCCATGCACTGTCCTCTTGTATCGTCTAACACCCAAGGCCCTTCACACACCCTTCCTCCCTGTCCCCTTCCAGATGTTCCCTTTTTGACTTCCTCTCCATCTGCCATTCTCTCTCTCTCTCTCTTTCCGGCAAAATCAATAGCAAGTCCATTTGCCATATCATACTGTAGCTTCTCCCCAAACTCCGGATGGTAATGATGCGATGATAACCCAAGGGTGAGGCGCTTTGGGGGGGAATTTTAGACTGATCAATAAAGTTGGTGTACTGTATGACAAGGTTTGTGTAAGGATGCTGCATAGTTTTGCTATGTACAGCCTTCAACAGCACACTTTTTAATATTTTTAAATATGATAAACAAATATCTGCTCAAATGAAGAAGGCAGAGGCAGTTTTATGAATAAAATATTAACTTTGTTTTCTTTGTTTCCCCCCTCCCATCATCTTTATCCAGTTGAGGGTCAGTTTATGGGTCACAGACCCCCCCTGTCCCTGGACAGTAGCAGTGATATGAGCCACCATGACATCACTCCGTTAATGTGCTCCACAGCCAAAGAGAGCCAGAGAGTGGCCCTTCCTTGGGGGAGATTTCAGAGATGGTCTTTTGCGTTATGAGCTCCTCCAGCAAACCCCACTTAAAGCCAGCCTTCTGCTTCCTAAACATGGATTTAATACCCTCATTAATGATATATGACAGGGGAGATCAATGCAGACCCCGAGTTAGAGCCCTCGATCTGTGTGTGTGTGTGTGTGTGTGTGTGTGTGTGTGTGTGTGTGTGTGTGTGTGTGTGTGTGTGTGTGTGTGTGTGTGTGTGTGTGTGTGTGTGTGTGTGTGTGTGTGTGTGTGTGTGTGTGTGTGTGTGTGTGTGTGTGTGTGTGTGTGTGTGTGTGTGTGTGTGTGTGTGTGTGTGTGTGTGTGTGCTTGTGCGGGCATGCATTTGTACGCATCCATATTTGTGTGTGTGTGTGTGTGTGTGCGTGCACTACTCCATGCACTGCCTTTAATGGGTACATGCTGTTGAACATCATAGGAACTGGACTGCCTCTGGATATGTTACACCTCATGGAAAAGAGGCTGGGAATAGAATGGGCTGGTAAGCCTTCCGAGGCTATAGCAGCTAATTCCACCACTTATAAGAATAGATAATCAAGGTTGGTTTATCATTTAAACCCCACTTGATAATGATGCCTATTTTTGCAGTCTTATTCACTGTTATTTAAAGAAAATTACAGAGCCTAAGGATTCAGAAAATACCAGTCATAGCATGTTGTCCTATCCTAATAAAGAGTGCAAGTGTAGCCTATAATAACCTCCTTTTAAAATAAAATGTAATATTTATTAGACAATTGCATCGCTATACAGTGAAAACCATTCATCTTCAAAGTTGCTTTGTAACAATATTCTAGATTTTTCAATGTGTTTTAGTTGAACACAATTTTCTATCACCAAATTTGAAGATACAAGTTTTTTTTTGTGGACAAATAAGCTAAATGCTAATGTCAATTCCGTTTGCAGCATAATTGTACAGTATGTCCATTTTACAGTGTTCACAATGCGATGTGTGCTTTAAAAATACTGCTGGCATGACTCCACATCAGTCAGATGTTTTATTCTAGCTCTGTATATCTGCAGTTCTCCGTTGAGGCACCTTGCCAGAGAAATCCAAATAATCTTCAACGCTGGGATTGCGTTTTTACCGTTTACAGAGCATCAAGGTTAAAGCCCAGGTTTTAAAAAGCAAAAACTGAAGTACCATCTACTTGACCCGGTGACACTCTATTTGAAAGGGACCCATAGCTGAGGTGATAGCATGTAATAAAGCCCCAACATCAAAGTTTGGATTTGATTTCCAGCCAAGATGGCCCTGTGAACTAGGCCCAACAAGCCCATCCAACAGCCATGGCAACCATTCAGCGCTTTATTTTCTTATTAGATTGCTCTCCCAGAATTCCATTTTTATCCACATAGATCTGGCCAGTGAATCACCATTAAAGGGCCCATCAAGCTGTCAGGCCATCCGGAGTGCAGGTGCAGCGGGCCCGCTCCACTGTAAACAAGCAGCACAGAGCCCTTGAATAATGGAAGCCCAGACTGTTTTATGTTGTTCAAGGGGACTTAAAGAGATTCATCTCCTGCTGCTTTTCACCAAGTTCACTTCTCAAGTCCAGACCAGAGCTGCTGAACGTTACAGTCTCATATGAAGAGAGAGGGCCGGGGAGAAAAAAGGTTGGATGTGTAGGGAAAAAGAGTGGGGGGGGGGGGGGCTGGGAAGAAATGGAAATCTTTCCCTACATTCTCAAGACAGTCACTGTGAGCCTGTGCCAGGAAGCTTTGTTTCTGGAAAAGGGCTCTAAATGGAGCATTTTTTATGCCCGGCTGAGCACTGACACTAAAAAGCTGAGACTTCTTCATATCTGACAGATTCTCTTTCATTATCTTTCTCTCCATAATTTTCTTCAGTAGTTAGAGGGTCTGCAGTTCTTTGTAGAGCGGCGAAATGTCTGACTTAACTGTTCGAGACACCAGATAATTGCCCGCCGGGTCCTCGTTCCCCCCAAGGTCAGCGAGAGAGAATGGAAGTGCCCAAGAAAAACAAATGCAGACCATAGTGTAGTTGTCACACGCTCTACTAACACATGTGAAGGCTGGCTCCCTCTTTTGTTCTCAAATAAATTGCCCCGAAAGAAGCGCTCACACATAAATGTGTCCTGCAAAAAGTGAAGCAAGAGAGGCGTTTTTCATGATTTGAGAAAAATGGTCCTCAGAGTTTATCTCATGTCGTTGACTTTGAGTGACATCACCCCCTCAATTAGTTTATCACACACACAAGATGTGCAGTGTTTTTCTGGAAATGGTCTGAAAGGTTTTTTTCGAAACCCACATAGAAAGTGCTGTGTGTTTACTTTTAGAGAAAAAAAACTGAATTTAAAGTGTTACACTTATGTGAAAGTGGATTTTAGTCTTTTTCCCAAGCAAGAAATTGTGCATGAGCTGCCCCAAAATGATCTGAGAAAATCCACCCATTACTCTCCAATTGGAAAATGTGAGCTATAGCAAATGGTTTGCTATAGATATGGCTATGCGGGGTAGTTACCACCTTAGTGCCCTTGTCTTTTGAGGGGGTGTCTGGTTGTCATTAGGGGTGAAAGGCAACAGTACAGGCAGGTGGAGCTCAGCTCAACTCTGCTTTGGGTTCGCTGACAGTTTTTGCGAAACTGTAAAAGATATTATCCGAGGGGAATGAAAACAGCACTCAGCGGAGTCTGTCAGGGAAGACGGACAAGTTAAAACAGATGATGCGCGTCCTGGTGACTTGCCCCATCATTTGAGTGCCCCTGCTACACAGCTGCAAAGAACCCCGGGTCGCCACATCTGGCCGGGGCTTACCTCCAGGCTGAAGGTTGGAGGCCTGGGGGGACAGGCGGCTAAAGGGGACTAAAGGAAACCTGTCAGAGCAGACCAAACAAAAGGCATGTAGGGCCACCGACAAGGGCTAAACGCACAGAGGACCCAAGACATGCTTTCTGCTTCTGTTTGGTCCCCATCAGCTTTTCTTTGTCTCGAAAATGACACCTCACAGTGAAGTGGCGGGGTTTTATTTCAGTGTTTATATGTGGTTAGCTTCT
Organism: Ammodytes marinus; assembly: GCF_949987685.1. Lineage (NCBI taxonomy): Eukaryota > Metazoa > Chordata > Actinopteri > Uranoscopiformes > Ammodytidae > Ammodytes > Ammodytes marinus. Next base: position 10,430,884 of record NC_137219.1, on the reverse strand, counting down.
GTTTACGGTAGCTGAGAGGGGTACTGATGTGACGATGCATGCTGAGATATACCCAAACGGGAGCATGCGGTATACACACACTGCTTTCACAGTTAGAAATGATGTAATCATTCAAACATTAACATTAACTTTGTCTCACTGAGATAAGATTAATTTAAACGCACTTCAAAGTAAACATTGTTCGACATATCCTTTGTTTTAATGGAACTGAGAAACAAACAGGAGACAAGACAGGATTATAATATATCACAATCTTTTGAATTTCCTCAACCTCCGAATCGCCTGAAAACACAACTTTGATACTTGCGGAGGGTCACACATCATTTAAATGACATAAACCGTACATTTGTTTAAAGGGTGATGTTTGTAGTCCATCAAACCACTGCATTTTCCTCCCTCCCTCCCTCCCTCCCTCCCTCCCTCCCTCCCTCCCTCCCTCCATCTCTCTATAAAGGGCCAGGGCTTGTGGCCTCTGGCACTGCGGGCTGTTAGAAGGAGAAGAGGCCCAGACCAGAGAGGGCGCAGAGCAACGCGGGGTGACTGAAGGACACAGTGTGGGTCACGCTGGGGCTCTTCCTGCTCTGCATGTTGCATGGCCCATGTGCTCTAGAGGCCAGAGCCTGATTACTGCTCTGGGATCCAGCCGCAGCGCGTTTTCATTAGGGAAAGGGCCAAGATCATCCAGGAAGGTTCCGGCCCATTAATACATTTGAAACGGAGAATGAAAGGGGGGTTACAAGTAGGGGGGCTCTGGGTTATTTTGAAAGGGGAGAAGCCTGTGGAACGACCATGAGAGCCTTAGTGAATAAATGCCCCTGTGGATCATCTTAACCTCATTCTATTTTTTTCCTCCACCCGTCCTCCCTGTAAGATCTGCAGCCAATTTTCCTGCAATTTAGGAGAAATTGTTTGTGAAATCCATGTTGATTCCTTCCACTGGGAATCCATTCACAAAAAAAGTTTAGAGAGAAAAAAAAGGAGGATTTGGCTGGATGGAGGTGCAGCGCGAATGGGAACAGTGTATGGACAATCTGTTTGATGACATCATCTGCTTCCTGTTTCAGACTTGTGCTTTTCATATAGACAATCATAACATGGCGTAAAGAAAAAAAAAAGATTTTTGCATTCCCACTTGAAGTAGCTCGTAGTGATCAAAGTAGCTTAATTTATGTACCGGACCATATGACAATGACAGATGTTTGCCCAAAGACGTGATACGTTTGTTATGTGTATGAGGTCTGGGGGTTATGGGTCACCAGAGTTTACAAATGCAAGTCGTGAATTTACCAGGGATTGTATTACCTAACGTGGTCCATTGTTCAAACACATTCATATTCATGTGGACATACAGAACATATGAGGAAGCAGTTTGGTCTAATTCTACTGAAGGTTAACTGTGCATCTTCCCTCTCCCTGTTAAATATGATATTTCCCCAGCTAGTAGTTGCAGTACTGTAGGTGTTTATTACCAATAACCATATCAAGCCTTCACTGCTGGAGGAAAATACATCTCCTCAGGTCAGTTTCCAAACTAGTTAATATTTTATCCTGCATAGTGGTGTAATGACTACTATTGATTTTTCATCATCTCTTATTAATGCAGTCTGGTGCTAGAGCAAAATGCTAACCATATATTATGCCTCTCTACATTTGTCATCTTTACTTCTGCAATTACTGTAACTAAAAAGTACATCTCAATTCAAGGTCTACTGGAATTTCCGTAGTTTGCTGTGATACCTCTCCTTAGTTGTAAAAAAAAAAAGAAATCATAGTAGCCAGAGAAATTAAGTTTTGACCATGTTATGCATTCTAAGAATGTCTGCACCGATCCAGGCCTCTCAATTCACTTAAGGTATTAACGTGTACAACAGACCAAATATGACCTTGTATGCACTATGCACCATTGGCCCAGCAGACACATCAGACAGTGACCCTGCTGCCAATAACACAAAAGCCTGGACTGGGGTGCTGCCAAGCCGGTGCAAAGTGAGCTGTTAAGGCCTGACGTGTGTTTTGTCATTGAAGCTCGACATGGAAGAGGCTGACGGTAAGCACTGAGCAGTGCTCGGGAGCAGCGGGGGTAAAAAAAAAAGGCTCTGTGACTTGGCAGCAAGGAGAGCAGTGTGTGCCAACACAGCTGTCCGGCAGGCGTCTCGTTCAGAGCTGCTCCCAACGTGAAAGCGACGAGCGATCTATCACTACAGCAGCCGGGCTACACAAGGACACCAAGGTGTAAAAACCCAGGCCTGCAGAGGAGAGAGGCTCAACACAGTGCCTTGACAGAGCTTTACACATCATGATCCGTCCTCATAGACTTTGCACTTGCCAAAGCGATTTCATTGGCTCGTATAGATATGAAACTAGATATTCTGACGTCTTCATTAGATCCGTGGGCCAGTTTTACAGCAATTACAGTACGTTGTGATTTTTGGAAGGTGTTCATTGTACACCTTCCATACAAAGCCCCTCCGTGTTTACTCAGCCCATGTATGGACGTCTACTACACATGCAATCCAACAATGGAATTACGTTTTTTAAAGTATGTAATTGAGTCAACTGTTAATAACTTTGAAGGCGCCAAGACCTGTGGAATCCCTTTTTGTCGGAGACAATAGTGAGGGAAGGAGATTATTTGTGTGTACAGGCGTTTCTCTCTTGTGCCAGGTTTTTGTTTATGCTTTCATTATATCTATAGTATATTATCTGATGCCTACATCCTGAGTCCAATCTGGTGGTTAGGTTTTTTATCTCCTGACGCACTCAGCTCATTCCCCCTCACTGTCCCGCGCCACACAGGGAATCTGAGAGGGGTTATATTACAGCACATGAATCAAGGCAAAATGAAATGCACTCCAGACGCTTTCAGATGGTTTTAATTTATGGCCGAGGCCCGCGGATACAAAAAAGAAAAATGCATTAAATGTAATCTGATCACTTTATTCAATGCTGAATTTATGAGCAATCGGACCCTGTCTGGCTGAGTGACTAATTTTAAAAATAGACCGTGTAATAGATTACAGATGTTAAACCCCTAAAATATGTTGATAATGAGATTAATAAGTAGAAGAATTATAGTTTTATTCATACATAGTATCTTGTGATAATATTCCATGGTGTACCAGCAACAGCAATTTACGTAAAATGAGAAGAAAGTTTTCAATAGGCTTCAAATGAGTGCTTTCTGGATTTTAATAAATCCAAGATTCATGTAATTTATTAAGCAGATCTGCAACCTCACAAACAACTAAGATAGATATCCAGAGATACTCATAAGCAGTTATGAGCGATATGTTTGATTTGTCCAGTGCCAGTTTAGCAGGGATTGACTTTCTCCATCTCCTCTATTGTGGTCTATGTTCCATTGATGTCTCAATTGTAAAAATCATCTCTCATTCCGTGTCCTCGGAGATCAAATCAATTTACGCGTGCTGGATATCTGTCGTTGGACCAAATCCATTACGGTCAATCCAACCCAGCAGGGCATTTGGGGTTGCACATTAAGAGGTCCTCAGGCATTTACAGTGAAGTGAGCAGACGCATCAAGTTTTAATGCTCAAAGCCACAGAAACCAATGAGGGATTAGTGTGACTCATTACTTGACAGTAATGCCTCGTGGCATTACATGGGAAAGTGCAAAAATGCTGTTGAACAAATATTTTTTTCTTCAGAACACAAGTGAGCGGAGGTTGCTTTTAATCTTTCGCTCTGCTGAGCAGATAATGCAGGGGCCACAAGTAAGGACATTAGCATACAATCACAGCAATTGTTCCAGCTTGGTGTGGGGATGGATGCAAAGACATAGGAAGTGCATCCATCAGCAGTTTTCAGGCCTGTGCTGAAAAACAAAATTGCCTCTTCCTTCCTTCAACTCTGACCCCCCATGCAGTGCAACCAGTGACACCTGGTATAGGCGAGGATGATTCCAGTGAATGCACAGGGATGGGCACTGTATATCTGGAAAACCACAAGATGTGTTCTCTCTTGTGATTCTCAGAGGCTTGGACAGAGTGTCTTCATTAGGAGGAAATGTTGATGTTCTTCTGACAGCAGCTTGTGAACATCTGTGCCCCCCCCCCCCCCCCCCCCGAACCCCAACCCGCTCACCACTGTGAAATCAAAATCAACTTCAAACCCATTGCTCGTGCCCATCTGTCTGCTTGCTCACTCTGATCCGTGGATACATTACCTCCTCCTCTCATTACCAGAGTTCCTTTAAGTAAAATACAGCAGTGTCATCAGATTTTAGTCATGCTAGTGGCTACAGGGATAGCATGTGTCGGTCTGTCAGTTCGGCCGGTTGATCCAGCACTCTGGTCCAGACAGAAATCAACAACTAATTGGTGGATTGCCATAAAACGTATTATATTCATTAAGATTTGTTTTACTGATGGTCCCGACTTTTTCTCCATTAACACTGACATTAACGGTTAGAGATTTTTGGCTTTTATGGAAGTTATTGCTATTGAATGATTTGCCATGACATTTGATTAAGATATTCATGGTTCCCAAAGGATGTATTGTAATTACATTGGAGATCGCCTTACTTTTCATCTAGTGCCACAATGAGATTGACATGTGTGCTTTAAATTAAATATTGCCACAACCTTTGGATAGGTTGCCAAGATTTGTGGTAGGCCTACATACATTCATGTTCCCCACAAGATGAACTGGAATAACTTTGGTCATTTTCTGACCTTTCGTCAGTGGCATTATCAGGTCAAGAAACTAATAACATGTTCACCCTCAACTGTAGTTTAGTTCTGGTTATCAAATTTTAGCTTAGATGATGAATAATGTAAAAACAGAACCTGCTAAAAATCCATGTGTGAGCATGTTAGCATACTGATGTATACATTTGACTTAAACTTCCACTTAATTCGCTGTTCTCAGGAGAAATTGCTCAATTTGTATTATCAGACTTCACGGTTCACAGTAGCAGAATTTGAGATAATGCACTCAGTTAAACTTATATGATTTATTGTATAGTCTTTGAAAAAGACCCAAGTCTGAGAACTTCTGATTTGTCTGTCATCATATTGCATGAATGACACTTCCCACCACAACAAATGGAATGCAGTTTTTAAATGTTTAATTTTACGGGTTTTCTTCCGAAACCACAGTGGAAAAGGTGTATATCTGCAAATCTTTGTTCAAAGATGATGTACCAAGGCCAAGAATGAGGCAATAATTGTAAGGGGTGTATGAGATGAATCTTTTCATGCTGTTGTTTCTCCAGCTGTACGCGTCTATCTCGGAATAATTGCTACCATTGTGCCCTCAAACTGGAATTATAAAAGGGCCTGTCTGAATGTAAACAAACACAAAAAAAATCACAGGCGGCCATGTTTTGACACGTGCATGAGTAGTGTCCACACACTTGTGTGCTCGCTTACAATTAGTTAAGCTAGATGCCGGCCCACAATCCCTTTCAGAGTCTGCCACCATGACTTTCTGTCTGCCTGACTGCTCACATAAGCTCTTCTTTTAATGTCAAGTTCTGAGCCCAGTTTTGCAAACTTTCTTCAGTTAAACAAAGAGAGACTACTACTGTATTCCATCTCTTTGCTTTCTCCACTGCAAGTGTTGAAATAGTTACAAGGACGTGGTGCTTGGGTCTGTGAAGAGAAGTGTAAAAGAAAAAAAGAAAAAAGAAAGACTTTTGAATCTTGTAGAAATTATTCACGGTTGTAGTTCAGAGGAGCGCTCATATGATGGGCTGTGACAAGTGTAGCGCTCTAAGCACGTCCCTGCCAGCCTGGAACTGGGTGCTGCGTGCCTTTCTACAGACACCATTAGTGCTCGTCATCACACTCTCACAGAGGAATGGGGGGGGAACCATGGTAACATTTCTGAGATTTTGGCGGCGGTGAAGTTTGTTTTGAAGGATCGCCAAAGCGCTTCATGTGATCTGAAAATTTGAGTTTTGCTTTGAGTTTTGGAACATCGTGTCAAGATCGGCTCAATGTTATTCTCCCGTTTGTAGCTGAGGGAGAAAATAAACACTTTACATGTCAGTTGGATATGGTTTTCAAAATGTGTTTAACAGTCATTTACAAATCCCTTTTTAATCTTAATTTTTTTCTTTTAAATTCCACCCAGACATCCAGTCAATGTATTGTTTCCACAATGCAATTCTTTCAATTTCTTTAGAATTATTTTTAATATGAATTGGAAAAACAATTTACAAGAAAGGAGAAAAAAAAGAGAATCTTTGAAAAAGTACTTCAAGATGCACTGGTAATTGCCCTGTCCTCTGTTGTTGAGGTCCAGACAAGAGGGTTTTATACATTCAGAGACGACAACAAAGGAGCCTCGCTTTAGGCCGAGCACGACGACAATGACATGTCACCCTTGTACACACACATCAGAGAAAAGTGATGGGACTGGGGCCATCCCGGACTACCATAACGACCCTACACTTTCCTCTCTTGCATGTATTGTGAAATGTGTGCCTTTGTACCTTTGGTCTATTATCTGTGTCTGCGACTATAGGCCCTACAGCTATCCAGATGAGCCTGAGAGTTGAAGTTGCACGCGGCCGCAGACCTAGTGCTCGTCTGATGGTGAGAAAAAAGGGGGTTCAAACAAACCAAGCCTGTGAATTATGGAGTCGAAGCTTGCTCAGAGCGTTGTGTAAATTAGCCTGGTTACATATGCACAGACCTCCTCATGCCCAGAGGTCATACACCAACCTAAAGACAATGGTGACATCTCTCACAGATTCAGCACTCTTTCTCGGACAACAGAATTAACACAGAAACATAAGCAAAGAGGGCGTGCTCTGATTTATTTATGTATTCCTTATTTTTCTTTTTTCACACAAATGAACTGGAAATTCTCAACAACAACTTCTTTGTCCGGCAAGTTTTTTCGTTCTTTTCCCCTGCTGTCTATCCACTTGCAACTCGTCAGACACAAACTCACCTTTATTACTAAATGAGAAGGGATGGCTGCCTCTTCCTCACACGTTATTATCGATCCTTTTCAAGGTGCTGTCAGTTAGTGAGTTCTGTCAAATTGCAGGGGTTGGTCATAGCATGTTGTCTATCCATCCATCCAGGAGCTCACCATACGACCAGTCAAACATTTGTCTTAAAGGGCACTTCAGTTCTGATAGTGACAGCATTAGAGAATATCAGCCTGTCAGAACTGAAAACAATAGTGTGGTATCTTGTCTGCCTCTGATTGCTCTCAACGAAACAGAGACTTTATCACAGAAAACAGCTACAAAGATGAATAATGATTGACTGCACCTGTTTGACTGTGGGTCTCTGCTTCTGCTGCATCAATTTTGAAATATTGATTGTGAGTTTTAGGAATTCAATTCAAAATCGGTGGAGTACACTTTTAAGCACCATATTATGAGCTTGCCCACTTTTTGCAATCAAGGCCAAAGCCTTTAAGACCTCAAATTCAGCAATACCATGTATTTATATATAATTTGATAACTTTTTACATGTTTAATTTCAATTTAAATGTATTCTACCATTTAAAACTAACATCTGCTAATTTCAATGTACAGTTTGTAATAGACCTGACAATATGACATTGAAGCGCATGTAGCATTTCTACAACAGCACTACTATTACCTTCAAAGCAAATATTGTTTATAATATGCTTACCACACTTATCTCTCACACTTAGGTGACACTAATGTTTCCCGAAGTGTTTCATGTTTTTGGCGATGCTGTTCATGTATGCCTGACCTATTGTTTATGTGAGGAACTCGTCAGAAGAAAAGGGGGGTTCAGACAAGCTTGCCTGTGTTGTTTGCCCATGCAGAACCTCGTGAGCCAGCGAACCTGCATTCCTTGAAATGCAGATCTGAGGCCTGCTGAGGAGTGATGACAGCTGTCATATAGCTCTCTGATAAAGTCAAACAAAAGAAAAGGAGAGAGTAGGCAGTAGGGAGAGTGAGAGAGAGAGAAAAAAGACAAGAAGCAGCAACTTCAACACTTTTGTGCTGAAGACACAGGAGGAATGTTTTTTTATTTTTTATTGGGAGGGTGGGGGGGTTCCGAATTCTGCTGCTCAGCATAAAATGTGTCGGATTGAGAAATAAATAAAGGCTGTGAGTGACCACTTGAAATGCTGCTGCGCTGCGGGGGATTCTGCCTCCTTTGTTTAGATGCTAATATGCTGCTGTGATAGCAATATAGAACGAAGGGGGTCCTCCTCTGCCTTTGATACACATTATCCCTCCGCATGTTTTTTTCTTCTCTTTACTATCCTGGCACAACAAGAACAGTATCCCTTGGAGAGTAAACGAGGCCCTTTTGTTGCAGGCTGACCTGCAGGCACTGAGCGGCCATTAACATAAGAATATAGGTAATATCTAACATCGCTGCATTCTGCTTTCGTGCACAAGATATAATGATGCCTAACTAATATGGCTTTGTTGTACGTACAGTATTGTGCACTTCTCCGGAGGGGGATAACAGTATGACCCTAGATGATCAGAAAGTGTTTCCAATTCATGTTTCATATGTGTTTGTGCTTAATGTAAAGCAGAGATTGTCCTCAGAATATTATCTGCTACACAGGCTCAGGCTATCTCAGTGACCTCGTGGTGTCCTCAGTTTTTGTGTGTAAAATGAGTCTGCGCGCCACACACAGGGTCATTGCACTGGATCACTTTGTGAGCCGCTATGTTGAGGGTGTGTGTGTGTGTGTGGGCAAAACTTAAGTGAGACCCCGAGCAGGAAATGGACAGGAGGGGATCAAAATGAGTGATGGAGAGACAGAGTTCGACTGGGAAAAAAGGAAAACACCAAAACCAAGAGCAAGGACCTTCTCAAGTTTCATTTTAATAGCACAGGGCCATTTTTCTCCCTTTACGCTAAGCACAGGCCTGGCCATTAGGGCCTCTCTGTAGAATGTGTAAACCTCCTGCTATTAAAACCACAATTTGCACTGTCAGCTCCTATGAGCCAAATCTATGACCACACTACAACCACCCCCCTCCCCCTTTGCGCGACTCAAGACCCCATTTTTTTCCCTTTTGTAACAACTTTCAGGCCACAATAACCATCATCGGTTAAAGGCGGCGGGTCCATTACACTTCCCCTGTTCACACAGCCCTGCATTAAGCTAATATTATCTATTCCCAGAGTGGCCAGGCCCTTCACACACCCCATCAATTATTAATCTCCTTGCTCACACAGCTAATGTTTGTTCTGAATTATTTAAACCTATCTTCATTTATCAATAAACATAAATGTTAAACAAAGAATGCTGATGAGCGTGAATTACACCAGTAGAAAAAAGAAAAAAGTTTATGAGATTATTTGGATGGGAGTTGATTTATGGATGTGATATTCGCCAGTAATGTTTCGGGGGAAGCATGGGGGATTGTTAAGGCATCGGGGGGAGAGAGAGTAGGGCGGTGGGGAGCATTCTCACAAATCGGCACGTCATTTTGTTTATGGTCAATACTTTTAAGCACTTAAGCAGTCAAAGGGAAAAAAAACACCATTTTCAAGGCACATTTCAAAAACGTAATGTGGCTTTCATCTTATCCCTTTTTTAATGAATGGATAATTTTGCACAGCATAAGTGAATACAAATCTGTGTCCCAGATATTTGCTGCTGTTGAAAGCTCTTACATATTAGTCCGGGTCCTCCCAAGGGTGCCATTAGTGGTCAATACCCCTGCAGTGAGAACAAAATGAACCCCGTGCCTCTGAGATGTCCAACCTGTTAAAAGGGAAAAATGAGCAGACACGAACACAACCCCTCTGTCGGGCGTTTGCTCTGAAAGAGAGGCCTATCCCCACCGTGGCCTTTTTGACTAATGAGGGAAAACAGGCAAACGTCACAGTTCTCTCTAAGCAAACACATTTGGTTATTATGGATGACCTATGGAGGCAGGAATAACACCAGCCCTGAAGGGTTGTGAAGGAGCTCAGCTTCAGGATGGCTGCCTGGCAGACAGATGTCACCCAAAAAAAAGTCTGTGCCACCTTCATCGTGGAATGCTGGGGGATTCCTCGCCATCTTGCCCTGTGAGATGGATGACTCTAAAAGATAAGGAGGAATGAATTCAACCTCTGCATGTGAAGAGAATTTATGTCGGACAAAATAAAAGATGATCTGGTTTGTACATGTGCTCAGGCGGGATATCGGCAGTAGTAGTGGGTGGGATTGGTTCACCTCCAAAAATTCTCCCAAGACCCTCGTTTTCCAATCCACCTGTTTTTATTCAACCAGAATGAATCGACAGATTACGTTTCGCCGAGCACAAAGAATGGCGGTCTGCAATCACAGAGATAGGAGAAGGAGGAGGCAGTCGTGCATTTATAGTGGAACCCAGGGGTATATTTCTTCATGTGATTTGTTTAGATCGCTCAATGACATTTGTCCCTTTTCCGATCCTCATAGTCCAAATTCGAGGAAGCCCCCCGCGTGGCGCTTCACCACGCCACCTAAATCCCAACCCTCCACCACCTTCACATGTTGGGTAAACAAGGCGGAACCCCCCCCCCTCGTCAGCGTGGTTAAGCTGGCGGCTCGTGACAGAACGCTGAATGAGTGATTTAAGGTTTCAAGTGAGCAGCTTTCACAGTTAATTAACCTGCTGATGGCTGTGCATGTGCGGAGAGGAGCCAGGGATTCAGCAGGGGAGGAGAACCCTCTTCAGTTGCAACGCCGTTTCAACTTTAAGACAGCCACGCGCGTTACCGTGACACCGGGAGGCTAAAGTCTTCCAGCGAAAAAGCAATCACTCATTTGTGTTACCTTCAAACATAAGAAAAGTGGTTTGGGAAAAGAATGCGGGCACTCAATTCTGAGCACTTGTAGAGCGCGGATGGACGAGAGGAAAAGTGTATTCAATGCATATCTGTACATGATTATCAGACCGATTCACATCTGGCCTGCTGGAATGGTGGACAACTTGCTGGAGTTTTTGAAGACGTTTCAAGTGAAATCCCCACACATATGCAGATATTTGGAGATGATCTGCTCTGGTGTCATCCTGAAGTCTCACACACCGGCCAGAAAAGCTCTAATAATTCAGTAATTACAGAAGCCCCTTGCTACCACAGGGGATGGCTACATACCAGCGACTACTTCACCCCGGTGAAATTTTTAGGAAGTCGGCTGTTAAGCTGCATTTAAATATGAGCTAATCACTCCTGCTGTAAAATTCCCAAACACTTGCCATTCACGCTGGGAGGTCGGTGGACTCTGGGGGTTAGATTGTGTGCCCGATTCACTCTAGGCCATTACTATTGTAGAGAGAAAAAAAACTCAGTCAAACTCACACACTTTGAACGTGCAACATTAACGGTCATCAATGCTCTGGCACTCTCAGCAGGTCTTTTTTTCAGAAACTTGATCTGTGGTGTGCTGAAAGCTGGTTCCTCACCTGTTAGCAGAACACCCACCCGTCTCCCGGCTCAATGTGTGTATTTTTCTCTGGTTTGCCACCCAGGCAGGAATGCATGGCAATGGGAGGATAGTGTGTGTGTGTGATTCATGCCTTGATAATTACAGTGTGTGTCCTCTCATTTTGAGCAGCTGACTATTCAAACAGATGCTGTGGAGATATGCCCTCATAGGGATTTTGTGTTTTCTTTAAGATGTACTACGCAATTTTAACCACACGCCATGCATTTTTCTAGAAGATGTGTGTGATATCTTTTAATTGCATTTTATGAAACAATACTTGGAAAGATAATCTTTATGTCCATCAACCATTTATTTTACATTTTGCCACAAGCAATTAATGTAAGTGTAAATGGGTCCTTCTGCACTGACAATCTACATAAATGGTGTAATTGTCCTCCGAGATGGAGCTTCCGCGTGTTCATCTGCACGGCAGTAATGTACAATCTGGGCTAATTTACATCATCCTCGAGGCAGTGCAGCAAAACAATTTACCAGAGAGGGCAAAAGCATTGACAAAACCAAATAAGAACATGTAAGTCATTATTGACTCTTAGCCTTTTTTAACTACTCTCCTATAAGGACACTATAATTGTCTATCCGTGTATATGAGTTGCTCCAGGTTGTTTCAGATTGCTCCTTGATGAGTTCATGTACTGTATGTAGTCTCAGGAAATTGTGCAATCATGGTTTCTATTGATATGGATTGCAGGGCAATCAGGAGAACATTTTATAACCGATTTCTCTTTTGTAATTCCTTGTTTAAGGTTTTTTTCTTTTTTCTTTAATCACTTTAGTCTGTAAAGTGATTTAACAAAGTGAAAATCAGTAGAAGATATTTTACATTAACAGGACTACAACAACATCAACTAGTTAATATAATTGGTTTATTATTGTTATGTATCTAAGAGTATAGAGCAAATTTAAAGTGCATTTATATTTCGTTATAAAAAAACAAAATATTGTATTTATTTATCGTAAACTATGCATAATAATATAACTATTTTCTTTAGCCATGTATGAAAGACATTTACAAATTCCACACCTGTAATGTTCATTTATGAACATACTTGTTGAAGTGCGGAAATGTTGAGTGATTACGTGTGAGTGTGTGCATATACTGTACATGTCTTGCTTTCTTCTCCAAAGGGAAATGGGAAATGTAGAATAGAATGCTGCACCACTGATCTATGTGACTCAATGATGCAGCCCTCTCCCAAGGCACTCTGGGATGCATTTAGGACATGCACGGAGAAAACAATGGCGGGTGTATTACCAGAAAAGATAAATCTATCTCATTAATCCCGTATTCTCCCAGGCTGGGAGGCACATCTAAGGGAACATGCAGAAGCAGTATTGTGCGCTAGGATCTTTCACACAGATGGGCAGAGAAGAGGAGAACGAGAGGAGGAGGGGCCACAGTGTCAATCTGTGCATCATTAGACAGTGCAGCGACGGGCGAGGGGAAGAGAGGGATTACCAAGACGAGGCTTTCAAAACAAAATGATCAATGAGGTCTGTCTTGTCATATAAAAGAGGCTGTATCCCTTTTTTCCTTTGAAGCCGTGCATTCAAATGAATTCACCTGAAGTACCTGAAGTATACAGAAGCTATGGAATTAAAAAACAAAAACAAAAAAAACAATAGTATTTCAAATTCGTTCTGGTTCAAGGATTTGGTTATTTTGACAGTCTTGCCATTTTTTATTTCGAAATTAATTGTTAAGGTTAATCGTGGTGTGTATTGACAAGGTAGAAATCTCCCTGTCAGTGGTTTTTCTAGGCCACAATTCCCTAGTACCCTTACTACTCTGCTGCACGCTCAAATTACCACCAGTAAATTCGATTGATTTCAGTCAAAAAAAGACATTGATTTTTGCCCATCTGAACTGGCCTGGGAGTCCATAAAACAGATAAATAGGTCATAACCGTTTTACCAGCCTGTAGAATCCCACCGAAAGATTTAAGGGGTCATGAAAGTCTGATGGTTAAAAATGAGGCTGATGGAGCATCCTGTGAAAGGCATACAAAATAGCAAGAATGCTGCATTAGGAAAAAGCTCCACCTATCAATGAGAAAGTGTCGATGGTAGACGACTTTGAAACCAGATGCTTAGAAAAAAATATATATATTTTGTCTAGAGAAGTCTTGGGTTTAGACCAATTAAGACTCCAATGCAACAAAGTAGTATTTCAATATGAACATGGACATATTTATTTCTCTTAATGGTGCTACAAAGAACACAAATGGAAGTAGACTTGGAGAGCTGAAACCTAAGTTGATTGCAAATTCAATTAGACAAATTCCTTTGCTAATTTCAGAGGCTGGTTGATACGCGATACACCTGAAGCTGGGAGATTTTCCTATGGATAAGGGATCTAAATGAAAAAGCCTTTGGTTTAAATGGTAGTCTGCCATTTGAATAGCTCCACTGTGTGGCTAACTAATGCTTTTCAGTTGGCTGGATCACTCTTTTGATTGTTGCTAAAATACCTGCTTTTTGACAGAATATGGGCAATGGAAATATCACCTTTTAGAAGTTCATCATTACAGCACACATATAGACACACTCTTATATTACTGCTTAGAAATTTCAAGGGCATACAGTAGTTGAAAGTTGCTGGAGAAAGGCCATGAATACAGTTGATTTTGTACAACTCTTGTCAAAGTGGCACTATCACTGAGCAGTAATGTAGATGGAAGCATGTAGACATTTAAAGTCTACTACCACTGACCTTGGTGCCTTGCTCCAGGGCACCTCAACCTCTCAGGAGTGCATAGCAAATGTTATTGATTCACATCCCATCCAACTTTACAATGCCCGTATTGGGATCACACTTTCCACCATTTGGAATGCAAACTTTCAGACTGTTTGTAAATGTGTTTTTTTTTTTAGTTGCACGAACCACACCAGAGGCTCGATACCCTAGGAGTGTTATGTGTTGTTGACAGGTAAAGTACTATAGCTAATTTATTTATCACCTTTTCCCTAGTCCGGACTAAGAGCTGAGGAGGCCATGTCTAGAGGGGGCCGAATTAGATTTCAGCCCTGTCAACCTTTTATTTCACCTGTCAGAACGGTGACGAACCTACAAGTGCTTGTTTGCCCTGCCTGTCGTCTTCAGCCGCATTGGCCGTGACAGGCAGCATAGGAGAAAAAGAGACGGAGTGCACATTTCAAGTCTTTATGGTATAGCTGTGCTTCATGTGAGGTGGTTGGGATTTGAGAAGGCAAGAACCTCTTCCTTGTGTTGTCTTCCTCTCGAGACATAATTTGCTCCTATAAAGAAGAAGGGGAAAGAAAGTGTGGTGGGGCGGAGGTGATTTTCAGGGTCTGGGAAAGTGATGCAGGCTTTATTAAGGTACGATCAGGAAATCCTACCAATCCATCTTGTGGAAGGATAAGATGTTCAGTCCTAGCCAGGCAAACAGGAAACCAAACCCAACAACCCGTATTAAAAACCGTATTCAAAACCATTTTCATACGATCCTTATGAAAGAGTAAATGATAGTTGGTGTTCTGGTGAGAATGTTGAGTGCTTTTTGTCAATCGTCCAGCTGCAGCCAGATGCTTCTGGAAGTGAGCATATATGTTCTCCTGAAAAGTGTGAAATCTAATCCTGTAGCAAATGCTTTGCAATCCAAAATAAATAGAATATATAATTATCACTTAAAGATTACAGATGCTCGCCAGATACACCAACTTTCAAAAAAAGAAAGAAGAGAAAAAACACTGTGCACGTGTCTTTTTTTCGGTGGTGATTTCAAAACTATACCCCATTCCACTCCGATGTAGACGTTCAGGCTCAGCCAAATCCACATAATGACATCAGATTATACCTCTCAAAACCATGAAAATAAATATGTCTTTCGTCAGCCTTGGCTTTGAGGTTGGTGAGGTTGGAGGGCTGCTGCTTTTTTGGATATGCATGAAAGGTTTTGTCTTTATTTCGCTGATTTATCTGGAAGTAGTGAGACTTCCTCTCCGAAAACCACCAACGTTTTAATGATAGATTTGTAGAACACGGGGAAGAAAGCTCAGCTGGACTCTTCTTGGCAATATATGTTACCGTCCCGTGTGGCGAGTTCTGAAACGGAATTCTAATTTTGAGCTAAATGGGGTATCAGCCGCACCACCAGATCAACTTCAAATACAGACCTATTGAACGTGCTTGATGTGTGCTGCCCGTGTCCTCCAGTGATAGGAAGAAACCAAGTACATTTAGTTGAGTAGTTTTACTGTGTGTTTCCATCTTAAGCTACTTGACGATTCTACTTACTATAGGCAACATGAGCACTTCATTTGGAGTGGTGTTTGTGTCCACTTGATAAAGCAAAAGTAAAGTAACATTTCAATCTTCTAATTTTGGCTTTTATTTTGGTCTTCATCAACTCAGAATGTTGTGTTTCTGAAGCCATACTGTAGGTGTTGGACACAAATCAGGACTCAGAGACCTATACAATGAGGGAATGGGGATCTGGGTGACTTGGATTGACATTTGGCAGGAACACACTGAGGTTAGGGCAGGTGGAGAAATGGCAGCCATCTGAAATGACAGAAGTAGATGTTGTGACACCTAACGTTTGAAAGCAAGAATGAAACTAAAAAGTCTTAATGACATATAGTTTATTTTGGTTTATTTCCTATCAGGACTTTGACTTTATGCAACTTGGAGCTCATTCAGTAGACACATGCATGCATGATTACTTTGGTCGTGATTGGTTGAATATTCCTCCTTGTATGTAAAATAACACGCTGAATCAAATAACGGGAGCTCATTTGTTGCCTGTGATGTGTCCACTGGAAGGAATGAGGGGTGGAGTCCTGTGTCTCTCCCTCTCTGTCAGCCCGGTAAGGAACCCCTTTCACCAGGGAACTTCAGAATGAGCCTTTGTTTTGGTCGACTCTCCTCCTCTCAGCTCTGCTCCTGTCATCCTTTGATCACGTCAGGCTTTCTCGCTCCCTGTCTAACCCTCATGAGGTCTGATGGGAGAGAAGACACACGTTCAGGACTGCGCCGGCACAGACAAAAGTATCTCATTCAGCTTGTCCGTTTCCCCCCGCAGGGCCATTCCTATACCCTACCTTACCCTACCCTGCCCTACCCTCCTCCCAGTTCCCAAATTCTCAAGATCCCCAGACAGGTGACAGGAGGTAAGAAAACATTCACACCGGTTTTAGATGCCAGATACCAGGGGAGACTTCTACAGCATTAGTGCCCGTATTAGTCTTTCTCCATGCACCGTCAGTGGTGTGTTGTCCTTGTAAACCCGGGAACTGGGGTTGGGCACCTGTGGATTTTCACGCCATGCAACTGTAGTGGGATGTCAAAACGTGCCAATCCCGGCCTATCTAAACTTTGCAGTTTTAGGAATATAGAACATTTTCTTCTAGGGTGTTATTGTTGCATTACAGGTCCGCAGGCCCGTTTTCGCTGACAGCTAAGCCACCCAGGGTTCATGTCTTCATGGTTGGAATTATTTACTCAGGCGTTTGCAAAGTTGCATTTTTAACCATCAATTTTGGGGAGGTTTACCCCTTGCCTCCCATCCAACCCTTTTTATTTTATTTTACACAATGTATCGATTTTTGTATTCTTCATTTGGGCCCATGCATCTCTCACATTCTCATCCTCTCCCAGGCTTTGGCCCAAACACAGGAAGTGCCTGTCCTCTGCTGCTATGCATTTGGTGCTAGCCTAGCTGCCCAGCTTTAAATGCCCCCAAACTCTTGTCAATAATATTGATGTAATCCACAGGCATTTTTGAGTGATCCTGCTGTCGCGGGGACATAATGACAGGCGGTGGAGGCCTGATTGGATCTGCAGTACAGCGAGGTCGGGCCGGCGCTCAGCCAACACAGCCAGGCATTGATAAAGTGTCACAGACTTCAGTGCTTTGATTAGCCCTTCGACTAATGCCATGCTAAGCAGAAACATTACTCTGCCCCCGCTAGCTATACAGCTTGGGGAGGGGAGGGCTTGGCTGAGGGAGAGGGAGAAAATATACTCTACAGGGAAATTAACCAATGCGGATGAAATGGTGTACCAAGGAAATTCTTGGATAAATTAACAACGCAATTACATTACATGACACACTGCAAGATGGATGAGGAAAACTTGGCTGGTATTATGTTCTGTTTTCCAAATTGCAATTTATTTGAGGGCTCTAATGGATGCCGTATTAAAACATCTTGGGCTGCGGTCAGATTTCATTGTGTGTCACCCAGCAGTGATTGATGACCCTCTCTTCCACGCCCCCCCCCCACCCCCCTCCACCCACGTCCTCTCTTTGCAACCCCTTGCTTCACCCTCCCACATTTCCCCCCATGCTGCATTCTCTGCACATTTACTGGGAATTTTAAACATTAGCCACATTTATATGGATCCAGGAGTATGCAATTGATTTTCTTATCACTTAATTTCCTTGCTTGCCCCTGCAACATGACGATAAATTCTGTGCTACTTGCACACTGAGAGCTGCAACCCCATTGCCTCTCCTGATTCCCTTTCTCTCACCCCATAGTAAAATTCTATCAATAATGCCGTTTTCTGTGGAATCCCACCCTCTCATCATCTCCCTCTGATCCTCCTTTTGCCTTTTTCATGCGCTTTTGTTCCACTTGCAACGATAGCTCTGGCTAATCTGAAATAAAAAATATAATCGAAAGTATTTTTATTGCTGTAGCAAATGCATTAGCGCACAAGGGGGACATCTGGAAATCATCCACGGCAAGCTTGCTCAGTTATGGCAATATCATAGTGGCTTTATTTTACCATTCATAATTACTCACAGGACAGTGGAAAACCACATGCTATCTGCTTTGAACTTGAGGGGGAACGGGGTTTTGCCCAGATTGACCCGAACAAACTTGAAGCAACCCAATCCTTGATACACTTTTTTTTCTACTTTTCAATCATATCCCCCCTCCCCCTCCTCTCTCACTCGGAGGTGAGTGGAGCCTTCCGGGGAGGGAGAGGTTAATAACATTCAGAATAAATCAACGTGCAGCACATCCCCTGGATGACATCAGCGAGTGCTCCTCCAACCCACAGGGCCATAAACAGCTTTGTTTTTTTTTCCAGGTTTGTTTCAGATGTGAGCAAACGGATAAATAATGAATGAGCCGCACTGACGGGACACATATTTCACTTAGCGGAAATGACTTTAATGCAGTCGGCCTGTATTACACTCCCAATCACTGAGAAGCCGCACTGCACAGGGGGAAAGGATGTTCAAACAACATTCAAAGAGTGTTGAACTCAGGTGTATCTCCAATTTAAATGACCTAGTTCAGTAGTTTTCCACAAAACCCCTGAACCAGTTCTCACCTGCTGTAGCCTGGGAAAAAAGTATTGAAGATGGGAAGGTTCTGAAGTTGAACTAAAAATAAAATTTTTAAATTATTTTGAATAATCAACCTGAGAAAAACTAACAAATGCAAATAAAAACAGACGGTTATTCTGAATTAAGAAAAACATCTGGAAAATGACATGTGGATTAATTTTGGTATTTTCTAATTCTCTTTGACATTACACTTTTTGGTCAAATAGTATCCCACACCACAAAACTTCACTGTGTATACATTCCCAGCATGTTAATGAAATGATTATTTTTCCTTTTTTGGGTGGGATATAAAAAGGAAACTACTTCATATGCAGCCCCACGAATTTCCACTTTATGGACTTTGATTTCTGGTATGCAAAAATGTCCAAGACGTAACTGCACAATCTTATTCTAATTCACTATTTATTTATGTATTCCCAACAGAAGTATTCTCTTTGTGGTTTCAGGGAAATTCAGCGTGACTTTTCCCTTTTCCCAGGTCTCGACGGTTAAAAACAAAAGTGAGCCTGAAGTTTCTTTTGGCCATCGCATGGCTTTTAGAGGGTTTGTCTAAACAAAGTTTTGGGGTTTGTAAATAGCTAAGGTTATCTGGCCATCGAGGCCTCCAGATGGCGGCTGAGCCAGACCACCTGCTATGGAAATGCCTTTGCTGTAAGGACTGGGTGGAAAGAGTCAGGCCCCCGGTTCTCTCTCTCTCTCTCTCTCTCTCTCTCTCTCTCTCACGAACGCATACACACACACACACACACACACAATCTCTGTGCCTTTCACACATATATGCACACACGTATTTATGGTTTACATGGTCGGAACAAGTATGAGAAGAAGCCCCTTTGAGCGCTGTTCTCAACTCCCCCTCTCTGCCCCCTCCCCTCATATTGACCCCCCATCACTCTCCACAGTCTTCACCCCAGAACCTAAACAGCTGGACAGGGGAGGGCTTTTCCTGCAGGTCCAGACCTATCATGTAAAAAGATGACACATCTTTTGAAGAAACTGGGCAAAAAGGGAGGCGAGGCAGCTTGGGGAGAGAGAAAACGTAAACAAAGGTGTTTTAATATGATGGCCGCCACTGGCACACACAAAGAGGAGTGGAAGAGGGCGAAATAAAAAAACGCTTACAATACAGAACCTCTTTGAATGACAGCCTGGAGACCTAAAGCATGAAATGTAAACCTTGTTTTTTAGAGCCCAGGAATGCAGAAGAATGGATTTTGCGTTCGTCTAATAGTTTCCTTGCTATAGTGTCTAGATCCAAGTGAATGCATCTTCACTTAATTGCGTTCATATCTGGCATTTTCAATACTTTATAATGCAGTTAAAGCCTCCCTGTGTCCTTGCCGAAGTGGATATCTTCAGCAATAAGCAGAAAATGCTTGTGCAGTGTGTATCTTTGTGTCTTAAGAAGAAAGACAGAAGATCTTTAAGAAAAAGAATCACTCAGACACACAGCCCCCTTCTCCATTGCTTTCAGGGGAGAACTCCTCTGATAGCGTATCACCCGATTGTCTGTTTTGACACTTTGACTTTGATCGATAGAGGTTCCGCATTGTGGTTGAACACACGCCCCCTTCCCCACAGCCCCTTTAAGAGGTCATGGAAAGCACCACTGTACATCAAAACAACCAGCACGCTCCCCGCCACATCATCCGACATGACACATGTGAGAAAAACGCTGACCACAACAATGGCTCAACCCCTTTGATGGCAAAATGCTCAAGTGTTTATTTACATCGGGGCAGCCTCTCTCGCCTGTCCGTCAGTTGTGCGCCGCACATCGGGCTCTTTGAAGTCACCGGGGCGCAGCCGTGATGCAGCGTCCCGCCCAGGGAGCGTGAAGAGAGACGGCCATCTTGGCAACACTTGTTGTTGGAGACACATGGGCAGAATCAGACACAGTGCTTTTGATCAGGGAATAGCTCTCCACCTCAATGGCAGAGGAGGAGGACGAGCACGCAGCTGGGCCGTGGTTTCTTTTATTTGTCCGATGCAAGTGGTGGGGCAGAGAGATTTGTATAGAAAGTGCTATTGTATCAGAACCATCCTTTGCCTGTACTCAAGGTGAGAACCTGCAAGCCAGAGAACATAGTTTTTTTTCAAGCAGTGGTCATTTTTGAGATTTTTTTGTACATGGGTATGGACATGTACATTGAGGTGTTTATTTTATTATAACTTTTCTGTTTGTGTCTGTTTATTCCTGGTATACAGCTGGGGTATATGATTTGGGAGAAAATAGCAGTTGGGATAGAGATTCGAATCCAAATACCTCAACCGCTCCACTTGCTCTCTTTGGTCCCTCCCCTATGGTCCCTCCCTGACACGCTCTACACCAACAACGTCGGTGCCAAAGTGAATGGACAGTCCCAACCGCCAATAAGAACAGAGAATCGGAGCCTCGCTCTGATTGGTCAAGGTGTACAGCTCATGTTAACTTTGACCAATCAGAAATCATATACCCCAGCTTTAACAGCCAATATTCAACATTAGTTTTTTTCAATACACAGAAGCAAAAATCTCAACTTCTAAAGCACTTACATCAAATACACTTTTCATAACAATTCTTAGCAGTTTTCTGAAGGTAATTACAGAACATTTGTTCATAAGTTGTTAATAGTCTGATTTTTGCTATATGTTTTCTTATTAAAATCATGCCGAAAATGTATTTTTAGGACCCGTACATAGCCTTTTTTTCAAAAACAATTATCAAACAATACTGTTTCCAAACATCTAGATTTTTTTATTTTTCATGAGACCCATAATTAGTCTGAAATAGCCAAATATACATATTTATTCATAAGTGTCTTTTTTTTTATATAATATATTTTTTATTGTCACAGGGCAATTTATAACACCCAAAGGGGGAATCGTTGCATACACTCAGTATACAGTATATCTACACATAACTACATGCATACACACCTATACACATACACATATATATACCTATATAGACATATATATATATATATATATACATACATCTATATATATATATACACACATACACATATCCACACATGTCCACATACATACAGATCTTCCCGATGTATTATTCAGATTCACACCGTAGATGTTTCCGTAGAAGAAACATCATATATGTTAAAAGAGATTATGATAAATCAAATGTCAGTACACGGTCAAGGCTCTGCAGACTGGCATGTAAACAGTAAACCCCTTAATACACACACATCATGGACAGGTATTGGGTCATAAGAAGACATTCTCTGATCCCAACAAAAGAAAAAACAGCTAGGAGACAAGAATCTCGGAATCATCGACTCAACCCCTAATATACTCTAACTCATGTTACCCAATGCGTGCATATCATTTCCTGCAATGTTTTTTTCCCCCTTTCCCCTCCACCCCCCTCCCCTTCCTCTCCTCTTTAAACAATGAACACAATTAGCAATATACAAAATAAAATAATAATAATAATAATAAAAAGTAAAATAAAATATATATAGGCCTATAAATAATAATAATAATAATAATAATAATAATAATAATAATAATAATAATAATAATAATAATAATAATAATAATAATAACAATAATAATAATAATAATAATAATAATAATAATTAAATAAAAAGAAAATAAGTAAAATAAAAATTATGTAAGTAATGCAAGTAGTGTACACTTAAGTTATAACCGGGTTTTGTCCGTTCCATATTTATTCCTTTTTTTTCTCCTTCCCTCTTCTTTCCTGTGGAATATGCTTGGTCACTGTCTATTATTAACGTAGTCCAGGAATGGGGTCCATGTGGTTAGGAAGGAATTATATTGTCCAGTGAGTCTGAATGTGACCCTTTCACAGCTTGCCATGTCTGTCATTAGTTTAATCCAGTCACCGAAGGATCAAGGGGTGACTGATTTCCAATTCCTCAGGATAATTCTACTTCCTGTTAAAATGGCCAGTCGGCACCATGATTTTTTTTTTTCTGTTTAACTGTTGATCACTTGGTATTATTCCCAGAAGACAGAGTGCTGGGCTTTTAGTTGGGGTGACATTAAGCAAAACATTTAAAAGGTATTCTATTTTACTCCACAGGTCCCTTACCATAACACACTCATACAACATATTCAAAAGTGTCTATATAAAGTAGTAAGGGGCAGTGACAGGAAAATGCAGCAAATGTTGAGGAACATGTTTCCATAAGCGTACACACTCATGGCCACTCACATAGACACTGTGAGACACACACACACACACACACCTTTCTGCATCACTAGCACTGCTACAGCCACACAGATCTGCATACAGGCGCCAACCTCTCCACCCCGGGCTCTGCTTTATCCCACAGTGTTAATTAAAGCTGAAAGGTTACAAAAGGTGGGAGCCAATAACAAGGCTGCATATTACATTTAAGTTGCTTCTTTTCCTTACACCCTCTCAATAATTCATGTGATCAGAGTGTCTACAAGGAGGTGAGGCTTCTCTTCCTCCCAGGAAGCCTCAGACAAGGATCATCTGTCCTCTGGAACGCAGTGTAAGTAAGGAAGTGTGGGCAACAATACATACCGAGCCAACCCCAGCCTCATAAATAAATATGGTGATTGTTAATGGGGTTTAAAATTACTCATCCCCTGCTCCCCAGTCGACTACTAGTGTGACCACTGTGGCATACATGCGCACGGAGGCTACATGTCCCTGCAGATAGAATGTCTGGCACCAGTGATACCACAAAATGGCCACGATGCCTCCACTTCCACTTTGTCCTTGTCCTCTTTTTTATCTCCAGGCGCGTCGTCTTCCTCACCTTCTCCCTTGTTTTCAGTGTGGATGTTTTTATGCCAGCAGGTTGCAAATAAAGTCCACTATCTCCTTTTCTCTCTCTCTCTCTCTCTCTCTCTCTCTCTCTCTCTCGTTCTCTCTCTGTGTTTGTCTGCATCCAGAGCTGCTTTTCATTTTTATGCTCCTGAGCGTTTCGCTGATTTCTATCTAGTGTTTGAATGTCATTACAATCGCGGCCGCTGAGGCTATCGTTCTTCAAGGTGTATTTTGTTTATCATCTTCCTAGATTGATTTCACTCTGTTCGAGCATTATGCATGCAGTGGACAGATAGCCCCACTTGACTTGTGTAAGGAAATACTGCTCAGGCATGTTAAAGATATAGCATTAAGCTGTGCGACGTTGACTCGGCTTTTTCAAAAAATATCCCCCTCTCGTAAGATGCCGTTATTGTGACTTTTACAGAAACATTGTATGTGATTGAAATACGACACAAGTGCGGTATTCCCATTTTCACCCACTTGTGCTTGAAAATATATTTTCCTTCTAATACCGAGCGAGCACAGAACACGCTCTCTAATTGAAATGTAAACTGTCTGTGGCCCGTGTTTACACGAGCATTGATAAACATCATGAATTCGGGCAGCATCTGGCGTTGGGGACAGTGTTTATTTTCCTACTGTATAAGAGAGATGATATATTTTCCCCCGGTATTCCTTTGGTTTGCTGTTGCAATATTTCTGCTTGTTCGTGTACATTTCCCTTTCGAATGAATCATTTGGCACCTACAGCTTACACTTACTTTGACGGGTCTTTGAATGGTCACATGCATAATGGATTATTATTATTGTTGTTGTTATTATTGTTAATATTATTTCCCTTTTTGCAGGCGTGCAACATTTCCATTCTTCTGAGGTGTAGATCATGTCTGTGCTGTTTTTTCCTCCACCATAGCAGTAGTGGTGTCTTGTTTCTCAGTAGCTGCAGCTCGATTGCATGCCTGTATCTCCCCCTCCAGGACAACTTGCATTATGGTCCCATTCTCCCTCAGCATTAAAAGCCTTGAGATTGAGGCAGCAGTTGGGAGAAAGGCACATCTCCATCTCCATCTCCCATCCTCAGATTCTTCAATCTGTCATTCAAACCACAGAGGAAGGAGGGAGGGAGGGGGAAAAAACGAAATAAAATATCCAACAGCCATATGATGCTGCTCTGCTCTCTGACAAAACAGTTCTAGAGGAGGGACCCGGGCAATTTGCCTGAATTCGGTTATTCCCAGCCACATCCTCATCTGTGTGTGTGTCCCACTACCCCCCAGCACCAGCCTGAGCTGATAACAAGTGAGTGCACTCCCCTCCAATGATGGATGGGCCTTAGCCACGGGCTTGTCAGGAGAGGGTGCAGGGCCATATGGAAGTGGCATATGGAAGCTCATAGTAGAAGATGGGGCAAAAGGAGGGGAGTGACAGAGATATGCATTAAAGACACTGCTTTGCTCTTAAAAATGCAAGGTTCATCAGTTTAGTGGGGAATATCCGTCAGTGGCGCTTCCTTCCGCGGCACTAGAGGCTGACAAACACAGGCAGATTGCAGGAGGAGAGGACGTAGTGCTTTTGTGATTGCAGCAAGTTTCCCTTTTTTGATTCCTTTTTTTATAAGTTATGGCTTATGCAGTTAAGTGTTTGCAGTTATTACCAGAGCTGGAAACCGACGTAAGAATTTCTATAAAGAAAGAAAGAAAAAAAAGAGCTTCAGCAGAAAGTAACTACTGATATATGGGACTGTTTTATATCGTGAACATTAGAGTATTGATTCAGTGTTGTGTTGTGTTGTCAGTCACATTTAATTTCCACTTTAATTCAGAGGGATGCTCGGCCCGCATCACCAGTTCACCCATGCAGTGGTGTTGTGAACAAGCATTAATTATGTCTTCAGATCAAGTCACGATCAGTCTATTTTTACCTTTCTGTGTTTGTGTGCGTCTGCGTGCACGTGGACTAGCAGGCATGGACACGCGTGTATGTGTCTCTGTCTATCCGTCTTTCTTAGTGCCCTGTGGAGTAGGTCTGTGGGCCCTGAGGAACTCTGTTTGATTGTTTAAAGCCCTTCTTAATTGGCGCTTTGTCTGTGCACTCCTAAATGAGGCGGGACACCCACGGCGGGGGTTCCTGTGGAGACCGTGGGCCGCTTGACAGCCCCCACGGTGGGGCCTGTCCCGCAACCCCTCAAACTGCCAGCCGCATGACAGCGGCCCATGCTGCACCACCCTGGCCAATTAAAACTCAGCTGTCAGGACCAGACACTATACCAACACTGGGTGACTGAGTGTGACTGTGAGCTAGGAGAGAGAGAGGGAGAGTGTATGTGTGTGTGTCTGTCTGTGTGTGTCGTTCATGTTTTCGTGCAATAATCAGCTGATGAATAGGCCCCCCCTCTCTCTCCTTGGCCCCCATGTTTGTGTACAGTATGTATTTATTCCAGTGCCATAAGGTTTACGTGAGGCCCCTCATGCACGTGCATGCTCTAAAAGTATCCACCACATGGTTAGTGCGAGTCAAATTGCAAGTGTTTATGTGTGTGTGGAAGTGTTCTTTGTGAAGTGCTCGGCAGACAGGCTGTATTGGGTTACATGCAGACAGATTTGTAATTCGGAGTAATCACTTAGGACAAGCCCTTACACCATTTTATCTGGTCATGACTCTAGGCCAAAGTCAATACTCATAGTATAGTAATGAGTAGGGGCTAACTGAGCTCGTTTTATTAAAGGCTCCGAGGAGGGAATCCGATGCCAACCTGCTTCCCCTTGAAAATATCTCATTCTCTTTCTGTCTCTCCCTCTCTCATTCTCTGTCTACCTGCAGCAGCTATATCCTACCCTAGGCCTTCTGTTCCTAGGTGGTAGCAAAGCCTCATCCCTTTGCTTTTATTGTCTAACAAACACCAACAAATCCCTCCCAAACAGGATAAGGGGAATTATCTGCACTGGGTAGGATATTGCACCAACCAAAGCTGTTTTTTTTTTCAAACCCCACAACATCGAAAACACGTCTCTGCAACATGTTTGCCAAAAAATCTCCTATTTATGTTTAAGACATAAAATCACTGCAAAACAGGTATTATGTGAGGAGATTACTCCAGGAATGACAAAGAGGACTTAAACCCCCCTTTGGCATGATCCAGATTTGTAATCCGAGATTCCAGCACTGGGCATAGATTCAGTTAAATCCCAGCTGAAGGCAAAATACAGTTATTGGAAACTTCTCACCTCGTCATAACCATGTTCAAGCACACACATAAAAGCTCACCTCAGCAATACGAAATCCTCTGCATTCTTTTTCGACAAAGGGGATCGTCTTACCTTATGGTCTACTTATTGAATCCTCTGCCTCTCTGTGGTAGATATGCTATACGCGGTGAACAATGTAACATTGTTGAGAAGGTGCTCGAGCACTCTAGCCTTGGGCTAGTCTGTGAAGGAGCATGATTTGATTGACAGACAGTTTCAATGGGGGTAAGTAATAAAGTCAGAGTCAGAAACAGTGGAGCTGCCTATACACCTTTCACCTGCTGTGTGGCTGAGCAGAAATACAGGATATTTTTCTTTTTTCGTTTTTCTTGTATGGGTACAAAGGCACATTTTTCAAATACAGAAGTTCAAATGTAAGGATTGATAATAACAGCACAGGCAGAGTAGAGCAGAATTAAGTGGTTGAGGTAGAGGATGGCTAGTAAAAGTGGACCAATCAGTGTGTCCACCTGTAAAAAACCCTTACCTTTTTCTTCCTTCATTAGAGATATAGATTCTGCTCAACTACAAACGTGGTACAGTAATGACATACACATGGAAAAATACACGTGCACACACACACGCACACGCGCAAACACACAGATGCACTCATCTCATCCTCTGTGTCCTGCATCTGGAAGTTGCTCTATGAAAAGTGGCTTCTTCCTGCTCTCAGTGGAAACATTTTCCAACCAGTGTGCAAGGCTTCTTCTGGGAGCTGGCTCTCATCCAGGAACACTCAGGCTTCACAGCTGTCTTACAGCGTTTAAACGCAGCATATTGAACCCAAGTACCATTGTTTCACCACTAAAGACCCCGTTTTTTCATCAAGGAAGGAAGGCTATTTAATGTCAGTTTCACTTGGAGAGAAGAAAGAAGTTTTTGAAAGTAAAAAGAGGGCTGCGAGAAAGAAAAAAAGAAGAAGAAGAAAAAAAGGGTGATGCTGATTTTTTTTCAGGTTCTTTTCTCAGACCATCACTAATTCTGGCAGCCATTGACATTTTGATTCTCAGCCTGTGAGTTTGTGAAACAACACCATCTGTGTGCTTTCCTCTAATTAGGGTAATCGCCACAAATATTACTGCAACAGTTCCTCGTGACAAGCTGTTACATGCCAAATGTGTGAAGACTTTTCAGGGTTTGATAGGCACAAGTTAGCAATCGCACTGATGTAACTGAATGGCAATTCTGCATTTTAATGACAATCAGGAGACCTCATTTTCATCTCATTTGGCATTATTCCCATATAATAAATCACGTCTGCAGTATATTAGATACATTTTAATTGCAATTTCTAAAAACATTATCAGTGTATTTTGAATTTTCTGTATTTCTAGTATGCAGTTCTATGAGGTCACATAGTGTGCAATGGAAAAAGACAGAACATATTATCATGTTTTTCTACAGACAATGGGACCTTTGTGCTAGAGCACGACTGCAATTATGGAGCTTCACCTGCTGTGCAACTGGCTTCACTTTACCTCAAAAACAATATCATATTCATCACGCAGAAGCTGACAAAACATTTCATTGCAGGACACACAATACATCACATTATCTTCTCAATCTCCTCACTCCATATTTCTTTGGTACCGTTTGAACCCAAAATCTGACATTAACAAATGGAAGTTAATTTGCCTCCCTCGCAACACGTTATAATCAGTCTAAAGGTTAATGTTTCTGCTAATTTATAAATGCGGGATTGCTGTCAGCACGAGAGTGGAAATGGTTTTGAAAGGCCTGACATTGTAAATTAAGCCTGTCAGATCGCCTCTGTGTGCCGGCGGATCAGAAGACGCCGCAGACTATGATGTCAGACAGGCAGGCAAACAGCCTAGGGGGACAGACCTCGCTCCCTCCACTTCCAAACACCGGAACGCCCAGGAATTACGTGGCTATGGGAAAGGTAGCATGGGCCGCACCGGCAGAAAGCACAGGGGGGTCTCACCTTCAGGGCCCGCACTCCATGGTCCAAACGGTGTGTGATGTTGATGGCTGATAAGATTTTAGCTAATTTACAGAGAGGAGAGGATCTCTGACTGGAATGAAGATGTCAATGCTTTGCCAATGCAGCAATGCATTGTGGGATGGCAGCCAGATTCTCAGACCCATGTGTCAATGATTAAATTTGCACCATATAGCTATTTTTTCCTCTTGTCCTTTTTACCACTCCCAAAAGGAAAGGAACATAAGCTCTGTCTATTGGTGTTCTTTATGGATAGATTAACTGGATAGTTAGAGTCAGTAATGAATGGCATGTGTGGAGTAAGGTGGTTTAAGGAAGACCATTTATAATTCATGATTCATAAATCACTTCAAAGATCGTATAAAGTAGGCTACATTGTCATTTTTTTTGTAACAACTAACTTCTAGCTTACTCTAGTGATTTATTTAATGGAGTCGCTCAGATAAATATCAAGAAAACTTATTAGCTAACGAATGTATTTACATGTACATTGGTTGCTATGAAACATCCATGGCGTTGCCCAATCAAATTTAGGACATAAATATCATACAACTAATCTCTTTGTAAGAAATATGTGCCATTGGTTTCAATAAAAGGTTGGTTAAATCTTGGGTTGTTTATCTTACATAGGGCTGGTTCATTCAGAACTGGTCAATGTACAGTAGGCTAGATGAGTCATTCTTGTAGTCAATTTTTCTTGCTCCCTTTTATGTTCGAATAAATGCCGGATTGCTTAAATTTGCCCATAAGGACCGAAGCTCAGAAATGCCAAGTTTACATCAACTATCTTTCCTCCTAAAATTGCTCCATTCATGCTAAGTGTTACAGAGCCTTGTGGGATGGAAAGAATTACGGCCTTATAGTAGAGCCTATAAACCAATCAGACACTGGGGGGTTGTTACAGGGGTACGGGGGAAAAAAGCCAAGCTCTGACAAGCACCAATCTAGGACTGCTGGTGAGATGATGAGGCCAAGAAGTAAGATCAAGATTATGTCAAAACCTGTGGTAGAATCTCCCCTCTACAAGAAAAAAAATAATAATAATTTGATCCAGGCGAATTTCCTCCTCGGCGGGAGGAAATGGCAACCGACAGATTAGACAACTTCTACCATAATCAGTATAAAGCTTTTGAAATGTATGTCGACTGCAGGACAATTTTAGTTATTTCTCTCTCTCTCTCTCTCTCTCTCTCTCTCTCTCTCTCTCTCTCTCTCTCTCTCTCTCTCATCACAACCTCACACACAAACCCTAACACTGTAAAAATGACCGGAGGAGTTAGCCTGGCCGCAGATCGAGGGAGCGGCCCTGAAACTATTACAGGACTACTTGTCCGTCAAGCATCTGTAGCAGTAGTGTGTGTGTGTGTGTGTGTGTGTGTGTGTGTGTGTGTGTGTGTGGGTGTGTGGCTCCTGTGCAAAAAATAAATGTTCGCCCTCGCTTGCACATTGGCCGTCATTACTGCAGCCTGTCAGGACCCGGTCTAATGGTGTCTCACCTGACAGCCTCACAACCTTGCACCAAACAAGCAGCACACTGTGGAAACAGGAAGCAGAGGAGGAGAGGGGGGGGGGGGCTATAGGGAAGAATACCAGGATCTCCCTTGTATAGGAAAGAAATAATGACACCGTAGGAAAATACAATCAATACAAAACCCATACTCTTTTCCAATAAAGTGACTAAAGTATCAGATGTATTGTTGAGATGCTTCTTAACGAGAGGAATGTCTTCAGAAGCTGCTAGTAGGGCCGCTGTGTTATGCAGACCATTATTGCATATGCAGCCAGTGTATGTCTTGAGGAATAGCCATTATGGAAAGCAGGTCATTTTGCTGGCTGAATTTTTTTTGCAGCAATTTGCTTCATTCATCCGGGCTCTGCAGCTCTAACCCTTGGGCTCCCTCCCTCAAGACTAAAAAAAGTTGGAGCCTGAAGATTCTTTTGATGAGGGACAAATAGGAATATTGCTGCGCTGTGTGAATGGGGTGCAAATTCCCCGGGGTGTCCATTGTCCCTGTACCATATACTGTATCTGTCCAGCTTTACCTTCCCCACTCCACTGCATGCTGTTCACAGAGACAGATGAGTAGAAGAATGTGCAGGTGTGCTGAATTTTCTTCATTTTTTTTTGCCTCATCATCAATTGTTCTAGTTTCAGTCTAGAGAGAATGGAGCATGTTGAGAAATGCGAAATTAGTTGTTGTCAATCAAAGTAGTCACATTCATTACAGCTTTTGTACAGAAAGTTTTAATGAATATATCCCATTTGGAAGTTTTTCAGCAGAAATATACCCCATTTGGAAATGTGTCTTTGATAGAGTTATTTTTTTTCTTGTTTCTGCAGCCTGTACTGTACATGTCTGGTTATGTCTTTGAATTGACATTCCACACTGTCTGTGTGGCTGTGATGACCACATGCTGGGGCTCCGGGGCCTCGCCATGAGGGCCTGAGGTGCTTCACCAGGGTGACTTATAGCAGCACGAATGAGACACACATTTATACACACAGACACACTCATGCGATCCCATGTAGACACACAGCAATACTAATCTGCCTTCAAGCTCATGTATTGCCAGACACAAGGATACATGTTTCCACTTTTTCTAAACTAGATGTCTGTTGTCAACCACTGAACCTACAAAAATGCTGAAACAAGTTTTTATTCTGTACTATGACCTATTTTGTCACAATACATTTTCTTACAAATGCAAAGAGACACAGAACTTTGTAATCATCCCAACCCAAAACAACAGGAGGGATGTAAAATGGCAAACTTATTCCCTTAATACATTTTCTCCACACAATAGCAAGAACAGACGCGCGCACAGTGCACACACACACACACACACACACACACACACATACACGCACACACACACACACACACACGCACTCACACACATGTATAAACACACCTGGCCACCCCCTTTTTACTCACTCTATTTCCTGCTTGCTCCATAGCCCCACCAGTGTAGAACAAGAAGTGCATGACGCTGCTCTCTTGGACAGGAGGATTTAATAGGTGACCCTGGGCTGCACGCTGGGTCCCCCGCTGCCTGGGCTCATTCAGCCGTAAAATGAGGCCCAGGCAGGACCCGGCTGGTAATGAGAACTGGCATTTTAGCTCAGGATAACCTCGGGAAAATCGCTTCTATAAATACCTTCTATAAATAAAAGTGTACCTTGGCCCACAAGACTGCGTGAGGGGGGCTCTCGCTGAAAAGGTCAACTATTGCCCCGACTCCGCCACGACTTCTTGTTTTTTCCGCCTTTCCCCATACCTCTCTGTCTCTCTCCTGTGCCTCTACCTGTTATTTATTTTATTTTCTTCTCCTGGTTTTATAAGGTCTTTGTGTTTTTAACTGCAGAGAATATACGGTACGTTATCATTTATGCCATCTGACCCCATTCCGACTGTTGTGCACCCTTCTAATGATTCAGTGTATCCTTGACCTTGGTCAGGCGTCAGAACATACATGCTGGAATGAGAGATAGTGACATAGATAAAGGGAGAAAGAAATATACACAGATTCAGCACGTTAAAGAAAAAGTTGAATGGAGGAAAAGGTTTTGAGGTGTGATACAGGGTCCCTTTGTTAATTCCCCCCCCCCCCCTGACATAACCGGATGACGACAGTGCTGTGCATGCGCCGTCAAAGCCGTGCTAGTAAACAACAAAGATGGATGCGGATACGTTGTTTGAGTTTGAAACGGCGCTTGACAATTTGGAAGACTGCAGTCAAATCTATAATTAGCAAGAAAGAAGAAGTTCCTGTTTTGACCACGGCAAAAGTTTAATTTTACAGTTAGCCCGCTGTTCGCTAAAGGAACAGGGCTTACAGTAATACGTCACGTTGTTCATTGCTCCGATTGGTCGTAGTGCTATCCAATTGCGTGCAGTGGTACTTAAAATGCACGTGTAGGTGCCGCCCATTGAGTTGGGAAGTTATATTGATCGTGGCCAGACCCTATATCGTTCTAGATATGGGTCTGGATTTCCAGGCTAGGTCGGCACTGATGTTTCTTCATTTTTTCCATGTTGAAGGTTTTGGGAGTAGTTCCTCAGCCGAGTCGAGGGGCTGAGGACAATGACTGGTGTGTACGTATTGAGAAGCCCACTGAGGCAGGGCTAGGCCTATTCGTGATAATGGGCCGGATAAAAAAAAATTATTAGATTTTTCTTTATTTGATTTGATAATATTTTAATTTAATTTGACTTGAATTGATATTTTCCTTATTGGCATAAAGTTCATATTGTCCGTCCGGTAAAGTATTTATTTCCAAGTTTGATGATTTTGAATTTTTCAGTAAGCGTTCAGTGTTCCTTTATGGGCTGGGAATAAATTCGAACTTCATTAGCTTAATAAACCCATTCCATTAAATAACCTGAAAAATGCATTGACAGAAGGCTAAAATACCGCTCAAAAAGCTGGTATACAGGTGATTGCAAACTAAACTGGCGACTTCTGTATTAATCTATTAAACAATATGACATATTAAATAAAAGTCCCTTTATTCAATCCTCAGCATCTCTCTCTCTCTCTCTCTCTCTCTCTCTCTCTCTCTCTCTCTCTCTCGTTTTCATGACACAGAAGGAGCCAAGGACTCTCTCTCTCTGCAGGCCAGGTCACTTCTTAAACTTCGCTTAGCCCCCATTTTACTGCCTGCGGCTAGCAGCTTAAACTGATTAGCCTCGACCCTACTAGGACTGGCTGACCTCCGAACGCATCCAATACCACTTATTGATCGATATTCATATTGATCCATGGCACCCCATGCCGGATCAAGGGCGAATATTTCTATTGATTTGACCAGATTAGAGAAGACAAAAGGTTGCCAAATCAGTTTAGATGCAACCTGCCAATGGGATATGACAGGGGAGCTGCATGGGGATTTCGAAAGCCAGGATTAGATTTGATGAGTGTTAACTGCGGAATTGATATAGCTGTAGGACTGTACCGATCGGTAGCTAATCAAGTAACACAGTATGTTGATGCAGTCA
Organism: Ammodytes marinus; assembly: GCF_949987685.1. Lineage (NCBI taxonomy): Eukaryota > Metazoa > Chordata > Actinopteri > Uranoscopiformes > Ammodytidae > Ammodytes > Ammodytes marinus. Next base: position 10,397,165 of record NC_137219.1, on the reverse strand, counting down.
TGCTTGCCCTTTGAATGCATAAGGTTATACCAATCGATTTACCTGGCTAAACCCCAGCTTTAGATCACATGCAGATATAGCTTTCTTCCATAAGTTATAGGCAGATTTTGATAATGGTGAAAAGGGAGGTGAGTGCAGAAGTGAAATATTTATTTTGATCTCTATTCAAAAGCATAACCACAGTAGTAGATCTTGAATGGATGCGGCTCGTCAACATATCTTACGGTTGTGGTTGCCAATCTCACTGGATTTGATAATGAGCAAAAAGCAAATAAAAAATGGCAATACAAATGCCAATTTTTTTAATACAACGTTTATTATTTACTGTAGACATCGGCTGGGTTTGTCCTGTGGGCTGACTCTGAACACTGACACTGTTTGTTCTCCACTACAGGAAAAGAAAGCAGAAAATTAAGGCTGCTGTACTGTGCGGACAACACACTCACATATGCTTCACTTGCTGCATTTGTGTGTGTGTGTGTGTGTGTGTGTGTGTGTGTGTGTGTGTCTGTAAGAGTGTGTGGTGCATGTACACCATATCCTTTATTAAGCCATGGGAAAACATGCTTCCATCCCGATTAAATATTGATGTCCTTAGTGGGTTAAAATGAGTGAATAAGTCATGAAACACTGACAGCACAACACTCAAGGAAACGGAGAGCATGTGGACATTTGCAATGTGTGATGTGTGAATGTGCAAGCGAGAGAGAGAAAGAGAGAGAGAGACACTGAAAAAGAGTGAGGCATTGCGTGGTCACATCAGCGGTGGTCTTCCCAAAATGAAAAACGTATTTGGGAAGTGGGACGCCAGAAGATGTGACTATTCCATTTGAGGTTTGAGGAGCGTTTACAGTGAATAGACCCCACTTTGTTCTTTATAGGTGGTTCATGAGCGGTATATTCTAATAGGGTTAGCTCGTTTCACTACAATAAAGATGTTTTATCCATATACTTAGCCTTGGCCCAGCCTTCTGTATGAATTGGCAGCTTCTGGTAAGAGAAATAATAATCCCTTAGTGGACCTTTTTTCTCTTTGAGAGCTAAACGACTGTAATTGAAAGACCGTTCATTGGCTAACATTGGCTCCCCAACAGCTGAAGAAATGGCTACTTCTCTTCCGCTGTCCCCTGGTGGTCTCATTTCGTGGACATCACTTTTTTTGGGTCAGTGAGTTAATCCCAAAAATACGTCCTGCCAGAGCATTGCCATTTATCTGGGTGGGTTTTCTGTGTCAAGCTCAGCATGTCTTATTCTCTGTGGGACCCCCCTCTGCTGTGGGAGACAGGCCTGAGTGGCAAAACTCACACATTATCGCCACAGTCATCTGATCCTCCTCTCCTCTCCTCTTCTCTTCTCTTCTACTCACACTCGTTCCTCTTCCGGGGAGATCGGTAGAGATTCCAGAGGGTTATATAGGAATAAATGGCATTGATGACTTCATGTTTTGCAGGACAACACATATAAATCTACAAATATAGCTTTAATATTATTAAGGGAAACCGTAACACAAACACTGTTGTTGCGTTAGGCCCGTCATTTAGTACCGGCACTGAAAAGGTTCATCAGTAATCATATAGTACGGCATGTTATGGCAACTTCTCACTTTCCTGTTAGCATTTCCAATTTAACCTTTTCTTTTTATTCTCTTTTGACATCCAACAGAGAACTAACCATCAAGCTGAGAACCATTACAGTTGATCATACAAAAAGTCTGAACGCACTTACAAAGTGCCCTCCCACAGACCCCTTGAACGCAATGTGTATTTTTTTCCCATCAGGCCTTTCAGGAAGAAGAATTCATAGGGCTGTCAAGTGCCTTACAGGGGTTGAATGTGGTCATTTATAAGACGCCGGCTGGAGCACACAAAAAAAGCAAGAGAAGCCATTTTGGTGCTGTCAGAGGGTTTTGTGGCTTTAAAAGGCTGCGGTGATGTGCTCTGACACTTGGGGTCTTGTATGGTGCTTTTAAGAGCTCTGCGTGGGCACTCTCACACACTGCCGAGCGAGACAAAAACATACCTGTCACGAGCAAACACTGCGGCTGCACTTAAAGAGATTCCTAGCTGATTTCATGCCAGCAGAGGTCTTGAGGTGACTGTATGACATTTTTGTTGTACAGTAAAGCGTTTGTAGTCGCTGCCACCGGACATTGAAGCCGTGGTTCTTGTTGTGCCGAGAAATTAGTTTTTTATTGTTCCTGTGTAGAACGAGTTTGTTTGCTGAGTTGGAGTGATCTCTGGGGTCGACAAGTATGCATGAAGGATAAAACATTAATCACATTTTCATGTTTTTGTGTGAAAACTGAACAAAAGAACAAAGTCAATCTAACCTTTTATTACTTTACAGACTACACTTTTTTTATTTTTTTTATTTAGTTCACTTTCTTCCTGCTCATATTATGAACTGTCCTTCGTTGAAATCCATTGCCTTACAGGAAGGTCACAGTGTGCAAAACAAACAAGAGAGAGGACAAGGCAGGAGACATACCTCCAATACAACCCCTCCCCCCCTTTACTTCCTTCCCTCCCTTTCTCTTTCGCTTCATCCCCTGCTACCTTTATTTGCTGCCCTATTAACAACTGTTACTGCGGCTTTAATTACGCCCCTGTGATCTCCAAGAGTGGCGGGCGCGTGTCATCTCCTTCCCAGGGGAGCCTGGGTAATTACCAGCATCCATCCGAGGGCCGCTGCTCCTTTTCCTCGGTCACCGTGGCGATAATCACACTGCCGCCACTAACATCTGTTCATCGGTGGAGGAGTCCAAGTGGCCTAAGCCTGTCACACCATGCCTTCCTGTGTCAGGCTTGACCTCCGACACCCACCCGTGGCTCCAAAGGGCTAATTTGTTTATTCTCAGAGACAGGGAGGGACTGGCCAAAATCCCCACCAGAATGCAAAAGCTCGAATTATAGGTTTAAATACGGACATTCTGTTAATATGCTGTATGAACTGCATTGTTCTCATCTCTTGGCCTGTTCTGTTCGGCTTTTTTGTTTCCAGTTCATTGTTGGTATTTTTCCTGATTCTTCTGGTCTTTAATTCAGATGCAGCTTCAGACCTTTGAATTGTCCACTCCCACAAAACAACCACAACGTATGTCTTTAGTCAATATTTAGTTATTTTATGATACCCATTTGTGCAATCAGTTTCAGAGGTTTGGTTCATACGCATTCACAAACCACTGCAAATTGTGTTTTTGAACACATCATAGCGAAAGGAAATATTTGTTTAATGTCAGACTTCTTTTACAGCATGATACCATTCCAAAATACAGCGTAAATGCAATCGATTTTTAGCACGCATTATTATCTTCAGACTCCATTTTAATGACAAAGACTCAAAATTATGATCATGAAAAAACTGTTTCTCTCTGAAACTATTTCTCGTGTTTTTCAGATGGCCCTAGTGCCATAGAATTGTCAGTCTTAAAGTTAAATGCTCAATCTTTACCCTGAGCTCTTGTGACCTTTTCTCCCGTTGGGATCAGTACTGTCAAAAAAATACAAAAAAGTCCAACCGTCTGAAGTGTTCTAAGTCAGTAAAAAGTCAGTGTGACCTACAGTATATTCATAGCAAAGCTGTTAAATGCAATCTAAATTTGTACTCATGCTCCAATGATTGTCTCATCCAACCTCATCTACTGCTTTTAGCCCCACATACTATATGAACCCTTCTAGCAAATCTATCTGATGGGACCATTTCTCCAAATCAGAAGCGGGATTTTTACTGCCGAGTATATAACTTGTCCAGCACCATACACATCTTCCTCTGGTGTGCAGCACTCTTGGCAATTCTTAGCCAAGTTTTCATGGGAAAAAAGAAAGGCACAGTTACAGAGCGGGAGTCAGAATTAGGGAGCAATCAGCACACAAATCCTCAGAGACTATAAAGCCATTTCCCTCTTTCTCACTGATGAGACCCAGCAGAAAGTTTTTGCCCCCCCCCCCCGCTCTCAAAAAACTTTTCCCATAATGAGAGCACTCGGATGCCTCTGACCACACTTAGATACAAAAAAGAGAAAAAGAGGGAGGATATAAAGCGTGGGCCCGGTAGATGAAGGGATAGTTAGCTACTCTAAATAAAGAGATGTTGCATATTTGCAGCAAGATGAGGTGGCGGAATATAAAGAAGCGTGGAAGGCTTAAATAATGAAAAGCCTTCTGATCAAAGGTACCAGGGGGAAAGCGATGTATTTAAGCAGGTCAGAATCTTTAAAAGCTGTTTTATTTATGCGCTTTTTTAAAAGAAAGTCATAGTCAATATTTGGCAGCTGTGACATTAACGAGCAACGTATTATGAGGGAGGGGGGGATTCATAAATATGCATAAAGATATTAGTGGGGTGTTAACAGTAAGCACCTGTCTACTTAACCGTGACAGGAACTCTTGTGAGTGACTTTACAGAGACCCCCCCTCCCTACCGAGCCACATGTGTCCTTCTTTACTTAACGTCGCTTCTCCATGCCACTGACAGTACCACTGACAACCCTCACTTGGAAAAAAAAGGAAAATGTTTTCAGAGATGTCAACCGGCGATGGTGAAAGCTCAAGGTTATAGCTGTGCGTTGGCTGCTTGGCACATCCGCCTGCCTGCCTGCCTCCCTCCCTCCCTGTTCTGCCTGTTATGCCTTTGCACTCTATGAATATTGGCTATCCACATTGTGAAATTAATAATGCATTTTTCATATTTTTTTCCCATCCCAAGATGCAGAGAATAGCATAGCATCTGTCAAGTCGGCTCCTACATCCGAACTGTCGAAAGTCAAAGGGTTATGTATCTTTTTTTTTTACTTTTTTTTTTTTTTTTACTGTTTTGTCAACGAGAAGTGTGAAGCTGTCATGGGTATTAACTTTGACGGGGAGGGCTGCTTTAGAGTTGACATGTGCATAATTATGCCAGAAGTTTTATTAGAGAAGGTTAATCATCATTCTTTGTCCCCCCCCCCCCTCTCATACGAAATGTGCCGGTTGTAAAAAAAAATATATTTTCTCTCAGTCTGGTAAAATGCAATATATAGCAGTCCACGTGCGCTATATTAAGATACTAAAATAACAATGATGCACGTTACCGCTTTATTTACTGCATTCGTAAGAAAAAGAGAAAAAAATAGAAACTCTAACAAATAAAATAATAAATATGAAATGAAATATCTGTAAAATAAAGCCTTGAAAAGTGCCAAAACATAATCTTAGATAAAAATAAGAATATACCAAATTCTTCATAAGGTATTTTGTAAAGCTACATCACATTCCAATGTTTAGCTATTATACATAATGTTTTTGTAATTATGCTTTCCAAGTATACTATATACTGTTGTCTACACTTATTCAAGTTGTAATCCTTCAATTCATATTTATTGCTAGTTCCCTTTCCGTCAAAGTCCTACCGGAGTGACAGTCCTTCAGTAATGGGATGAGGCCAAAGCAATGGAGAGAGTGAAAGAGAAACAGAGACAAGGATAGGAGGGAGGAAAAGGTGACTCAACATCCATTTCTGGCATTGCCGAGTGTACCGCATGCATCTCTCTGACTGTCACGCGCCGTAGGATGCCCTGGCACAGACAGATGCAGGACAAAAGGGGCTGTTGTTTACCGTTATGTTTCTTCTCTCCTGCCCTCTATTTTTCACCCTCCCATCCTCTGTTTGGCTCCACGGGAGACGGGGCCCCCTTCCTGCTTTTCAGTCGGGCGAGTGAGTTTGTAGAGATTGAGGGCCGTGGTGGGTCAGAACCCAACAGGCTGTGTTCTCTCTCTCTCTCTCTCTCTCTCTCTCTCTCTCTCTCTCCCTCCTCAGTGTTTTCTCCCAGCACCAGGTGGTGTGTTGCCTGCCTCCACCTGCTCACCTGAAATGCCCACTCTGCGGCTCCTGGACAATCACGCAGTCATGCAAATTATTTACCAACGCAAGGTGAAGAAGGCAGACGTGTGTGTGTGTGTGTGTGTGTGTGTGTGTGTGTGTGTGTGTGTGTGTGTAGGACAAAGAAGGTGGAAAAGGGCATCTCAACTGCCACCTGCTCTCGTCACTGTTGATCCTCTGCTCCCTCTTGTCTTTAAAATAACTTTGAATACTTCAAAAACGCAAATAAAAAACCTGCTACATAACAATACACCACCATATGAACTTCCTTTGACTTGCTGTTTACCAGTTTTAGTTTATATGTATTTCTTCATTTAAATCGTTGTATTTTCGTCAACATTCTCTCTCATTGAGTCGCCTTTGACTCTCGGCCACATGATTCGCCAAAACATACATGCTCATCCCTACTGAGAGTGTGTTCCACTAGTTCTTCCCTTCCTCTCTCCCCTCATCCGCTGCGTTTGTTCTTTTGCTGTGTTTTAGCGTTCATAAAAACAGAGAGAGTCGGGCCTAGCGGCGCCACGCGGGACCACTGAGAGCCAACCTTTGCAAGACTTCATGGCTAACCTTCATGTTCGATCAATAACTCTCTACAGAGAGGCTCCATCTTTGGAGTCTGTTTTTCTTTCTGTTCTCCTGCTTGCCGCGCTGTATACTTACATCACGGCTAAGATGATGAAATTGATAAAGCGTGATGCTTTTAACCCCAATATGAACTAGGGCGTTTTAGTAAAAAGGGGGAGCACGTGAAGTCAATAAAACAGAATAGAATCTTGGCATGCCGACTGGGGTTGGTATGTTTTTGTCTCAACACAGAACACACTACTCACAACTGCATTCCTGAACATATTATTTTCCCCCTCATAAAATCATGAATAATCTCTCTACCGTTGTGTAACCTGGTGTTGTAATGAACTCTTAATGCAAGTAGGACGGTTTCCCCTTTCATGACAAGCTATTTGATACCAAACAAAAAATAACTTTTGGCCTTTTGGGAAGATGGATGGAGGCATGGCTGCTCAGACAGAGGTCAATGATTTCCCTTCCCATGTCAGCTGAGAAGTAAACACCAGGACACAGGCAGCTATTTCAGCTCAGTGTCTGGACCCCTTGTGCTCTGCTGTGAAGCTCAAGATCCCTATCTCTGTGAAAGAAAAAAAGAAAGAGCGCCTGCCCTCCTCCCCTTTCCCTCCCCTTCTTGCCCACCCCACCCTACCGCCACCCCCGTCCTCTGTCCTCTTACCTTCATTACGCATTTTTTTGTTTATGCTTGGGCGCAACTGTGGCTGCTCCTGATGGTTTGAGGTCAGGCGTGACTGGCCACGGGTTACTCTAAATAAATACACACGGACTAGCCAGGAAGGAGCGGGTAGCCTGTGCTCGCCGCCTGAATCACCCTTGATTAATCAGCTGGCAGATTCAGGGTGACTTTTTGTGTACACTCCCCTGCCACCACCACCACCGTTCCTTCCCCCCCCCCCCAACCGACCCCCCAACACACACACACACACACACACACTCAACAACCCCCCAAAACCCTTTAAAGGGGATGGAATCGGGGCCGGCAGAGACATGGCAATCCAGGCAGATGGAGCATTTCCACAGTCCTGCCTTTGCAAAAAACAACAACAACACATATTTATAGACATGGAAAGACATGCACAACTGCACAACTATGATTACACACAGCACCTTGCTGTAGTTTCTCTGGCCAACTACTCCAGATTGTGGTCTCTTACCAAAGTGACAGAAATACTTTATTTGGCCTGCAAACACTGGAGCCTGTTAGGTGAACAAAAACAACATCATTAGTATGTGAATGGTGAATAGGACTGTATATGAACTACATGACTTCTGACATATACTTCAAATCAGGGGTGTCCCCTACTAAGACTGTACGTCATAGTGGAATCTGATTGGTCGAATCTTGCCTATAGTCGAATCATGCTTTGTTTTTTCTGCTCATACATCCATATTGTCATTTGCGACATAGGCTTTCATTTTTTCCACACGAGACAAAGGGGCTGAAACACCCAACTACAGTTTGTGTTCTTGAATAAGAATTAATTATATTGCGACTTAGTCTGCCATTCACGCACACATGAGATTGATTAAAAGCTTCAGCACCCCCATGATACCGGAATAGAATGATCACAGGGATCATTCTATTCATGACCAAATCTTGTGACTATTCAACTCTGAGATTGGCTCCTTCAATTAAATCTTCTAATAGTCACCTAGTAGGGGTCACATATATTACTAATACACATTTTGCAAGTTCAGTTTGAGATGGATAATTATAGATGGTGGTTCTGCCACGGCACATTAGCTGCACTGCCGACACAGCATAGACTGCGGCCTCCAATGGATCTTTGATTTGAAACAAAAGCTTTACAAACAGCGGGCTATACAGGCGGATTCCATCACTCTCCACATCTCTCTTATTCCCCTCTGTTTCCACTCACCCCTCCACCAACCCCATCAAACAATACATTGCGCCAGCCAACCTACCCTATACCTAGGTTGGCTGCCGTCATTAGGGGTGGTGCTGTTCTCTTATACCTGTCAGCTCCACTCGACCATGGATCAGTTGAGAGACTCAGCTGGACCTTGCAGACCCCCTGTCACTGACCATGACCCTTCTCTCTCTCTTCCCTGGCTCCACATCCCTGCCCCCCCTCACCCCTTTACCCTGCCCACGGCCTTCAGGCTCACACGCAGCTGCTGTCCCCAGCATCCATCCAGCCCTGTTTCCTTCCTGCTCCGACTGCAGTTCAAGCTTACCAAGCCCCAACTCCAGAACCTATAGCCCGCGGCCGTAGCCCCCTAGCCCCTCATGCCTCTGTAAACCCCCCCAGCATGGATGGACCTATCCTCGGGCAAGGTGTGGCCCCATGTGGCACGCCTGTCCAGAACACGAGTTATCAGCTCTGATCGCCCGCACTAGACTTCTATACCCCAAACCTGCTGCCCTAAGGGGACGGAGAAAGTGAGAGAAACGGAAGAGAGAGAGAGAGTGAGAGTGCATTGACTAAAAGAAGAGGGAGTTGATGATTGAGGGAAGGAGGAGAATAGAAAAAATAGAGAAAGAGAGAAAAGGGTAGACACAGAGATGAAGCTTTGCCCGGAGGCAGGGATGAGGCAATGAGTAGCCCTCAAAAACAAGCTGGCAGTTGGAGACCACCACAGGCATTTCTACAGAGAAAGAGAACATGGGGGCATTCAGGTGTGTGTCAAACACTAAGCAGCGTGTCCTCTGTTCTCTGGTTCCCGTCTCCGCGGTGACACGCTTTAGCCACCCCACCACGGACATCCCAAGGAAAAAAACTCAAACCAGACAGCTGAACTGCTGTTTTGACGACTGTTTGATTTTTGTGAGCTCATCTTTTTTGTTATTCTTTCTTTTCTTTTCTTCTTGTCTTTTAATCTTGTCTTTTAATCTCTTCAAAGTCACTGTACTGATTGAGCATTTGTTCATTTTTGTTGTTTATTATTTCTCTTGTTTCTCCACTCTAGGATGAACGTGGATCAGTTTAATGCGGCGCCACATCACTCCCACAGCCCCAACAGATTTCATATCTGTTGCTGGACACTGAGTGTAAAACCAAACCATATGCCACCAATTGCTGCAAATTACCCTGGATCCACATTATCAGCACTAAAAAACCTGTCCGAGTTTGAAGCACCATTAATTCTCCCTCTAGCCCGTTTTTGTTTTGCAGTGAGATTGCCAAGCCCCTCATCGCGGGTTGGTTTGTTATCGTGGTCGCAGACATTGTAATCAGGCCTCAATAATCACACTTCCAGAAGCGGAATGCGCCTGGGGCCCGCGCCAACAGGCCCTAATGTGGGGCGCCGCGGGCCGCTAGCCTGCAGACACACAGGGGCTGGCAGATGGAGGCTGCCATTAAACACGGACAATCAGAGAACACAATCACTGAGCACTATGTTGTGCACAGAGAAGGAAGACAGAAGGAGATGCGCGGTCGTACACTGTAGATTTAGTGTCGTTACAATAATCTTTATTACGCTTGCTTGTGGTTTATTGTGTAAGATCCGAAACACGCCAGGTTGATAATGACTATAACGACTTATTCATACCAATATGGTTCAAAAAAGCGATTTTGATCCCGACAGTTTTGACTCGTCATGCAGCGAATCAGACTCGAGCATTGTGGGTTTGGCAGTCAATTCTTCTTCCTGTACCACAGACTTCAAATCTAGCTAGAGGATCAAAGACCGTAGAAATCAGTGGGGTTTTCAATGAAATAATGCCTTGTATGTTGCAGGAAACCATAATGAATGTCATGTGGCCCTTTTTCAATGTTGAATACATAAACAGTACGTTACCAAGATTAAAACACACACTTTGACGGATTTTTCCCTGAGTCATGACAGAGAGGACAGACATGTTACAAAATGTTACTTTATTCTTTAGTCAAAGAAAACATAACTGTCTACAATGACAATTAGTTTAAATACACATGTATGCCATACACATATTGTTGAGTGTCAATAAAGGTGGGTGCAATGAATGGCACAGATAGTTTGGCATTTTTAGCGACAATTACTATATACACTATTTTCTAATCAGAGAGTGGCTGGTAGAACATCTTCTCCTCACGCTTTCTAATATTCTCTCTGTGTCTCTCTTTTTTCCCTTCACTTCAGTGCCTCTCTCTCTCTCTCTCTCTCTCTCTCTCTCTCTCTCTCTCTCTCTATCATGCGGTCTTATATCCTTTCTGTGTGTGACAGGAGGAGGGGAAGTCTTGGAACATGACTACAAGTGTTTCCTGTTCCACTTCCTGAGTGGAGCGGTGTCGACGGGGGGGACGAGGGGGGACGGGGGGGTTAGCAAAGACACTCTGTACTGAGCAAACTCTGCCATCATGCCATATATCTCATTGTGACTCCTTTATCACATCTTCCTATGTTAATGGCACCGACACGACAGGGAACAAACAAGGAGGACGTGTCAGTCACGGCACAGAGCTATATGGACCCTGAGAGGATGTAATGAGGCCAGCGGCTAAGTGACACCTGAATGAACCTGACATTGTACATGTGACATGAGTCCTCTGTCCATTCAGACCATCAGCAATTTTCTAATCAAACTTTCAATTTCAAAAATAGCACCTCTGCAAAACCGTAAATCTCTCTGTGGCTGTTGTGTTTCCCTTTCTCTAATTGTCCTGTGTCTCTGGATCGTAAATCTCTCACGGGAGAGCCATTAGCAAAGATGGCTTGCAGGGACTCTTCAGCGGGGACATGGCTGGTCTATTTACACTGGAGGATGTCCAGATACTGACACAAGACACAAGTGTATGCAGCAGTTGCAGTCCATTCTCTGGGGTTTAGATGACAGCATGTCTGGCTTGGCAGCGCTGCGTTTCATGTCACCAGCCAGCCAGCTGGTATTTGGGATTTTTGTGGTCAGACAGGGTTTCCTTCCCAACTCTCAGCAGAATTGAATTTTTGCATAATATGCTACCCTGCACATTGTGTTCGCTGCTGTGTTCTAACTGCTGCAAATAGTTTACAAAGCAATCTGTTTCCTAAGCTGATTTGCCTGATGCAATGTGTGTCAACACGGTGGGCATATAACACATGACTAGCTCAGTGCATTGTAAAGAAAAACAATGGCATCAAACAAATGAGTTCTGTAGAACACGGCAAACCCCAAGTCTCTAATGACTAGCAGGTCTTGTATTATTTTTCACTATGTAGGCAGTGCAGTGAAGCTGTGTGTGTGTTTCATGTGTCGCATGTGGGCCTAACCCAGGGTGACGGGCCAGCTCTGGGAAAACAACACGGAAAAGACTTCTCACAATCAAATATCCTGTCTTAAGTGTTTTGAGGGAGTTTGTGTAAATAGGAGCCGGTCCGCGCAGCAGCAGCAGAATGATTTCCTGTTACAAGCGCAGTGGTCCGCTGATGAACATGAGGAGGGACACCGCAGGAACTGGCATCACGTAACACAGACGTGGAAGCAACATGGAAGAAATGGTTGGGCTTCTTTTTTTCTTTTTTTTTCATCCGCCCACACGTGGGGCTGATTATCGTTTCTGCTGTGCTTTTCAGCGTGTGTCATTGTTATAAAGAGGAACAGATCGTCTCATTTTTTATTTTTGGAGAAATGTCTTTCTCCAAAATTTCCCATATGCCTTTAAATAGATTTAAGTAATCACCTACCATATCCTAAGCAAGACAGTAATGTTATCTTTAATATGCTAATCATTGCTGAAAAAACATCTTTGTGCCTTTATTTCAAGACTGTAGAACAAGTGTGGGGAATTTATGACTAATCTATATAAGCGTACCTTATTATTACTATAAATCATCTAAGAGCCAAAGGAACGGAGGTATAAATGACCTTAACCATTTCATTAAATCTAATTAAAATGAATTGGCATTAAAAGTCATCATTTCTGCTCTTTTTTTTTCACGAGTGCAGATTAGATATGAGCCATGCTGGATCTCGGGTGTTAAACACATACTGCGTACAGTATTACAGAGTTAATGGGACAGATAATTGACAGTGAACCATAGGAGGTTAATAATAGATGCTTAATTGACTCCTATCAATTTGTTACAGTGAACATCACTGTCTGAAGAGCTCGTTCTTCCAGGGAGCAGGCATATTCCCAGCCATGACCATACCATTCTTTTTTTATGATCAGCACTTTTGGGATACACAATAGACAATGAAGTGCTGCATTGGTCGTTGCTTCAAGGTATACAATCGCTTTATATACAGTAGATATCACATTGCTAATGGAGACAGGTAGATGAAGAGTAAAAAAAAAGTTTTGGGCATGAACTTCTTACCTCTCCAACTTCCTTAAAAAGAAGGGGACGTATAGAAATATAGTATATGTCAATTGAACACGTCACATGTACAATTCATAGACTTTGAATGTACATGTTTCCAACATATAGCACGTACACTGTGGTGTAGTACCTCATATCATCTAAACAATTGACTGTAGTATCTTGTCCTAAACATGCATACACTGCTTGGGATATGGGTCTGAGATTTAAGGAATTATGTAGAGAGTACAAACGTGTTTTACTGTGCTTTACTTGGACTGCTTATACAGTTCACTTCTTTTAGTGAAGCACACACAAGTGACAATGATCTACTGTACTGTTCTCTGTCACTGTATATGTACTGTGGACATCCTGACCTGTTTAAAGCCGGGGTTTGTGTGACAAGTGTTTCCCACTGGACTGGAGTATGAATTTGTCCATCAACATCGAGGAAGTGCAAGTTTATTTTTTCTGACGCCACTCCACTAGAACATGGCAGGCCAGAGTCCTCAGCTTGATTGGTTGTATATGACAGGTCAGCTACTGTCCCAGGCCCTCTCTAGGAGACCTCCCTATGTTTATACATATCTCTTTCACCTTTTTCCTCCTAAACAATTAAGTGTACGGCCCTGGAAAGGAAACCCGTCCTGTGAGAGCTCCACACACATTCCAGCCTAGCTAGCCAGCTGTAGTAGGACACACATTGTTGTATGTGTAAAAGGAACATGCACTCGCCTAATAATTAATAGTGAAAACTGTTTGGAAAAAGGAGACAAACGCATTAAGTTTTGGAGTCATCGCTTAAATTGACACTGAGAAAATGTCTCTCTCTTGCACAATGACGACGATGATGATGAATGAAATAGTAAATACTCCGCTCCTCTCTCCCTACTTTGTCTATACCTCTTTAACTCCTGGTCATTTTTGTGCCACCGGATTTCTTATCGACTCATAATTTGAATGAATGTAAATAGTTTGCATTGCAACAACCCGCGTATGGCAGTGTGCCATGCATCACTCGGGGAGGACTTAAAGCAGTTTGAGAGCAGACTGATGGATGAACCTCGCATGGAGATATGTGGCTGCGTGCAGAAGGGAAGGTGTTGGAAGGTTGAGAATATTAATCATAGCAATTATTGAAAGTGTTTTTCGCTGACATCATCGCGCAGAGCCATATATCAGCGTGGGGAGCAGCATGCTCATGACTTAGTGACACGGGCTGAGTGGAGGACATTGAGCAGTAAAAATTAGCAAGTTATGCCGAGTGAAAAATGAAGCCATCAGAGAGCCATAAGCAGCCGACATTTGTTATTCCCCGAGAATCCATTTCAGGAAGTCGTCTTTGTGGGGTGTTATTGTTTGTCTCGTCGTTTTGTCTTTTACTGTGAAATACATTCCTTAAGAGAGTCGTATCCATTGTGTTGGTCCACTGTGTGATCACCGTTGCTTAGGAAATAAGTGGGGACAGAACGAGGAACAACAGCTGTGTAGTATTTCATATCCGCAGGAAACAAAGCGAAAAAAGTACCGAAATGATTTGATAAAGTCAAAGATTCACACGCACGTCATTTCAAAATGCTGTAGAGCAGCCTGTGTGAAGAGCTGTTGGTTGTTCTCTTTGTCCTGGAGCAGGAAGCAGCAGATACCAGGCTCTTGAGTCCGTGTTCTCAAGGCCGGAAGAGACTTCCATAAGTAGAAATGAGCTGCAGAACACTCATAGCCTTCTGTGGAATTAGCCTCACAAACAAACTCATGGATATAAACGTACCCTAATTTAAATTATGACAATTTCCTCCCCAACTGACAAAAAGTCACTTCTGTGTCTCTCATACGTATGAGTGTGTATTCCTGATCTTATGACGTATGCAATGAAGGACAGTATATGCACACACTTGAAACAAATAAAAAATGGCTTTGAGTCCCCTCGCTACATCAAAGAAAGCATTAACACGTGTGTCATTCTTTTATCTGTCTCCGTTCAGCTGTTTGACTGCAATGAAAGACGCACATACTTCTTTTTTTTACGGGACACTTATTTATACACTGTATGCCGCTCTTCCGTCATGCTCTGTGTAAAGCCTGCGCCGTCGCTCCTTCCCTCCCTAAAAATGAAAGATGTTGTAAACACGGCCGCAGCCTCTCCCTCTCCCTTCTTTGGAAACTCTGGGGAACATCATCAGAGGGGGTTCTTCTGGGTCTCTAGCGTCTCTTCTGCTGCTGCTCTCTCATGGCTCTCATCAGCTCCTCTGGGCAAACCGCCCAATTGGCTGGGAGTCTGCTGCCCTGACCCTGAACCCACAATACGAGGGGTTAGCCAAGGGCCGGCGCAGGGGCTGAGGGTGGGTGTGGTGGCGGAGGTCAGGATGGGGTAGAGGTTGGGAGAGGGGGGGGGGAGGCAGCTATTAAACAGAACAGAGGAAGGCCCATCAGGATGTGTCTTTTATGGCTAGCTGGTACTTGAAGGCATCGAGACCCCTCTCCCACAGATGAGAGAGGCCGGGCAGTCCCAGCCAGCAGATGAATCCTGTAAAGGTGGAAATGATGGGGTCAGGGTTTTTACAAGGTCAGTACGAGGTTATTGGAGGGCCAGGGACACTGCAGTCTGGGAGAGTGGAAGTCTGTTAACTTCTTTTGCACCAGTACCCTCACACGGTAGCTCTTAGCTCGTGCTGACACCTATATGACGTAAAACAAAAGGTCAACATTTGGGCCTTTTGGGGAAAAAACAATAATTGTTGTCCAGGCGAGAGTTACAGGAGGAAGACCAATCCCACTCTCACTCTGTACGCTATATACTTTCGCCTATGTAACCTAAACCAGTTAGAGCCAGCAGTCGCATAGCTAAGCATAAAGACTGGAAACTGGTAGCCTGAAACTGTCTAAATGAAAAAAATACCTGCTTAACTGCACCTTTGAAGCTCACATTTTACCATGTTGTATTTTATTATTTAATTAGTGCAAAAACCAAAGTGTAAATGCATAAATTGGCCGTGTACAGAGAGACAAAGAAGTTATGGAGAAAATGTGGAAATTCCCCTTTATTTACTCATCTAAAAAAGCAACACACTCCTTTTTTTTTTTTTTTTAAGATATTTTTTTGGCATTTTTATGCTTTATTGATAGTGTAGAGACAGAGTTGAAATGGGGCAGAGAGGGGAGTGACATGCAGAGAACGACCACGGGCTGGAATCGAACCCGGGTCCGCTGCTGGCCGAGGCCCATGGGGGGGACGCCCTACCAACTGAGCTAAGGGCGCCCCCAAAAAAGCAACACCATCTTGTGAAGTCTTCATACCGGTAATGTGATATGATGACGATAGTGTGACTGTGATCATTGGCTTTCATTCCACAGTCAAATGTATGTATCTCAATGGCTCGTCGCAAGGTAAGAAAATAAATCTGAAAACGTATGGCATACTTTTGATAATGTCTGTTACCTGTGTAAATGAATGGACTACCAGACACAAACGTCTACCCACATCCAGCAATATACTGCCAAAATCTGAATCCATGAATCACTATCATCATCATCGTCACCACCCTCCTGATGACCCTACTCACACCTCCAACCACCTCGCAGCCTTTCGACCCCTTACAGCCCCTCCAACCTCTCCTCCCTAAACACACTGTCTCGTTCCCTGTTTCATTTTCATTACAACCCTCCTGCAGAGACTTGAACTTCTTGCCCCAGCCTGAACTGGGGGGTGACAGCTCACTAAATCACTGCCTTTTAGTGGTGCTGCCCCCTTTTTTATACACTTTAATCACCAAGACTCCAGTAACCGGGAATATTGGGCCCAGTGTATGGAATTCGCCTTGTAAAAAAAAAGAGAAAGGCAGAGGCCGCTGCTGATGTGCTTCTCATGGCAGAATCGCAGCTCGAAATTCATCTTGTTCTTTACTGAGACGGTGGTGGTGGTGGTGGGGGATGGATGGATGGAGGAGGAGGGAGAGAGGAAGGCGCCCCCCCTCTCTCTCTTATGGGTGACAATCAATTGCTCAGGATCAACAGGTTTTTAGGCCGTAAACTTGAGGTCATCTCCCATCTAGCCGACAGTTTCTCATCTGGCAACGCCGGGCGTTAATGCTGGTGGGAGGCCTTGGATTTTGTTTGTTATTTATGGTTAGTCACAGGTTTGGAAATGGTTCTGAATGATCGGAGGCTATCTTTCACACAGCCACTGTCACAGCTCTAAAAACGGTTAACCCCTTGTGTACTGTGTACATGCTGATGTGGCTGGGAAGTGTAGCAAAGCAGAAGAAAGAAAAGCTTTTGTTTTTAAGACACTTGTGTATAATATAGATTTTTTTTTAATATACAAATGGGTCTCTTATTGCATAAGATAACTTCACAAATCCCGTGCTGAATGCTCCTTTCTTTCCCATCCTCCTCTGCCTCTGCCTGTCATCAACATACACAGTACCTGCCTTGATCAATCCCTTTTTTTCTCAAAGCTCATCCCTCCTCTGTCCTACTCCTCCTCTCCTCCCTCTATCTCATCTCCAACCCAGCATTAATCCTTATCCTCCCTAAGGAAGCCCACTTCGTGCAGCAGCGGAGGGTATTTAGAGCTGGTGTTGACATTGGACAGCACGTTAAACAAATATCCCCGACTCAAAAAACCACAAGACAAATGGCAGGCCCGGGCTCTCTGTGTTTCTGGCAGCCAGTTCGCTTGGTCTGGCTTAGCTGTGGCCTGCTATTCAGCGCAGGTGACGTCTTACTGGGAAGAAAAAAAAACTGACCGCCAAGGAGGGTAGGTGGATACATGAGAGAAAACGTGGGGGTAGAGTAGAAGAGAGGGGGAGATGGATAGAAAATGAAAGGGTATAGAAGAGACTCAGGATTTTTGCTGAAATATGACTCAATACAAAACCAGAATGATTTAGGATGGTATCATCAGGAAAAATATGCAGAAAAAATCAAACAAGTTAAATGAACAGCATTAGGTATTTTGTTAAGTTAAGGTGATTATGATGTTTGATCTTCCGATGGACGGGGGAAAAAACTCCCCACAGACAACCAGTTGGTGGCTTTGATTATGGGTGATGATCATTACATCATGCCAATGTGGAAACAAACACACACACACATACCCACACACAGCACAGGCAGCTCTCACACGCAGACAGTGCCCTGTGACGAGCTATCTACACACGCTCAACACATTACCACACGCATACACACACAAAACAGCACACCGCACCAGACACACACACATACACTCTTCAGAGATATGGGGCCCATTTTGACAACCGCCAAGTTGACTTGGCATTGGTCAGACCAGAGTGATCCAAGAAAAGCAAAGCGGGCCCAGGAGAGGGCTGGGGCTTTTGTGTTTGTGGAGTGTCACACTTCATCACGAGGGAAACCCATAACAGGCCCAGGAAGACCTTTGAAGCTATGGGAGGGGTGTGTGGGAATCGCCTCTGTGGCTACCTCTGATGTCAACTCCAATATTCTGATTGCAGGCTATTTCCTGGATTAGGATTGTGTTTGTCGGCTGGGAGGGAAACCGTCTGAGGATTGTATATCATCAAGCATGGCGAGCTAATTTCAGCCTTTCCCATTCAACAATGTACAGATTAAAAAGTATTCTCGCCGAGGTTCACCAAATGTTTATTTACTTGTCATTACCAGCAAAGCATCGTTGTTGAGTGAAGATGTACAAAACGAAAGAAAGTTTGGTTTTATCTCTATATATATATTTTGATGTATACAGTGTATTGTTCTGAGGAAGTTTTGTATGGCATGTATTTACATGATAATACTTGGTTTGACCACAGATATAGGTACAGTATATGTCAGGGTTTTCCTTGAAGTATTTAGTTCTTATTATAGGGTTTGGATTTTGCAGGGTTACTTGGCTAAATGTCCAGTGGTTTGGCTTACTGAGAAGAGACTGTCTCTGTAAACCATTAGACTAAAAGATCCTTTATGTACAACCGTGTTTGGCAGCAGGGTCAGGTGATAGCAGTGCATGCAGTTTGCTTTGGCTGCTTCATAATTAGTGGAATGGTGGCGTGCTTTAATGGACCACATCCCTTTTGGCTGGAGCTTCACAGGGCCCAACCACTGAAGCCATAATTTCATTCTAGGATTGCTTGAAGCAGGCAGGGGCAAGACAATTTCAAATCAAGGAGAAATATTCAGGAAATTACAAATGCACTTAAGGATGCTTGGCTGGTTGGCACATTGGAAAGTTTATTTTGCTGCAGTGTAGGAGACGTCCCAGAGTGATTCTGTATTGCATGCTTCGACTCCTGATTCATTCAAAGACTCTTGGTAAGATGTAGGTAAGTGTGTTGTATATTTGCATCTGTACATTAAAAATTAATTTGTGTGTAGGGTTAACAGTACAGTCAGCACACAGTGTAATTCAATTCACAATGCAGTGTTCATGATTTGTTACATTTATTATATAATATAGGAAGATTGACATTTCGAGCCTTTTGAAGAAACGTTTTGTCAACAAATAGATGGGTGACGACAATGTTACATGTCAGGGTGAATTGTAAAGACTTTGTTCACACCTCAACTTTTTCATCCGGGCATGACCGTTAAATAAAAACAAATCAATTTTTCCAATACTTTGGTTTATGACCAAATCCCTGTAAAACTGTAAAACTAATGACACTCCCATCAGGCTCAGCTGTGTACGTTGTGTTTACTGCTAAAAGGCAATCTGTGAGATGTTGAACACGGCAAACACAATATACCTGCTGGAACACATCAGCATGTCAGCGTTGTCATTGTGAGCATGATGGCATTAGCATTTAGCTCAATGCACCGCTGAGCCCTGCAGGACAACTTCATAGAGCTGTTAGGGGTTCTGTAAACTCTCCACATATTAGACTAACAGACTCATTTCTTTAAATGGTTGGACCTTTCTCCAAGCTGGCCACAAAAACCCAATTTAGCTATTAAATGATTTTAAACAAAAACAATGCAGACCTTTCATAGCCACAATTTATTGTTTGATAGTTGAAATAATGATCATTTTCTTAATTTTAATCTGTTTTCCGTCATGATATATTAGAGTGAAATTAAATGGGCCCCAAGTCAATTCAGGTTGGATCCAAATATACCGCTTTGAAATAGCCCCAAAAGGCACTTTCTAAGCCAAGATATTTATTATTTTGAAGAACTAAATAATAGTTATCAGCAAAATGATCCCTGGGCTTTCACAAAAGAGCAGCAGCTTATGAGGCAAAACATTTTTCATCCATTTTAATGCCCTGTGCAGTTTAAAAGCCAAATGGAAAGAAGGGTTAGAGCCAGATTTCATTTGGGGGGATTTGAAGAAGGGGAAAAAAAATAAATTACTGTTTGCAGACTGGGGCTGTTGTTAAGGACGATGCCATGATCAAACACAATTTGGATCAAACCACGACTTTATTTCACATTCTCTCACATTTCCAATCAAGGACCGATTAGCCTCAGACATTAATGAGCCTACTAATCCATTTGGGCCCCTCGTGATAACAGTTAATTGTCTGTAAAAATGTGTACAGATCCCCGTTTGGGTTGTTTACTAACTGATTTGGATGTGGTTAGGCCCTAAAGAGGTATCATTATGTTGATAGTTCTTTGGAAAATGAGCCCCTGATGGAGGCAACACCAGAGTGGAGCAGAGTTAAGAATACACAGGGCCGCTTTCAACCGTTGCTCTCTTGAGGAGCAAATTTATCACTATTTTAAGATAACATTTGGCTGTCAGCAGCCCTTATTGACCTTCATCTGTAATTAGTGAGAGTGTTCTGTTTTGCATACCACACTATGGCAAAGGAAGTTAACATTTAATACTAAATAAATCTCTGATATTTAGGTCAACATTGATTTACAATGTACAGTCCAGGAAAAAACGTCAGGAACTGACTAACAGTTGTTCCAAGCAAACGGATTCATTTGGCACATCAGCCTACCTGTCCTCTGCTTCATGCTTGTGGCTTGCTTGAAACTTAAATCCAAATGACGGTAAAATTCAAATCCAATTTGTGTGTACTCTGCATAAAGTCAGAATAAGAATTTTACATTGGCTTTGAGTTGTAGCAGAACGTTCTGTTTGACATCAGCTACTAATGTTTGCCCAAATGAGAAGAAACTACCATGAGGTTTGCCTCTGACATTTCTTTGTGTTATGGAAAATAGGTCTCACTGAACAGCATTCTGGTTTGGAGTTCAGTAGCACATGTTTGCCCAAATCATTCATATTCAGCATCTCTATGGCCAAATATTAAGTATCTTCATACTGGATTGTTAAAGTTTGATTGAGTGTCTGTAAGATTTAAGACAAAACCTATTTACAAACAATATACATATACACCTTTGTAACTATAGTATATTACAGTTACTTATTTCTTCTTCTTATTATTATTTCTTCATAACAATAGAGCAATATGAGTAAGAATAAAAACAACCTGTTATTACTTATATGGTGAAACCCTATTGACAAACTGTACAACCTTAAGCCCTTTCTTGGCAGCAATGGCATATGTCGTCATTTTGTTTACCATTATACACTGAAACATGACAACTTAATAAACCAATAAAGTGTTCTTACAGTAAATGTGTTCCTGCCTATTTTTGAATGTCTAATGAATACTAAAAATATATAACGTTTTCTATATTTATGAAATCTAAATCGTGTCCTTTTATTCTATTACCAGCACATTTTTGCACAACATCCACTGTTCCCTGTTGAGCAGGAGGTATACACATGATGCACTGTGTTACTGCAGCATGTATACTTGCTTTGTCATGCCGCTGAAGAAACCAGACGTGTGTATGTGTGTTTGTATTCTGGCCACTCAGTGTGCAACCTTGGCTGGCCCGTTCTGACACTCAATTTATCGTCGTGTGATTTGAGGCCTTAGTTTCTCATTACACCGAAAGTTTTTGTGTCCTTGTGCGACAAAAATTAGGTTGTGTGTCTGTGTAAATCACCTGTCATATGCACATGCTCCTTTAAGAAAAGGCCAAGGGTGTCATTTGATTCCTGCTGCCTTGCTCTCATATTTATGCGTCTCATATTCACGTCCATTGGCTGTGTCTCGGTTGGGCTATCCATCAACACATTTTATCCCCATCGCACCAACAATACGGACGTAAAATGCTCCTTTACGTCAGCAAAATGCTGCCACAAATAAAATGGGAACAATACACCTCTTTATTTGTCTGGGTTATAAACCATTTGAATTAAACGGATAAGTGACCAAATTTGCATTGGTCATATCCTGTGAGCCTGGGCTCTCATGGAAATGACCAGAGGCGGTGAAGCTGTATTATAAAGTGTTACTCAGACAATTGAAAAATATAGGCGATATATTAATGAGTTTACAAAACTGAAGGACAACCAGACCCAGGGGGGTGTGTCCTGCTCCCGCCAAGACAAGGCCATTTTTCAAACCAACATGTCAAAGGAACATTTGGAAATCTATATCACTGTCATCCTGTCATATGAAATGTCCAACATTTTGTGAAATATTCATTTTGCAAATGCATTTGTAGTTGTTCTTGTCACATAGTTATGGGGCTGCACAATTTGTATTTTGGTTGACCTGCAGTGACTAAGGAGGAATATTTCCATCAAGGGATAACAATACAATGCATCAGAGTTCATGGATGGAAGCATATATTATTATTACACCCACATTACATTATTACACCCACATTAAAGAATACATAAATAATGGTTCCTGTTATTGAACAGTGATACATAAATACTGTAAATTAAGAAAGACGGCAAGAAAGTAACAAGGAATGAAAGGAAATATATCCAACTGAAAAAACATTGCATATTGTATTATGTACTAATTTATTTTGTAAAACTGAAAAGAGATCCCTGCTCTAAGTCTGTACTGCATATACCACAGCACAAATGAAGCTCATCTGCAGGTTGTAGATGTTACCATGTATATTCAGGATGAATAAACCAAAAAACTAACAAAAACAAAAAAAGGGAACCATAGTTAAAAGCAACGGGATGAAGAGACGTCTCTCTCAATTTTGTACACTCAAACAAAATCTGTTGCCTTTGGCCTGCTTGGGGGTAGAAGGTGAGGGAAGCACACAAAAGCAGCGCAATTTTTCTGCCCTGGCACAACAACAGAGAGCAAAAAGAGCATCAAAGGCTTTCCTCTGAGCATGATAGGGCTCCCTCAGAGGAAAAGTGCAACCTGTGTGTGAATACCAGTGCATGGACCTTTGGTCCTCCTGAGACACATCAGGCAAAGGATGTATGTCAGTTATTTTAACAGTTACAGTGCCCATCCACTTTGGTTACACTGTACAAGGCTATAGTATGCATTGGCAGCAATTAAATGTCAGATTTTTTAAAATTAACTGATGTGATATCTGACAACTCAAAAAACTATAGACAACACTAAACAAGACAAATTCAATTCATCATGTGAAATACTTTCCACGTAGTTTTGCATGTGAAATTGTTGCTTTCACATAAGATGTCTTACATCTAATTCAAATGTTAGGCTACATGTGAAATAATAATAGTCAGAAAAATTGAGCATATGTGCATAAATGCTTGCATAGTAGTTTGTGTGTGCTGTTAATGAATGAGAAAATACATTATGTTATCTTCATATATCTTTTATTATTACATTTTCACTTTCGACCTGTCCTTACTGTAGGTACTTATTCATGGCCATGGCAACATTTTTATTTTTTATCTAATATAAAGAAAGAAAAAGCTTGGGATCGAATTTCTATCAGGCATATTCGAGGGCAGCTTGTCATAGAGAAGGGGTCCTTCGAGAACCAGGAAGTCTAGCTTTCACATGTCGGTTGTGTACATCACATGCATGCACCGGTTGCTAAGCACAGGTCCCACTATAGTGAAGTGTGCACTGTGCAGCAATAAACATTTAATGTCATTAGACCAAATTGAGCCATAAGTAAGAACATGAAAGTGGTCGCGTTAATAAGGTAATCGCGCTTCTTTTTCTCTCACTTCGATCACTGCAATTGTTTCCTTTTAGCATGACAGTGACTAGAATCTCAGCTGCATAACTTGTTCCTATAAGGTGTTAAGTGTCGTATATCGCCCGTGACTTTCTTTAATTAACCAGAATATAACATGTCACTTGTAGAAGACTTCAAGTCCACAGTTAACGATTTTTAGGGTGCTGAGAAAAAGTGTAGCACACAGTAGCTAACCTGATATAGTTTGCAGGGTTCCTACAGATCCTTAAGACGTCTTAACATGCTTTGAATATGTTAATATCTTTACTAGGCTACTGCTAATGATTATTATATTAGGCTTTTTATTTGTGTGTTTTGAATGAAGGACCCTGAAATAAACAGAAAAAAAAACAAACAGACCAACCCAACCTTACCTTACCAGCTATACCATGACATACGAAATAAGAACAATAATGCTATTATTATAATAAAAATATACAATTATACATTTTTAAACGTATGAAGCAGATCTTCTTACCTTTACAATCGACCAAACAAGTCATGTTTTTATGCAAAAATAGTCCCTAACCCAAAGTGAACGTGTTGTTCTCTCTTGATTATATTTATTTTAGCTTTGGTCTTATTTAAGTCTGAGTTTATTAAAAAAACTGTTGTTTAGTCTTAATAGGCTTTAACTTACCTTAAGCTGTAGGAGCCCTGAGTCTGGTAAAGAAGGTTCAGAATAGGGCATCTTCTGTTTAGTGAGTACCGGAAAAAAACAAGTTCTTCATCATATAAATGCTGCTGCTGCTTCACATTCCCAGATCAGATCACTAACCGTACAGCCCTGATTATGTAGGCTATGGGTTTGCAATCCTAATGATTCAAACACTCCCTTTACCTCTGTGCCCTATTTCTCATGCTGTGTTTCAGTGGGGGCAAAGACAGCTGCTACAACATGATGCAGTGTGTCGCTGCCGGGCACCAGATCACAGCTCTGGCCAACCTCCGTCCTGCTAACACAGGTGAGGAAGAAGATGCCCTGCTGGGGTTTGTGTGATATGGGCCAGCCAGCTGCACTTCTGATGACCAACAAACTGAAAAGAACTGTTCAAAAGTGCAGAACTTTATGTACTCCAAATCTTACAGGAATGTTTTGTCGCATGCTAGCTGATATACCTTGGTTCGGGGCTGCATCAATTAGGCGATTCATTGATCAGTTGATGACAAATTTTTATTGTCAAAGTAAAATTTCAAGCCCAAATTCCTAATATTTTATGTTTATAGCTTAACTAATGTAAAGCTTTGAAGCTGTTGCCAGTCTTACATCGTAGTCAATTGAATATCGTGTATTTTTGACTATTGAACAAAGCAATTAAAGACATCACTTCGGTATATCAGTGATTCTTGTGAACCGGGACAAAAGGCCGTCTTCCATATATAACTGTTGTTATGTTTAAAACAAAAAATACTTGAAGTTGTAGATGTTATTAGGGATTAAGAATAAAATGTCTGGAGCACAATTATCCCCTTAAATAAAATTTTATCATTATTATGTCAAATATATGACACTTGTTATCTTCTCAAGACGCCCAAAACAGTGTGTCCTCAGAGAAGGTTTCAATCTTTCATATGCAATAAAACCTATTAAAAATGTACTTTAATGATTAAAAAACGTTTTTTTCATCAAAAGCAACACTAAATAATCCCTCATATCAATAAAAACAGTTTTTCTACAACACACTTATGTTTTATAAGGATTCTAAGTGGTGGGACCACTGTACTGTAAGTCAACACCGTCAGACTTTTCATTCATTATTTTCAAAATGTAATAAAATCAGGCGAAATAAGGGGCAGCTGTCACTTTGAAGGACCTTTTGTCAAATTCTACCTCTGCAGAGTACATTAGAATCAGACAGGCTCTGATAAGTGTTGTAGTTTCAGAATATTTTACATTCCGAATCTTGAAAGTCCTGTGTCACAACCATGATATGTCAACACCGACTTACAATTTCTGGAGAAGTTATTTGAAATTTTTTGATCCTTTTATTTTCCTGAAGTAGTTCATACTAGCACCTAACATCAACAGAAAAACCAAATGGCTACTAGATAAATTCCATAAATATGTCAACACCGTCAGACAGGAAATCTGACGGAATTGACATCTGACGGTGGTGATAGGCCACTGACGGTAAAAAAAAAAAAAAAGCTGGGAGGTTGTGTCAAAGCTTAGCTCAGTAGCTTAGTATATGTTGGATACATACATGTAATTTGATTTGCCGAAACATAGGGTTTGTATTTTTTCAACATTGCACCCTGTTTTGTCCCACTTCTCAAGAATCACTGATACAGGATGCCAATTTTCATTTTTTTTCTGATATTTTTCAAACCAAATAACTGACGTTAACGATAAATCAATATCAATTATCTATCGAATAGATGTATATAATCTATCCTAAACAACAGCAACATCACACACTGATTATTCCAACTCATGGTCAGTGGCTTATCGCTTAACCAACTTTGTACCCCCTGTGCCACAGATGAGTTGGACAGCTACATGTACCAGACAGTGGGCCACCAGGCCATAGACCTCTATGCTGAAGCCATGGATCTGCCCCTGTATAGACGCACCATTCAGGGCTCCAGTCTGGACATCAGCAGGACCTACAGCCAGACAGAGGGGGATGAGGTGGAGGACCTGTACGAGCTGCTGCACCTCGTCAAGGTAGGCCTGTCTGTCCCCAGCACTGCATCAGCATCATCAGACATAGAGGTACAAATGAATTCAAACAGCCATATACTGAACATATAGGATGGAACACATGCAATTTAGAAACAGTGTGGACCTACAGTACTTTATTTACACATACAGAAGAAACAAATAGGCTTTGCCATCTCACTATTGTCCTCAGTCATGCCACCTGCCAAACTCAGGTTTAATAGTCCATTTATTTTAAAGAATGTAACATTAAACTAAAACTAACTTTAAAGGGCCGTTTAATGGTGACTATAATTAGGTTCATTAATAGGCCTTTACTTTTATATAATTTTATTGGCCGTGTTAAGATTTTTTTTCTGCAATTTAATATGCTCACACACATTCACATATACGCATATCAATATACTTTTTTATTTTTTGAGTGAGAGTTAGTTTCATAGAGTGATTGCACAAGACTTCTTGGAAAAAACTTTTTCTCTCCACACTTGATGAGCATAAAGAGGCCTCACACAATAATGACATAGGTAGTGAATCACATTCAGGATAGTAGTAAAGTACACTTTAATTATGTGAACTCACTGTTGTAATGCTCCATTGAGCGTATACAAAAGTAGACTTTGTTTTGATTCCTTGCCACCACTGACATATGCTCCACTGCTTTTTAGTGAACAAGCTCTCAGAGCACTACTAAACTTCTCATCTCGGCCAAGGTTCATGACATATGTCACACCGGTGCGATGTTTTACAAGTCATTCTCTGTGGATTCAGAGTCACTTAGGAGCCCATCAGCACTGTCTTAAACAGACCCTGCTTGTCGAGCTTCATCTGGCCTGCTGTACACTAACAACCCTTAGCACCTATTATAAAGTGCAACCAAGCTGCTCAGGAGATTACAAGGCCATGTTACTGCTTTTAGTCTGTCTTATTTGGTATGTCTCGATTTCACTTTCATAGTGGAGTAAGTCTTCTTTTCATCTAAGTGAAAATAGTGTGCCAGTTGTATCAGTTCATCAAAGTTTAATGTGTGAAGTTGGAGTGAGGTGCCCTTCAACAACTGGCTTCACAGAAAAGGCAAAAAAAAAAATCCATTCTTTTTTCTTTTTTATCTCACTTGACAGAAGATCAGATGCAAAAATTAATCACCAAATTAATATTTCATCAAATACCACTTTTGCCAGGACGTTGAAAAAAAAATCATTTGATGCCAAATTAAATATGAGACCTCGGTGGTCTGACGGGGTGCAGGGCGGCTGACTGACAGGTTTGAGACAACTGCGTGTGTGTTTAACACACCGCTGGCACTGCCTGCCTACCTCCACCGCCTGCAGCCATGAGGAAACTACCTGGACGCACACTTCAACAACAGCAACAGCTCTCCCTGCTGTCAGCGCAAAACAGGGTGTGGGATTGATCCTGTGTAACACTCTTTCCCCTCTCTGCAACCCCCACACACAACCTCTCATTGTAGCTTGCAGCATCAAAATTGAAGAGCCTCTTATGGGATGGTGGATAGGAGTTTGTTGTTGAGATGGGAGTTGGCTTGACGTGGTGTAAATGAGAGAAGG
This sequence comes from Ammodytes marinus, assembly GCF_949987685.1. Classification (NCBI taxonomy): domain Eukaryota; kingdom Metazoa; phylum Chordata; class Actinopteri; order Uranoscopiformes; family Ammodytidae; genus Ammodytes; species Ammodytes marinus. The sequence goes on along the minus strand of NC_137219.1, from coordinate 10,369,292 downwards.
GGGGGGGGGGGGGGGGGTTGTTCGGTGCTTCACGTAGGTCTGTGTGGAGACATGTTCATCCAGAGCTGAGGGCTGCTCCAGGGCCCCTGCGTGTCCGCACACACCGCCTGGGTGGCAAGGGCCAGTCAGCCTGCCTCAGGGCATTTCGCGCCCTCTGCCTGACTTTCTTTGTCGTCTTCTGTATAAATCGCAGGCTTTACACGTGTGGCTACATGAGAAAAGCTCTTGTTTGTGTGTTTTTTCTTTTGAGTACGCAACACATTCACACACTCCGATGTCTGGGTTTCGGGCTGCGATGAGTTGGGTATTCGCTCTCTCAAACAGCGGACATCTCTCCGGTACATGTAATGATGCAATATACTATCTCTAGCCTGTGGTCAGGGTTCTAATTGTAAAAGGCTACTAATTTCCCATTTCCAGGGAACTTCTCTGGTCTGACCTCAGCAGTCAGACGGGCCATAGATCAGGGCAGTTGGAGTCCCATGGGGCCCTCACGGGGGCTAGCAGACCTCCAGTCGTCTCCCCGTTTACCCCTCTCGCCGTCATCAGCAGACCTGCACCATAAACAACAGGCTTCCTCTCTCTCTCTCGCTCACTGAGTGATGTCAACCATGAGAACAACTTTCTTATCTCAAATTTCAATTTACCACTCTCTGAACTCACTCTTCTGGCATTCTCACTAATTGGAAGGTTTAGTAACTCGTTCCATGGTTCAACATTGTAAAAAGTTGTAAACTAAAGTTAATACATCCCCTGTATTAAAAAAAATAAGAAAAACAACTCTGTCACTCAGATTTCCTATTAAAAAGTTGTGCTTTATGGTCATACTCAAGCTAAATTCAACTACGAGGCAGAATATTTTTTCCAACCATAAAGTTTGTGTTGTTGTTGTTTACTGATGAAACGACAGAAGGGGAGAGAGAGAAAAAACACTTCTTTTGATAATGAGCTGTTAAATCAACCTTACTGGAAAAGAGCAGTTTAGCATGGGAAAAAAAAGTGTTCCGTTTCCGAAAGTGTGATATGTTGAAAGATTTCTTTCTAGCACTTTGAATTAATTAGAAGTTAAAGGATTATATTTGGCAAATTATACTCGAGCATGGATGAAAGACATTTTTTTTTTCTTTCTCAGATCTGGAGTTGATGAGTTTTAAGTGGATATACTCTTCCCTCCTTCTTCCTTTTGCAGTGCAGGCCACAGAGCCCGTAGCATGAGCCAACAGTGCCATCTACGGATCATTCCCAGAAGCTGACGCACCTAGAGAGACCCCTCTCTGCACTTTGATTCTCTCGGAGAATGTTTGGAGCCATTCAAAAGACTCAAAGGAAGAGATCATATTCTTTAGAACCATTGTTGATAGAGAGGGGAGGGGAGAGGGAAAAAAAAGCCCAATTATGATAGAGAAAAAAAAATGAGCCGTCCATCCCCTCCCTGGCTGTAGTGATAATGGCATGAATGACAATGTGGCCCAATCCTTGGCTCCTTTTGCTCTCATCGCTGGCTGTGTATTTGGCGGTGTGTGTCTTTTGATGTGTGTGTGTGTGTAACCTGATAGACATGCAAGCCACAGCGTATACCCCGTCACATCCTGCTAGGTGCTGATCTTTGAACCCGCTCTTTAAGGGGGTGAAATAACAGTTTTGTCAGCGGCGACGGGGGGTAGTGGATTGTTCACTTTTGGACATCAATGACTGGTAATGGTATATTTTCATAGAATAGATGACGTCCTTGTGTCCTCTTGTGCCCGGCTTCAAAGGCCAGCTAGAGAGAGTGAGTAAAAAAAAAACCTAAAGGATAAAAGTATAAAAACATTTTAGATTTGTAGTTTTGTCATTTAGATACTGTGTCTTTCATGTTCGAATCGTCCTTGTATGTGTGCATTTTGGAGAAAAAAAAATTGGATTTGGTAGCTTGTGTGTGTGTCCATAAACTTCATGTGTGTGTGTGTGTGGTTGGACTCGTCTCCTCTGCTGTGTGATCCGCTCTGATGTGTGTGATACAGATCAGCAGTGTCAGTCACCCCTGGCTGCAATGCCAGTCCCCCCGAAGGCCCGGCAAAACCCCTCATATTAGTCATATCACATCCCTCAAGTCCTTTATCCCTCTCTCTGTGCTTTGTGACCTGACACAGTGGCTCTTTATGCCCCGTGACCCTGCGTGTGTGTGTGTGTGTGTGTGTGCGCGAAAGCGTGTTCAAGGTCAGGTCAGACCAGGGCCTCGGTTACATGATAACAGGTCTATCGCGGTTCTCCTTACACACACCTCTGCCTCTCGTTTTTTCTGCCCCAGTTTGCCCTCCTTTCAACACCGAGCTCACTGCTCCCATCCATAATAAACTCCTTTTCTCTGTCTTTCAAACTACTTGAGGTGTCACAACAATTAGATTTTTTTATACGCTTAAGTAGCTGTTATTCTCCATCTCCAATTGTTTAAATTTTCTTAATAGACACTTCTTTGTAATGGAGCTCTACGTTACACATGTGCTTTTACCGTTTTATTGAATTTAATTTGTGTGATTTTTTGAGTGGTATGTATATTGTTTTGATGTTGTTTGAGCCACTAACTGAAGGCAATTGTTGTCACTTTGTGATAGACAATACATTATTTTTTCTTTATGTCTGTATATCAGATGCTTCTCAATATCTACATTACAGTAGTAGAAACAGAAGATAAAGTACAGTGTTAGGTACAGTTATCCATGACAAAGATGTTGCCCCCTCAAAGTAGCACATGGCTCATAGGGCACAAAGAGCAGTGAGTTTTCTTGGGGGGGAAAGACGCGACCAGACCTTCACTCACTTGATGAAGCTAGCTATAGATGATATATTAAAACATTAGTGACTGTATTTGCAGCAACTCTGCAACCTTTGAACTGATGAATAAAGACAAAGACATTTAAGCTCATTAGAGTGATGAGGAACAATAGATGATATCCACGCACGCGTTCCTTTCTGCCAGCTCTAATTACCAGCGCTGTGACGTCTCTGTCACCGAGACCCCGCTTTGAGGGCGACGCAAATGTCACTTTCATATCTAATTTCCCATTCACCAATGCATTCAACTTTTTAATTTTAATTTTTAGTTCTTTTACTTTTTTATACTGTATAACTAACTGATGTATCGTGGGTCAGTAAACACCAAACTCCCTCTCTCCCTTTTCTTTATTATTTTCTATCAAGCCATTTTCTTTTTCTCCCTTAGACATCTGGGAAATGTCTCAGAGAGGTTGCACCGGGAGCTTTAGCCTTTGTAGATGAAACATTCTTTTCCAATAGTGTTTGTTAAAACACCCAGTTTTTTTAGTAAGATAATCCTTTTCTTATACTCGCACACCCACTCCCCCCTCCCCCCCATTCCCTGTTTCTCCTGACCTTTATTACACGCGCGCACACACACACACACTAACATACACACACACACACACATACACACACACACACGCTCCATTATCGACATCGGCAAGACAAGAGTGGGGCCCTCTGAGATCGCAGCTAGGCAGTCTGTCCACAAGTCCAAACATTCTTTTTCATTCTTCCCTCTCTCCCTGGCTCCTCCTTTTCATTCTGTCTTCTACTGGCATCTTCTTTTCTCCATTGTATTGTCGTCACACTTTCATCCTGACCCACCCTTCAGAAGCCTGGCACTGCTGCGATGCTACCAGTGGCCCTGATGGAGGTGTATCCTGCTGTGAGGAAGCGAGGGAAGAGGGACTGAGGGAGAGGAAAAAGAAAGGAGAAGAGAGGGAGGGAGGAGGAGGAAGAGTAGGCGGAGGAATCCAGTTGAACCAGGAGCTCTGTGGTATTGATTAAAGGAGCTGAGGTGTTGTGAGACAAGTCGTCGAGGAGGGGTGTGAACTATAAAGGGGAGGGGAGGGGTGGTGGGTTTGGTCAGAATCAAACACGCAGCCCTTTCTCTGATTACCGGCGTGGTGCAGCATTAGACATTGTATACATCGGGGGCTCAACACAGCAAAATGGATTTCTTGAAAAAAAGCTGCTTTATACATAAATCATGACCTCTGGGGTCACAGCGAGGGTTTAGGAGATCAGATCAATAACAAAAGCTAATGCGAACTGCTTGTTGGAGTAGCCGGTTCTGTGGCGCAGAGAGACCTCTAAATGGTGTGATTGGAAGTAGCTTACCAAGCCAGTCTAAAACCGATTGGATAATCACTTTGTAGAAAGTTTTGTTTTATTACACTTTAAGGATAGATTTCAGCAGCAGCTCTTATAGATTCCTTCAAACAGCTGTCTGTCTGCGTCGCCTCCCCGTGTGATATGGCCATTGTTATCTTTTTTCCTTTGGTCTGAGCTCTGCACGTCGTATTTATGTCGGTCGCCACAGTGGCAGTAGGGTTTTGAGATTGCAAGGCTTGTTTTGCACATGAGGAAGGATAGCATTAGCGCTGAGATAATGGCGGTGTGTATTGTTCGCTGGCCGTGTGGAAGTGGTGGGACAGGATCTATTAGATGCAGGCCCATTTCCCTCCAACGGTCCCCACAAACATTAGATAAAGAGCCCTAGCCTCAAGCCTTTGTAATTTGTTTGTATTTTTCTGCTTAATGTACTTTGCTCAATCTTGTTTAGCGATGATGGAAGCTGATAGCCTTATCTCGCCTTGCCAAGGGCATGAGCCACCACTACCACTGCTTGGTTGAACATTGTTCCACTAAAGAACGCGTGTTTTGGTGTGCGTGCGTGCGTGTTTATGTTTGTGTTTTTTTCTGATTTTATTTTGAAGCTGGAGTTATATCTACAGGTTATTTAGGTTTGAGATATTGGCTAATGTGTTTTTTTTATGCTTTATGTAAATGCACCATTTTGGAAGCCGGAAAGTAAATATATGTAATTTATATTGTTTGATTGTTCATGTAAAAAAATAAGGGGAATCTATGATAATTTCCTCAGCCTGATTTTGATTTATTTTCTCATTTGTGAAGTCGTTTTTTGTCACCTTTTCTTCAAAATACATTTGGATGTCGTTCCTTTCAAAACAACTGCTACTTTCGGGGGCGCCTTTAGCTCAGTTGGTAAGGCGTCCCCCTCCCGGGCCGGGCCCAGCAGCAGACCCGGGTTCGATTCCCACCCGCGGTCGTTCTCTGCATGTCACTCCCCTCTCTGCCCCATTTCACCTCTGTCTCTCTGCACTATCAATAAAGCATAAAAATCCCCAAAAAATATCTAAAAAAAAAAAAAAAATGCTACTTTTGATCATAAGACATCTGTTTTTACAAGATCCCTGTCTGATATATTTTTAGCATTCTTCTCTCTCTCTCTCTCTCTCTCTCTCTCTCTCTCTCTCTCTCTCTCTCTTTTCTTTTTGAAAGTCTAATTTGATGTACATCATATGATGTTAGTTTTGCTAACTTATTATCTCCATTTGGATATTAGCTAGTTGTTTTTATCCCCATGTAAAGAGTGTAAAGAATAGTAAAACCTTATAATAAGTCAAACCTTTTTTTTTAAACTCACCAGTATCAACAGCTATAGTCAGGCCCAATGCCTCCCCACCCTCCCTGTCTGAGAACTGACAGCTGGGGGGAACAGGGCTAAGTCGTTCAACTCCCTGCCATTCATCTACTCCAAAATTAAGAGGGCTTTTATGTTTTGTTTTGTGAACCATTCCCCCCAAGAAATATTTGTGGCATGGCCCCATCACCTCCCGCAGCTAAAGTCATAACCAGCCGTAGAGAAAACACTGTCTGGAGTCTGGAGAGTGGGTCAAACCAGCATCACCGCTATATTTTCCTCTAGTCTTTCTCTTGGGAGGGAATGGGGGGGGGGGGACTTCACGATGTCTATTGGCGCTATGGTGGATAGAGGACAGGAGAGATACGTTGCCAAGAGCCTGGAACCTGACCTCACCAGAAAAACATTTACATTTTAAAGTGTGTGTGTGTGTGTGTGTGTGTGTGTTTGCAGGCCAGCGTGTGACTGTGTGTGCACATACATGGACGTCAATACATGTGCGTGCGTACACCCAGTGGACTTGGATGTTGTTATGGACCATGAAAAGCAACTGACATAGTTTGCCTCTTTCTGGCATGAGACTTACTTCTTTGACTGTGTCCTACTCACATTCTGAAAACCGCTTCCTGTCTCAGATGCTCACCTCAGCCCAGTGGGAATGTTGCAATGCCAGAGCTAAGATTATGACTTTTTTTTTGGCCCTACAAAAAACCGTTGGTGATGCTTACTTATTAGAACACCTTATCCTTTTAATGGTAGGAGGCTAGACCTTGAATGTTTGGAGGAAGTCACGTGATTTCCTGTGATCTTAAAAAAAACAAAAAAAAAAACTGTTGACCGTCTGAGCGTAGGCACAGGATGAGGATTTCTTTAAAGTAAAAACAACCATTGAAAAATTACTATTTCTGTAACATCCAGTAATAACTAAACTTGTTTGCTTGAATTGCAAGTATTCATGGACATCGATAAATGACCTTATGTCTCCCCTTACTCTTTGGTTTTCCATGCGTGTAGATATGGAAAGCCTCCTTGTCCTTGGCCCTGCTGAAACTAGGGCTTTGTGCTTGCTTTGGCCGAGGCTCTCTCCCTCCCTGCCTGTCTGCCTGACGACTGGCTGGGCCCTTGTGTTTACGTAACCATATATATTTGAGAGGAAACTCGTGAAACGTTAATCTCTCTACTTTTTAACCCTGATGAATTTCTACATTTTCCAGCTGTGCGGCATGGCATATTTATGCTCAGGCTCTATCGCTGAAAACAGCTCTGTCATTGTAAATGAATCACTATCCTAGGCTAAAGAGTGTGTGCTTGCGTATGAGTACTTGTGTGTGTGTGTGTGTGTGTGTGCTTGCATATGAGTACTTGTGTGTGTGTGTGTGTGTGTGTGTGTGTGTGTGTGTGTGTGTGTAAACTTCAGGCTAGGGAACTGTAAAGATACAAACTCAGCCATGAGAAGCTGTAGCAGCAGCACCTCTGTGGATTTTTCATTCCTTTTTCCGTGCACCCTGGCACCGTCACTTGTCACATTGCTGTGGGGCTGATAAGTGTCCCTCACTCATCGCGTTGATGAGACAATGTCTCTTGTCATATCCTCTGTTGGCTGGTCACACCTCCATGGTGGCCTCAGACCAGAGTAATACTTTCCCCTATACCTTCCTCTCTCCCCTTCTTGACCGGCATCATTTCAGGAACCTGGTTGGTTGGTCGGGGTATTCAGGCTTTATGAGCAGCTGGCTTGGTGAGCAGTTTGTTTTTCTAATTCCTCCACTCTGTATGGCCGAGGACTGACGCGTGGTGAGTCATCTCGCCAGCCCATCCACAAGCACAAAAGGAAGAGCCCGTCTTTCAACGGCTGCTTTAAACAGACAGACCCACCAATTTACCAACGGCAAGTTCTCTGAAAGCCTTTTTAGAACAAGGCTTTTGGCCGATGTTTGTTTAACTAAGACATTTGCTGAGCTTGCATACATTTGTAGTTTTATTTTGATGGATCAGACATTGGACTGAGTGTTTTAACCTGAGTATATAGAAGCAGTAGATAATCTTTTAAGCATTGGGTGTAACTTGAAAACATTATAATTGGTCCAAACTATATTTTGTACCATCTTGCGTGCACCTCTTCCACATCCTATCACTCCCTCACCAACCCTGAGAGTCACCTTGGAGGATAACTGTCTGTACAGAATGGTAATGAGGAATCTGATGTAAAAACAAATAGCCAATGTCTCCTCCTACTAAGCTGCCGCTAAGCTTCCTGTCAGTTTGGCATGTCTGAGTTGTCAGGACAGCGCAACACGCCCCGGGACTACGTCCACATTACATTAAACACCATCGCTTGACCCTAGCTGGCCCCATCCCATGTACCACATCTACTTGAGCTACTGCAACAAGGTCTAGCCCCCCTCCCCCCTCTCCCTCCATGTTCCCACCATGTAGGGGTACAGGGGAGAACAATCCCATTACATTACAACAGGCCCAAAGCTGATCTAATGGAGAGAACATTAAAACCATGTCGCGTCCAGTCACTTACTTGATGGATCCTGGGAGAGAAAGGGATGTAGGGGAGTAGGATTGTTGGACAGAAAAGGGGGAAGGGTTGGGAGGGCGGTGGTGTCGATGTGAGTGCGCGGATGGGTGAAGTGAAGCTTGTGGTGGTGCCCCGGTGCCCTTGAGCAAGCTGTCATTCAAACCACTTTAATTAATATCTCCACTTTCTCTTCTTCCCCTGCCTCCCTGCCATCACACAAATGCATACTACATACACGTAGCAGTAATATGATAGAAAGTACATGTCAACAACTTCTGACTGTTTTTGTAATGGAAATATGTGGCCTCTTGTCAGTAATAGCCAAGATTTCTCTAGTTGTCAGAACAGGCTGAAGGCAGCAAGGCATGTTGGAAACCCACCATTTGGCAAAATGGAGCTTTGTATTGTTAGGGTGTATAATTAAGGCCTCATCGTGACAGCCATTGAGAGAGAGCTAATGAGGGTTCTGATGTATTCCATATGAATATGAATATTGCATTTTTAATATTTTATGGCTTTCTAATTGCCCTGGTTGCTTTTAATGGCTTTGACTGTCGAATATTACCCGGACTCAATGTGTGGCATGCGTGAGTACCTTTTAAGCTAAATGGAGAGCTTTAATAAGAATGGCCACACTCTCAGGCCAAATTCTTTTGCTTTACGATAGTCGTGTAATGTATATCTTTGGGGCAGAAACATATCTTCACTGAAGGCATGTCGTCTGTGACTGTGAATACATTTGATGCACTCTTTTACTCCCTTACTAAGATGAATGTATATATAATTACAAAGTATATCACACGCACTACCTTGATATAGAGTTTAATGGCCGTATCGTTCCTTTGTGGAGCATGTCTGCTGGCCTTAATCTTCCCCACAGCTGACATCTTAATAACTCAGGCCTCTCCATCTATTTTCCACGGGAGACATCCGGATGTTGGGGAAGGATTAGTTTAATGAATTTGACAATTAGTAACAGAAGTTAATGACTGCATGGGGCTAAGTACCCTGATGGACATGGCTGGGGGGGGACTGAGGGCTTCCATTGCTCTGGGCCATAGATCCTCATTAATAGCTTTTCTGCCTTCTGGAGAGGACAGGGGAAGCCAGGCCAAGCCTTTGTTTAGTCTGCCTCTGACGGGGTTTGCTAGGGGCTTGCACTGTTGCACAACGTCGCCACGCCAGAATCAGTCCCGCTCTGGGCGTGAGTTAATGCTATAGGCCTCAGGTCCTGGATCAGGTGAAGCTGCCTTTAATGAGCCGGGGTCATTAAACATTGAAAAAAGAAAAAGTGACATGAAATGGGGCTGGTCGGGGAGGGAGGGAGCTCTTTCTTCGGCTCTTGTGCCAACAGTCATGAAGAAAGAAAAGTGGCCTGTGGGTCACAAGAGTCCCGATGACCTCTGTCTGGATTTATCGCTACGTTAGCGTCTTAGCCAGATTCCACCTCTAATGCAGTCAAAACATCGTTTAGCTAGATAGCTCTCGTAAAGATTTTATTATTATTTATTATTATTATACTGTGCTTCACGGGGCTACCTTGTCGCTTTGTCAGGTATCCCCAACTATAAAGCATTTTGATACATTTTTCAGCTACCATAAAAACCAAAGTTTGTATTTTTTTTTATGGCATCATGAATACACATGAACCAATTCCCATACAATCCATCAATTCAGATTTATATATACATATGTAGAAGTTCTTCACAATAATTTATCCCACCTTTCCCACAGAGGATGAGAAAGAATGTCTAGAATTTGTGAAATCCCGTCCATAGCAGCATTAGCTCTCCCCCCCCCCTCATTCCTGCCTGTCTCCTGCTGATAGCTATAATAGGGACGAAAACATAACCGCGTCCAAAAATAATCATTTTTCCAACGCTGTTTGCCAAAAGGTCTCCTAGCTCGAGTCTCTATTGAAAATGGGGGGTGGGGGGGCGTGTGAGAAATTTGGCTTGTGTTATCCTTAGTGGCGGTTATGCCTGGGTATCGTAAGGCTGCATGATGTAATGTAACGAGAAAAAGAGCCGTTTGATTGGTCGAGGTTGAGTCGAACTTCAGAGGGCCCACCTACAAAAGCCTGCGTTTTCTAGAGAGTGGGGGAGACAGGAACACAAGACGGAGATGTTGTTTGCTGTTGCTCTGATGCTCTGTTACTCTTGTCGGGCCGTGTCTGGTCCTGCCAACTCTAGGCCAAAGGGACCCAAATTGGTGTTGTTGGAGCGCACTCCTTCAACACTCTCATTCCTATCTCTTCTCCTCGTTCTCTCTCCGTCTCGCCTTATCCCGCTCTTTTGCCTCCTAATGTGCCTCTTTAGGAAGTGACAGTTGTATTTAGGGAAAAGGTTATCATTGTATTAGAATAGAGGGCTGGCCCTGAGGCTTACCTAGAATTATATGACACTGCCTGCAGCCCCCTTTCGCTCTGTGCTGGGCGGGAAATGTTATCAGTCTGACTTAATTACCGTCACTGGGCAGTGGAATTGACTGTAATGTACAGTATATTCCAGTGTTGGACGCGCTGGTGAGATATTTTAACTTGAGCACAGTATCCCAGCTTAACATCTCTCGATGTTTAACTTTAGGTCAAAGAGTTAAATCCTCGCTGTGTGTGTTCTTTTCTGTATGTGTTCGGCTTAAGCTTTACACTGTACCTCACATCCTCTGCTGCACCGTAAACATGCCCACGTAGACTCACTATCTCACACACACACACACACACACACACACACACACACACACACACACACACACACACACACACACACACACACACACACACACACACATACACACACACACCACACACACACACACACACACACACACACACACACACACACACACACACACACACACACACACACACACAGAACATCCTTTATCTGATTAGCTGGCACACCTACGTGGAGCTGTGTGTGTGTGTGTGTGTGTGTCTGAGGCACGGTGCGTTGCAGCGCAGCGTCAGGCCCCAGACAGGGCATGGATTTCATTTAGGAAAGTATCAAAGGTTTACACGCTGTTCGCTTTAATCAGCATGTTTATCAGGCAGAGAAAAATTGCAGGAAGGGACCACAGGGAGAGGGAGGGATGGTGGTGGTGGTGTGTGTGTGTGTGTGTGTGTGTGTGTGTGTGTGGGGGGGGTGGGGGGGGGTTTATCTTAAGGACCAGTAGCCAGGGAAATTGATAATGGCTACAAGGTAATTTACTGGAGTCTTGTGCATCCCTCCACCGCTTCTCCCCTTGCCTCTCATTCTAATTACAGCCCATGTAATGTTCTAATGAATCTGCAGGTGTGTGTGTGTCTGTAGGGGAGGGAGGGACACAAAGGTACTAGAGGAACGGGGGCTGTCTGTGTGTGTGTGTGTGTGTGTGTGTGTGTGTGTGTGTGTGTGTGTGTGTGTGTCACTGTATGTGTGTGTGAGTGTGTGCAAGCTGGCTCCTCTCACATGTGTGTTTGTTTGTGTGTGTGTGTGTGTTTGTGCGTGTGTCACTCCGGATCTAGCCCGCTTTTTTTCGCGAGAGAAGATTGAACGCGTCTCAAGGCTGCGGCGGCAGAGTATCTCTCGAGTGCACAGTTGTCTCACAGTTTTCTGAAACATGAATACGATATGAAAAGCAATTAGATTAGCCCTCAGCAATATTAAAGATACATGCCACTCACAGACACACACAGCGCTGCCTTCCACTGATGCTTCAAAACTTGTCACTGCGGTTTCGGTCTTCCAGCCGGGCGTGTTGGAAAGGATAGGAAGCCGCGGCTGGCCAGACACACTCTCTCTACGCTTGCGCTTATAGACTGCTGATAAGGCCCAGTTGTGCTGCTGCCTCCGGTTATACACTCACACAGACACACAAAAACACACACACACACACACACACACACACACACACACATACATACACACGTTCTTCTCTCACAGAGCCATGTACGTAAACCTTCAGGGGATATGGGCTGGCCCCAAGAAGTTTGATATGACCAGAGTGTAAACATCCCCACAGGATTGAGATCCAATGAAAGGAAAAAGCTGTCAGGAATATGTTTTTCTTTGTCTGTTTCAGTCTGTGTGTGTGTGTGTGTGTGTGTGTGTGTGTTTGTGTGTGTGTGTGTGTGTGTGTATACACACGTGTTTATGTGGTTTAGTTCAGATAACACTTTTGGGATACCATTGTAGGTTTTGAGCAAGGAGTATTTAGCCCCAAGGCCGAGTGACATCATATTGCTGTTACAATGCACGTTGCGCACACAACACTGTATAATGGAAAAGGCGAGAAATCTTTTTGTGGTTAAGTTTCCTCCAATCTTTTTCTCCCCACAGGAAAAGGAGGGTGTCGAAGCAGTGTCTGTAGGGGCCATTCTCTCCGATTACCAGAGGGTCCGTGTGGAAAACGTGTAAGCACACACACACACACACACACACACACACACACACACACACACACTGATAATTCCAGAACACACTTTTCCAGCTTAAGTGCACATACACACACGCTGTATTTAGGCCCTCTGAACTCCAATGACGCACACTATGTGGTCCGCCGAAGGAAAAGAGGCACATCCTCTCTAAAGTCTTTACCTCACCGTGTGTTCCAAAGTTGGACTGCGTTTTGTTTAAACACATACACACATAAACATACACTGAGGTTTGTTTATGCCATTTTATTTAGAGAAGCTTTGATTTTTTGCGGCTGTTTTTTATGGCCCACTGATTTCAAGAAAAGGAATGACAAACAATAGTTTCATAATTTTTATGTGATTTAAAAAAATATAACAAATATACACTTTCCAACTATATGGTTGGAACACACACAACAGTCTTATTGGCAGTAAGATGAGATAGTTTATTATAGGTAGGATACAGATACCCATATGCCCTTACTTCTCATCTGGTTTTTGTTTTATACCTTTTCTTGGTAGTTTTTCCTCTGCCCTCCATCCTCTCTCTCTCTCTCTTTGTTCTCTCTTGTTCTAAACTTACACAGACTGAACACATTGCAGCACAAAAGCTTCTTCTTATTACCAAATCCTGCTGTCAGTCAACTATTGTTCCCCCATGCATTGCACATAAGCATCTCAGATATTTTTTTGTTTTTGCAGTTAGACATTTATGTGCAGACCTTTCGGCTCCAGTTACCTGCTGTGGATTTGTGTTTCACATGAGTTCATGTAACAGACGAGCCACGGCTTAAGGTGGAGTTTTTTTGTGTCTGTGGCGGCAGGTGGGAGCACGTCCTACAGGCCTATCAGTGTGGCAGCCCTTCCGATGAATGGAGGAAGGTGCCCTGCCCGGTTGCCTTTGAAGTTATCCCCTCTGAAACCCAAGCATTGATTGTATTGATGCAGATTTTTTCCCCCTCCGTTTTAAAACTATTGTTAACTAGCCTCCGATCAAGAGTATCATTTTTGGTATCTTTCTGTAAATGATTTGACGAAAAACCTAAAAAATTGTTTAAAAAAACTTTAATATCATCAAAGTCCATAGAAGTCAATGATTATTCAATAATATCAAAACATGTACTTTAAAATATGAATTGTGTTGTCATGAATCTGTTTTATACAAAAAGCTAATACATTTCACTAAGGAAATTTGAAATTATGAAAATTGGTCGAAAAGAAGTGGGTGCTTAGGGTGGGGACCTGAATCTTGTTTGAACTATGTCTTTACAGTTATTATATGTTTGTGCCAAAAAGTTCCTTTGATACAGTTAACAGGCTGCGATGTACGGATCATGTACAGTTTTTTTCTCTACATTCAGTCAGGAATAAATGATGATGCAATCTTACAACTGTGGGCCTCTGAGGGTTATTATGAAGTTGGAAAATATTCAATATTAAAGGAATAATTCAACATTTAAAATTTGTATTTAAAGACAAAACTTAACATCACTAAATGCTCCTGTGTGCTTGTTGGGACTTTATTTACCACGTTATGTTGCACTTTATATTTTTACATGTTTTGTTAAAAAATGCATACTAGAAGTAAACCAGGAAGTGCCCATGACGGTCACGTATGTATTTGATTCTAACGTGATATAACGTTTAAAAAAATAGAGCGCAACATAGTGTGATAAATAAACAAGTCCCAACAAGCACACAGGAGCATTTAGTGATGATTTAAAGTTTTTCTTTTGACCTGCTCTCCTTGACTACTAGTGTTTGAGCTAAGCTAACCTGAGCTACTTTTGCCCATCTCTATATCTAAAAAATGCACGTACAAATTACAGGAACGGTTTCTGTCACCTTTTCTTGAGCCTGAGAATGAGGCAAAGAGCTAAAAAAAAATAAAAAAAAAAATATTCCTTTAACTTTGCATCTCCTTCTACTACTCTCCCCTTTTACCCCTTTCACCTCTTCAACAGATGTTGGCGGCTAGGTTTGCAGCCCCTGGCCTACCTGTGGCGCCGAGACCAAGAGGCCCTGCTCTCTGAGATGATCTCATCCGACCTCCATGCTATCCTCATCAAAGTTGCCGCTTTCGGTGAGTTAGCCACAATTTTTTCACTTTCTCTGAAGGTGCCATGTCTGTTAAGGTTATTTTATTTTTTTATTTTTTTGGCGTGGGGAGTGAAGGGACATCATTTGGATAAGTGAGAGATAGGAGGAGGGGGAACACGGAAGTGAAACCTAGGAGAAAAAAAAGCCGAGACATGCAGAGTAATGCCCTAATCATTAATCCTTGGCTTAGCAGCGGCGTTGAGACTTGTGCCAGCGGCGAAGGTATTGAAGCAAGAGAACAATATGAAAAGATAAGAAGAAGCACAGAAAGGAGGAGGTGTGAGGGAGGGCGCACAGTGGTATTGGGGTGGGTGGGTGGAGAGAGGGAGAGAGGGAGGGAGGGCTGGCTGGCTGGCTGGCTGGCAGTTGAGAAATTATCACAGGTGATTGCTCCGCACATTAATGCAACCTGTCAATACAGCGACGCGTGCTCCCATTGTGCGAGAGAGAAACACTGCATTCTCTTGCCTATGCATAGCTCAGAATACGCGGTCCGTGAAGCGAAGATTAAAATCTCTCTCATTTAACGCTTTTCAAATGCTTCAGCACTGAGGGAAGAGGTTAATGTGGTGTCACCTGCTCTCTACCTGCCTGTTTTGGAGCCCGAGGACAAGACAGATCAGATTACTGAATAACAGGAGAGAGAGTAAAAAAGAGAAAAAGTTTTTTTTTCTTCTTTTCTCTTTTCGGGGGGAACATGTCGTTAAGATTCCTACCTGTATCTACTTGACAGTGCAGCCGGATCCCTTTTTGACGATGCACAGTCAGTGATAAATGATAATTAGGGCTACAAATGGTTCTTTTTACTCTCAAACTACTCATGCCGATAGATCATCATGTAGACACTGTTTACGTGCTCTTAAGTGCTTGTTATCACCTTTGGTTGCAATCATTGGAAAAAGGGGTCCACGGCTGACTGATGACCCGCAGAGACCTGAGCCACGGGTTCAAGATATCCTAGCGTATCTTTCAACGCCGCTCAAATAACCTCCCGTGGAATGCACTTGTCTAGCCATTTATCTTCGGTTGCTTTCTTTGCTGGATTCATTTCTCATTTTTAATGGTCCCTCCATGATAGAGGACTTTTTCATAATAAATAATATAACTTGTCAGATGCCCGTCAGAGGGGAAGATGATGTCAGAATCCATGTTTTTCTTCTTCTTCTTTTTTCAGTGGGAGTCTAATTATTGTTTATGAGTCAAGATTGATTTTCAATTTCCATTACACTTGTAACCAGATACGATCAAGAACTGCAGTTTATAATAATCGATCAATCAAATTCCCCAAATTACCCTTCTAGAATAACCACGAAACCCCACCTTTAAAGACTTCAGTCAACCTTGTAACCCAGGCCACCTTCCGCCAAAGCTTTGGGCTCTAAACACAACTTCGTCTAAAAGCAAATTCTCCACATTTTTTGGAAGATTATAATTAGAAAGGAACATCACCCCGGGTGCTTCTGAGTGTGTGTGCCTTGGCCTCTGCACCGTAGGTGTTTGTGCGAGTGTGTGTGTGTTTTGGCTACAGGTAGAAAGGTAAGATCTTATCCGCCCTGACTCCTCACCTGTCCCGAGGCAGTGGTAATTAGAAAGAATAGAATTGAATAGGGGTGCATGTGCCCAAGGCGTTTTAGGCAGCACTCATATAATTGCAGCTTTGGTGGGAGCAGGTCTGAGCAGTGAGGTGTGCTGTTTAAGGGAGATTGGGTGACAGAAGGGCGTACCTGGTGGCCTTTGGTGTGTGTGTGTGTTGAGTGTGCGCTGCGTTTGTGTGTAAGTGAGCAAAAGAGATTTGGAGGGATCTAACTCGTGAGGAGGGGGAAAAAAACAACTCTTACAGGGCAAAGGTTAAGTCTCCAACTGAACTGACAGCCGAAACTGCTTGTGATATTCTGTGGTGGTATGGAATGGGCTTTGGCGCGCTCTGAATAGTAGTGAGAAGTCATTGAAGATTAATATTCCTTCATTAGACACTCAGAAAGACAGGTGGAAATTAGCAGTGAATGAATAGAGAAGAAGAAAAAACCCCCACTGTCTTTCTTAAGGGAGGATATATATTCCTTGACGACAAATCCCTTTAGTGAAAAGACAGCTGTCCAAATGTAGGATGATCCTATAAAGTGAATTTCTCTAGCGGTGTTCATTTGCGTGCTGATGGCAGCCTAGAAGCACAAAAGAGAGAAAGAGGATTTTAGTCTTTGAAGATGGCAAATTGCGTGTCGTGAAGTTAAGTTCAACTATTTGAGTCTAAGCCGTTTCGAATGTCACAAAATGCTTCTAATTAGCAAAAAAAATAAAAAAAACACACAGCATTTCTCTCTAAGGGGAAATACATATATATATTTGTTGGGGGAACTGTCTCTTTATAATACAGTATCTCTTGAGCTAACCGTGGTAATTGGCAATTCCAAAAGCGAGAATTAAATATTCATGTAATTAGTTAATTGATTGATTAGTGCAGGTGTGTATGAGGGCACAGGTTCAGCAGTTAATTGGCCCTCTGCTCCGGAGATAATTGGCACGTGTGGAATCGAGGTCTACCCTGCTCGGAAAACCTTTTATCACCGCATGATCTTTTACCCTTCACACGAACGTAGCCTTTTGCGCTATGAGGAAGGGGGATTTATGTCACAAATTTGCTTCCACTGATCATCTCACCCACTTGAAGATACCAAATATTATTTGATATATACTTAAAGGACATTTAATGTTCAGAGACGTTTTTGTTTTTTTCTAACGAAGAAGGCAATAAATGAAAATTATGTTTTTTTCTTTTTCAACCACCCACAAAGACACAATACAGGGCAGAATATATCTTAATATTGAATATAACAATATTCAGACACCATATAAGTGATCCTTGCAAAAAGGCAAGATGCTAGGCTAGTTGGATGGTAGACAGATTTAAGGCATTTACAGAGAATGATATAGTCTTCTTGAGTTTGACTGGGGTCACATGTTTTGGCCTACGGCCTCCTAGTCTGTTCGCTAGGTTAAAATCAAGATAATAAATTATAATATCTGTGATTTGAAACACTTTAAAAAAAAATTTTTTTTTGGAAAAGTGATTTGCGTTATTAATTTGTTGGTTCTGCCAGTGTTAAAGTATGTGTTTCATTTTCTCTTTAAGGAAAGGTTCAGTTGCTTTCCAACAAGTCAGCCTTAATATATAGAAGACAATCAAAATTGCAAATTGTCAAAACATTGGTGGGAAATCACAAGGTCTTCAAATTACTTGTTTGTTTTGTCTGTCTCACAAATATTAATTTTTACTATTTCATAAAAATAAAGAAAAATGAACTCCACCCTCACAAACTAGAACTTTTTTTGAATTTTAGCTGACAAAATGCATAAACAATTTATTTATTACGTTTATCATTACTCTTTATATATATATATTTACATGTAAGTGTACATTGTAAATACAAGACAGGAAAAGAGGGGATGTAGTGATGGGGAGAGGATAATTGGATTGCGATTACATGTTCAGTACTTTAGACCACGCTCTTTAATGTGAATTAATATCATCCAGATTACTTGCAATTTGCTTTACCCACAACAGCAATGTATACATAAAGGACAACTGTAGTTCAGCCTGTTCTTGCCAGTTCAATCAAATTCATATTTTTGAACGGTTGGGGTCAAAGTTCAAAAATCATTCGGGGCAGCAATTTTCTTCTTTTTTCTCTAAAACCACTTGACACATCGGACCATTGTGTATGAATTCCCTAAAACTGAATTTTCGTTCATTGCGTAATAATATGCAATGGTTCATTTTGTCCAGTTAAGTTCCATATGATTGTTAAGCACTCCCTGTTTCCCCTTTCTGATGTGTTGGACTGGAAAGATTTCATCTCGGTGTGATTGCTACACAACTCATGCTGCCTATTATTCTGTTCACAGACGCCGAATTCCAGATAAGAGCCTGACAAATTTCACATATAACCTTAATCTTATCATCCTTTTGTACCGTGCCGCCTCCCTCCCTCTTCTCCCTTGCTTTTTCCACTCTGTATTTCTCCACCTTGCTCAGAAGATTAGGTGATAGTGAACAGCTATTGTTTTGGCGGGGTTCTTTGAGAGCCTTGTTTAAAGGGCTGATGCAGCTCACCTTGCTAGGGAGGAGATGCTTATTTCATCCATTTAAAGGCTAAAATGTTACACATCATGAATCCAATTTTCTCTGCCTTTTCTCTCTGAAGGCAGGGATTAAAGCCGAGCTGTCAGCCGGCACGCCAGATCTCAAGACAACCCGTGGATGTCTGCAATACTGCGCTCAGCTCAGCTCAGACAGTATCTAGAATCTCTGGGCTTTTTAATTTGGCATTAGGCTCAGTAAGCAAAATCACAAGCAGCTCCAATTTAAATTGGGTAATTCACTGCTGTAGGTTTCCACGAATACACCTCTTCAAGGTGGGAAAAGGCCAATTGTGATCGTTCAAAAGACTTAGCACAAAAATTGCCATTGACTTCAACTAGGGCTGAATTGACTGAATTTTTGCTTTTTCGTTCCAATAATTTACTTTAAAAAGTGCATTTCTAAGCAGAATCAAAGGGTTTTCCAAATGTCACCTGTGACTGCAAGCGCTCTGCTATATGGTTAACTTTGTTGTCTCTCATCATACTGTGCTTAAAGTTTCAGTTTTGACACTATGTTCATATCTCTATAGAAAAACTAACTTTTAATGTTAAAAAAAGTGCACTTGGTTTCCTGGTTAACTTTTTCTTTTTATTCTTTGCTCATTTTCAACCCACTAAATGTCAACAAGGTTTGTAAAAAATGCTCTTCCTCATTACTGGACCCCCTGGTTTTTTAAAGTTCACTGCCTTTAATTGGGGTTTTATAGGATAATATGAAGCAAAAAAAAAGAAAGAATCTCTTTTTAAAGGAGAGCCATTCCTTCTCGGTCTCTCTTAGGGGAAAGCTCCCCTTCTCTCCAAAGTGCGCTCTTTGCTGTCTGTGGTGGCAGACTAATGGCAGCTTCTAGTGGGCTTATTTGGGTTTAATGTGGCATAATGAGGTTAGGTAATTGGGTTTAGGTCAAGTTGTAAAACAGGTTCAGGAGGAGACAGAGATGTTGAAGATCATGTAAATGAGTGGCGTTATATATCGCTGAAAGGGGCTCACACACCGGCAGACACTCGGAAGACCTCCCAAAGCACGTATAGTATATTACAAGTGCCAGCTCATTCCACATACAGCCTCAACAGCCCAACGGTTTTAGTAACCTGTAGTCAGTCCAGGGACTCCAATTAAGAAAACACTCATACAAGTGCTAAGTGGTCTTGGGAGAAATGCCTCGCCTTGGCGTTAATGCCAACTTTGTATCATTTCATCACTCACTTCCTGTCTCTTCCTGGATTCTTCCAATCGTCCTTTTCCCTTTTTCTCCTAAATATCAAATCATGTGTCATATATTATTTAAGAGCGGGGGAAAGTTAATGAACATATTAAAAAAAAAGATTGCCGCATCCCCTCAGCAATTTGGAGCCAATTATTACAATTTGTTAAAAGGCATGACTAATTAAAGAGGGATATTTGAATGGGATTGAATTTTAATGCTTTTTTTTGTCTCAACCTCCTCATTACCTTTGTGGCTAGGGTTAAGATGAGAGGATGTCGAGATTAGATATTCTCACACTAATTAAGACCACGGATCCCCTGGGAAGAGAATAAGGGCTGTGCTCGTTTTCTCCCTCCCTCCATCCCTCCATCCCTCCATCCATAACGCTGGACCACCAAGGCCCGGAGGAGAGGCACACAGCTGGGATTAAGATGAACCCGCGTTTTTAGGATGGGATGCGACGTCCTTTCTTCACATCTCCTCTCCTCTTTTCCTCTATAGTCTCTCCGATCCCATTTGCTCCCCATGGGGCCCCCTAGTCGATGACATGTTAACCTTTGAGGTTGTCAGGCCACGAGAGAGGAGAGGTTCTCACATTACGATTAACTTTGTTCCTTTAATTAAACACATGGACGTGCCGATGAGCAGGCGCACGTGATACCCGAGTCGTAATAGAGGAGCTCTATTGGATTATATAGATTACAAGAAGTATTACGATGACATTGCTGTCACAACTGCACGCCACTGCATGTCGCTCATCAGTTACTTGTTAATGATTATGTCAATCAATTAATAGGCAGCCAAGGAAAAAATGAAACGGGAAAATTTTGGAGAATTGAGTGGAATGAATGGAGTGAGCATTAAGTGGTAACTTTTTGGTTCCAGTAACTTTGCCTTTATGTTTTTTTAGATCACAATCAATTGTTTTTATGCCAAACATAGTGGCATAATAAGACGTGGCATACAGTATATATATTTTTTGATATATTTTTTATAGCATTTTTACTTCCATGTACTGTTCTATTCTTTTGGAGAAAGCACCTGGCACTGTTGTGTTTTTTTGTTCTCCCGGAGCAGTGAAGAATGTACAGTAGGAAAACATAGGCCACACTTTCTTTGTGAAAGGAGTTGTACTGTAGTGTTGGCCTATACGGGGTAAGACTGAGTTCAGCGACGAAACCATTAAGAACAGGCGTCCTAAAGACAAGAACAGAACTTAGTGTCACAAAGGAGTAAAACCCTTCGAAGCTCGAAAAGCTGAGAAAAGTGTACACAGATCAAAGCGTGAAAGGGCTAATCTCTAGGTGAAAAAGTTGTCTAGATTTGAATATCTTAATAAAAGGGCAAAGAGCTGGTTTTCTCATGCTTGATTGGTTTGACTTGGTTGTTTTTCCTCTAGGTAGATTTGGGCTATGAGCTTGTGTTTTAGTAGTAGTGGCACCACATACAAAATCTAACCTTCTTAGCCCTCCCCCCTTTTCTCTCCCATGTCTTGTGAGTCACTTCCATGCAACATTTCAGGGGAAGGGGAGGGGAAAAGGCAAATAAACACGGTATCTTTCCAGAGTTTATGTTCTCAAAGGGAACTAGATGAGGGGGCGGCGGGCGAGGGGGGGGATGTGTGTGTGTGTGGGGGGGGGGGGGGGGGGGGGGGGGGGGGATCTGCGGCCAGCAATTAAAAACTGTTGCCCTTACCCGGAGAGATCTGTGTACACTACTCGCCAAAGTCAAACAAATAAGATCCAGGGTTGCAGGTTTGTACGTGTGTTGTTTGTGCGACTGCCTGTAAACCTCCCCAACTGTCATCTTCAATCACTGTTCTCTGTTGCTGATCAGACCTCTCTCACTCTCTCTCTCTCTCTCTCTCTCTCTCTCTCTCTCTCTCTCTCTCTTTCCACGTGTTTGTCTGTGTGAAATGGTTGTTTGTGTGCATATTTCTGTCTTTTGTGTATGGCTGCGTGTATGTTTGTATGTATGTCATCGTGTGTGTGTGTGTGTGTGTGTGTGTGTGTGTGTGTGTGTGTGTGTGTGTGTGTGTGTGTGTGTGTGTGTGTTTCCGTATTTCCCACGCGGATGCCAGGCCTGGATCCAGAGAAGCACTTAGGAAAACCTCTGGCTGACATGGAGCCCTATCTGAAACAGGTCACACACACTGATAGATCCTCTGCCATCCCTGTTTACTCTATTGACCGCACGTACAATCAGCTTTTTCTATGTGTGCAACCACAGTCACAGTCTTACCTGAGGATCATGTTCAAAGTCTTAAATACAACTTGTACGTCCTAAACCTATAATAATTGATACTACATTTGAAAATATTTTTCCACTGTATATATATATCTTTCATTTGAACTTTTCATTTTAGAATGATGCTATTTTAGAATGATAATACGGGTCAAATTGAACATGTAGACTTGTATTATTCTATTCTATTGTGATGACTCGTACTGTATTTCTTAAGGTAAATATGGAAAATTAAGTGGATTTATGGAAATTGTGTGCTAAGTATTATAATAAGTTTATTTTTTTCACTAACTAGCTCTCCCAGAAGTACGGAGTTCATATTTGCGGAGAAGGAGGTGAATATGAAACCTTCACCCTGGATTGCCCTCTCTTCAAGAAGAAAATAGTAATGTGAGTAAAAGCAACATCAACTTACAAGATTTAGATTCTGTTTTAGAGCTCAGTTGCACTTTTTTTCTTTTAGCATGTGACTGCTGTCAGTTTGGACAGACAACAGTTACTTTGTGTCATATAATACATGTTCTTTTTGATTTTGTGCAGAGATGCAGCAGAGACAGTGATCCACTCGGCAGATGCCTTTGCTCCGGTCGCCTACCTGCGCCTCACCGAGATGCACACGGAGAGCAAAGACAACGTAAGATCAATGCCATTCAATGCTGAATCAATAATCCTTACAACAAAAGTTTGAACCACCTTTGGGGGGCGTTAATTACTTTAAAACCACCCAGAGGGGGCAAAACAAACACAAGAAGAAACTAAAAGCTTGCGGTGTGTGATAACTTTGTCGAGCAGAAGAGAAACACAGCCCCTGTAGGGCACGGTTCAGAGCGACCTCCAGAGGACCTCCCTCTCTCTCTCTCTCTCTCTCTCTCACGCATACACACACTCTCCCTTCATCCCTCGTTCTCTCTCTCTCCTCTAGCCCCACATGGCCTACTTTGACGTCTGCAATATTCACTGCAGCCCCAAACTAGGCCCAGATTAATAAACATGTCTGCTCACATTAAGGCACTTTGCATTCAGGTAGCTGGCTAAGCGGACACAGGCGGGGGTTTGCAGGGAGGCAGTATGAATTGGATTTTTGGCTATATTAAAAAGGAGCTGGGTGGGGGCTTCACGGACAGCAAGGGGTGACACTTGAAACATTTCACTTTCCCTGCAAGAAGTGTCAACAATTCTATAATGGAGATTGACCTCATTAATGTGTACTTTTTAATGACTCAAATTACTCAAATTCAAATTGTCCAGTTTAATAAGACACCTACTAGTCTGATGAGTGGTTCCTGGGGAGAGGAAGTGCTGCTTGCTTTGCTGCTATATTTGTTTCAGTGAGTTAAGGGTGTATAAGGGGTTACACCGAGGCATGCGACTTGCCTGTGGCTCGCCATTGGGTAAGGCATGTGATTTTTGCACGTGCACTTCTTTTTGCACATCACACAACACTGTGTGTGCATTAATCTTATAGTTTCTCACATTAGTTGTTTGTGTGCAAAGAGAGTGTGTGTTCCTGTTGTTTCAGCCTTGCTTGTGTGTGTGTGTGTGTGTGTGTGTGTGTGTGTGTGTGTGTGTGTGTTTGAGTATCTGCATGTTGTTGGGTGGGGGCTGGGGACTGTTATGGACAGAAAACATACCCCCATCCCACAACCTCGGTGACCCTGCAGTCTCACTCCCTACAGCTATATTTTTTTTTTATTCACTCGCTCCCACCCCCATCACACAAACACACACAAACACACACGCGCTGCCAGAAACCCCTGTAGCCCCCCCTAGGTTGCTGAAGAGCAGGGGAGATCCAGGGCCTGTGAGGAGGAGGGAGGGGGGGGGGGGCAACCAGGGGAGAACCTGCCCCGGTTCAGCCTTCTGAAGCTCTTCTCGTCAGGGTGACAGATCGGCGGTGACACAAGCACTAGAGGAAAACCACAACCGGGGCTCAGGGGGTGGGGATTGACCACCATCATGTGCCCTCCGTTAATGCTAGTCAAGCTATTTTTCATGCTGGCTAGGAGAGAGGAGAGGGGCTGAAGTATAATTAATTTGATTATCATATGGCCTAATGCAGTTGACAGCAGATGAAGGGGAGAGGGGGGGGGGGGTGAATGAGTGTTGGGCAGGGTGACAGGGAGAGGAGGGGGATGGGGGGGGGTGGTTATGTTCAGGAAATATGAATTATGTTTATAAATTTGTGATGCCCCAGCAGGATTTGGCAGGTAATATGCACGCCCTAAGAGAATGGTAATGATTTGTTATTTAAAGAAGTAGTAGAAAGAGTGTGTGGAGGCAACGTGGGAGTAAACAGAAAGAGAAAGTGGTGAAATCCAGAAGCATGTCTCCATGCCATCCAGTCTGGGAGTCTTGACTGACAGACGGCGTGATTGAATCTACAGTATCAGAAAACAACCACTCCCCCGTTCGCCTGAACCACAAATATGTTAGCATGTTGTTTCATATTCATTCACCTTGAAGTTATCTGCGTCTGGGCCCCTTTTTCAACAAGAGAATGACACACACACACACACATACACACACAGCCCCCGCTTGGTCGGAGCATTTGAAAAGGCCGGCTAATTATACAGCATTTTGTCTGTCTTTGCGTCGGGCTCAGCACTCTTTTTGTGGGCGTTTGGCCTGATGTATTCCCTGTGGTGCTTCATTTGCAGGACGTGGTGGCGAGAGCTTTGCCCCATGGTAGTTGTCCTTGCCAAAACGCCATTGACGAGATGACTGAGGAGGTGGAATATGCTGATCAAGCCCAAGACAACCAGCAAGAATTTACATCAAATTGTGACCTTAGTTGTCAGCGGGGCCACGGTGAGACTCATTTATGGTGAAACATGCACGTGCTGACACGCATGCTTTAGTGTGTGTGTGTGTGTGTGTGTGTGTGTGTGTGTTTACGTGTGTGGCAGATGATATCTGTGCCGTCGTATGCGCTCCCTGAATCTGTGTCATGCGGCCAGCCGGCATTATGATGCTAGTATCTTTGAGAGATTGTTTGACAAGAGCTGTCATTTTCAGCAGAGTATTTGTGACAGTTTTCGGAATTCATTTCTCCTTTGACACAGGCCACCGCATATGCACAAATTGCTCATACAACACATGCCCCCCTGCTATAAATAAAGAAGAAAAAAATGACACACTTATTTTGTATGTTCTAAAAGTTTCAATCAAGCATTGGGAGAAACCATTTGACTGCACAAATGACTGTTCTCTTTTTTTTCCCTGCAGGTCTCCCTCCTCCATCCTGGTCACCAAAAAGCTCCAGAGGATTTCAATGGATCTCCGGCGTCAACGGCCTTCATAGCCCAGAGCCTGGGATCCAGGGCCAGACACGGGCAGCGTTCACACAGCTGCAAAGTAAGGGACAGTGCCAGGGAGACAAAAGTATTGAGCAAGAGTGTGAACACTTTTTTAAGAATATGGTTATGCCAGAGCTGGAAAAAAAAGACACACAGAACGACACAAAACCTTTTAATAAGTCATGTTTTCTTCGATCAAACAAAAGATTACATCTTTGATATGTTCAAGGCGGTAGAGATGATACAGAATTGCTTTGTCCAGGGGTGATTCAAGCAGCTCAGCTTACTGTACGTGCTACATATCCCAGACTGAAGGGCCCTCAAATTCAACTTCTTTGTCCCCTGGCATGTCTTTCTTTTCTCCTTGCTTTGTTTGCTAAAGACACACGAGGAGGTGTGGCAGAGCCGGAGAAGACTTATTCCTTAATCAAAAGTGCTCGTCAAACCAGCAGGCAAAAAAAAAAAAAAAAACTGTCTGTCACAAGGATGGGATGGCGCGTTGGCTACCAAACATGTACAAGCGCTTCAAATTAACCCAAACCAAGTCGCTTTTTAAACACACACACACACACACACACACACACACACACACACACACACACACACACACACGAGTGCAGTCATTTTGGGCGGGTTATTGTCTTTGCCCTGCAGAAGTTTAAAAGTGCATGCTTTTTCCAGTGTGTATCTGAGCCCCCTTTTTTCCCTCCTCTTTCTGTTTTTTTTTTGATGGAGAAAGAGGAGCGTAAGATGAAAAGCATATTTAATGTTTATCGTGGTGCTCGGGCTGAACAGCCTTCACAGTGCAAGAGACAATATTAAACAAGTTAATATTTAATGAACAACCTCTTTGTATGGGGGCGAAGTAGTCTGAGACGCTAGTGTTGGCAAAGGAAAAACAAACTTGAAGCTCTTTCAAATGATTGTAGGCAGAGGGGCTTTTGCTTTGAGCCTTTGTTTATGCGTTTGCATCCAGCGCCTACGACAAACTGTGTTAGACTGCGCTTTAGAGAAGGGGACAGACACCATAACCAATTTAGAGCAGATTCAATGGATTTCAGTTTCAGAGAAAGAAAACGTTGAACATATAGCCACCTCCTAACTACACTATGGATAGCGTTCAATTTACTTTTTCGTTTGAACAGACTGACTATAGTTCAAGTATAGTGCAGACAGTCACAAGCAAATCCCTGTACACTGACTTGGACTCAATGAGTATTTGTTCACTAGCAAGTAGCAGATACAAACTTACCCAGAGGAAAACAAACAAGAAAAAAACATGATTCTCAAAGAACCAATTGCATTCAATTCTTAACCAATTTGTTCCTGTATAAACATGAACATTTTTATTTGGAGTATTATACTGCTTCCCTGCAGGATTTGTTATATTTGGTACACACCAACATTTACTTAATATGCATATTTTAGCTCAACCAAGATGTAGTATTGTTATAGGAAGTTATGTTACTATAATGTATAGGTGTGCTCTTTGACAGTGATTAACAGTTTACTGTTTTGCCTGTGTCCAGGTGAGTTGGACAGCAGAGGCTGGAAAGTGACGGACATTATCCTGGTCCACCTGTATGTGAGGTGCATGGAAGACTTTGGTCCACTCAACGCAGTCTATAGGAAACACTTTGCCACAAACCCTCCCGCCAGGTAAAGGTGCAAACACACACACACACACACACACACACACACACACACACACAAACACAAACAGACTTCTCTCGCTGTTATTCTGCAGGCCCTGCAAATGTAAACAAATCCCCTTCCGTTAAAACTACATAGTGCACCTTTAAAGCTCCCATATTATACACTTTTCGGTACTATTATACACCATATTATATGGTCTTAGTGGTCACTAATACGTTTTTCTTTAATTGTTTGCTGAAAAAAACTTTCAGATAATTTATTGTACTATGCTGAAGTTCAGCTAATCTCACAATGGCCTATTTTTTAAAAAGAGCTGCAGCTCCCCTCGTAAATATACAATCTTTGCGCTGCCCCCGCCCCCTGTCCGGAAGCGATGCCAGATACGCCTCGCCCTCTGTCTGTCAGGGCCGTGGACCAATAAGAAATAGGGGTGTGGGCTGCACAGTGGAAGCTTCTGGCTTTCCAGTTTGTGAGGTCAGAAAAGGGGAAAATTCTGACTGGAGTATATTGGGTGGGGGAGGGGTGGTGGTTTCAGAAAGGGGGATTGTGAGAAAAGGAGAGTGTTATTTTTAAAAATATTTTGGCAGTCTCTAGGCACACTGTGGACCCATGGATATGTTAGAACACATTTAAAAAGTGCATTTAGCATAATATGTGACCTTTAATGCATTCATACTTCCCTGCATCCGTTTTATTCTCAATTTGAATTATTACCATAGCGCTCACTCACATTGAAAACCCTTCCCTGGTAGGGTGTGTGTCCAGGCTCCTCTACCTGCCAGTCAGCTGGTGCTGATGGACTGCCTGCTCCATGACTGGAGCGGTCCCCCTGAGGAAGGCTGCTTCAGACAGAGGGAGGCCCTGCATGTCCAGAGCCTGTCCCACTGGGCCCCAGCCAACATCGGGCCCTACAGCCAGGCCCTTAGGGTAAGGTTCCACCAACAATGCAGTGCAGCGTTGAAAATATGAATTTGTTAGATGCCACAAGGTTTCTGTGTTGTTCTGTTAATAGACCACTCAATCATACAGCTTATCATTTCAGCATTATGTTTTTGTCAAAGGCCATGCTTTGCCTTTTTTTCTGTTTATTTAGTATTTCCTAAATACTATCATTTCTTATGTTATTTTCAACCCTGGTCTTCACACAACTTGTTAGGCTACTGATTGCAAATGATAGTGAAACATCTCACACTTACTCCTTTGATCCTTGCCTGAGGGGCTTAGCCAAAAACAAGGAACATTATTTTCCTTTGTGCAATTCAAAGCATCACTTTTAGAAAGGTAGGTAATGGATTAAAGGAGGAATACCAAGGATGGATTTTGACGAATGATGAATCTCGCTGCTGATTGTTATTACGCCTCGCTCTGCTTGAGTCTCACAAAGCTATTGAAGTGTCTCGGATTACGTGCAATACTTTGAGTGCGTCTCTGTTTATGTATAGATGCATGCGTGCAGACGCATGTGATTGTTGCTTTGTGCGATGGTTTGTTCTCATTACTGCTTTTATACATGTAAATATGTATCGCTATACAGTGGACAGTGTGTATCCATTGTTGCCCTGTTGTTTGTAAAGCTACGAGTTGGACTTCTTTCATATTGTTTTCAAACCCAGGAAGAATGTGCAATTCAAAGGCAAGAGCACAGGAAGTGTGGGCCGTGGTTGCACGGTCGGCTTGGTGTTTTGTTTACCCAGTGTGTATTATGTGGGATTACACTTGTCAAGGTACTGTCAACAAGGATAGTGTCCATCTCCTCCACACTGTCCTTGATCCTGCAGCCAAATCCGTCTATGAGTGAGAACATGTGTGGATTAGCCATTGGTTCAGAGCCTGACGGCATATCTCACCAGTGTGTCACCCAAAGCTCAGCGGATCTTGTGCGCTGTGGATTCCTGAGATGGAACCTTCCACAGAGTCAGGTTTTGCTTTTTAACGTGCCAGCAGTGTTTGATTTCCTCAATGGAGTCTGCATTGAGACATGAAATTGAAGTCAGCTGTGGGCATTGCAATGTGCTGTTGCCTCTGGAAAACAAGTCTAATCTCTCATTCCTCTAATGATCATTCATAGCAATTTGAAAAAACAATAAGAAGGGTTTAGCTGTTCACGGGACTTCATACGACCCCTGCGTCGCCTCTCGGTTCTCCTCCTCCACGCTGCAATGACTTAATTTGATCAAAAATATATTAACAACTCTTCAATACAGCTAGACATCTTTTTTTTTTTTTTTTACATATTGATACAATTACCCCCGTGCTGTGAGCAAGCATGCGGCGCCGCCCCTCCTCTCATCAGCACCGAGTCCACTCCCGTCTCTTAATGACAATTTGTTCCTCGGTGACTGTTGCCGTGCGTGACACCATGGCGACAGGGCTCTGGCAACAACAGAGACAGGAGAAGAGATACCGTCTGGGACCAAATAACCTGGAGACGTCCACAGTCACTCTCTGAGGGGAAATAATTAGTAATTAAAAAAAGAAAAGAAATTCAATTATTAAAGGGTGAATTTGTGATGCTAATTATGTCCAGAGAATGTAATCAGTTCTGTGCAGCTAAAAGGTGCTTTTTTTTTGTGATGAGTTATTTGAAGTGGCCAATGAGCTATGACTTAATGAAGGCTATTGATCTATGGCTGTAGTCTCTGGTGAAATATTCTGGTTTACTTGTCCCTCTTTGTTAATGTGACCAAAATGTACTTATGCTAAAAGTTTGAGTGTTTCTGAGGTCAAATAGTGCAAATATAGTGCAATAGAGCTGTCCAGCTCCATTGGGACCAATGCATCCCCTTTTTTGTCCAGTGGTTTTGAGCTGGACCACATGGCTGATGACACAGACAATGTGCATGATTTGACTGCGGTCGTTCTCTCTACACAGTAAAGGGTTGGAAATGGTGGAGGTTTGAGAGGAATTAGGCATTAGGGATTGGCGTGTGATGGATGCTGGACCTTCAAATTCCATCCATCTATTCATCTATCTGTCCGGCTTGTCATGTCTCTCAGCCCCCTCAGCTCTCGGCGAATGGCAGGGCTTGACTGAATGTCGTCTTGACAGATTCAGATCCGACTTGATTTAAGGAATTAGTTAACCTTTTAGGATGTCAAAGCTAGGGGGGGGGGCCTCTTTGTGCATTGTATGTTAATGCACGATATGCCGGTAGTTTAGGTAAAAAGCCGTGAGCTATGAAGACAAAAAAAAACAAGGCATTTAATTTATGCTTTGTTTTTACATCGTTTTCCCTATTGTTCCGTTACCTGATTGGCATGTTTTTTTCGAGGCTGCCTTCACCGTAATATGTATTCCTTTGCCGTATATATTTATAATTTGTGAGTGGGTTAGTATCAAAGTTCTTGCCACTAATTGTTTTGTTTTTCTGTCTCCTTTATCAGAGATCTAATGCAAATTTCGCCTGTCGTTTGTTTTAAGCATCATTTGAATAATCTAATTAAGATATAAGAAATGTCCCCCTTTTATGACATCAATCAATTCATTAGGAACAAAAGATGCTCTCAGACATCCATTTTTTTTCTTGCAAAATATCAAAACAAATACGTCTCATTGCAACAAAAGCCAACTAATGGCATGCTCTTAAAATAAATAAAAGTTATTACTGCATTTTTCTGTCAGTTGTTTCTTCGAAAGAGATTTTTAAACAATTCTGTTGCAACATAATGTCTGGGGGGAAAAAAGACCATAGGCCTGTTTCTTTTAGCCACCAATGTCCCACATTTTTTAACCAGACATCCATTTGTACCAATAAAAGACAATTACGTTCATGAGTTGCCAGATGGAAAAAAAATTGACCCATCATTCACTGAAGTCAGAGTTTACAACCAGAGGAGTCTCAAACTGCAGGATTTTTTTCTCTCTCCTCTACATCTATTTAGATTAATGCTGCCTGTTCTGTCGCATTCCCTTCGGAGCTGCATTTACAAGGGGGCAAACACAATATCCAAAGCAGGTCTGAATAGAAAGCCTATCAGTTGAATGGTTGTTAAACATCTCCTATTTCCTGTTAAGGTAAGTGGCTCACCCCTGGGATATTTGCCGGGGAAATTATACTCACTGATCAGATTCTGCGCGGGGGTGTGGGTTTTGGTGGGGGGGAGGGGGGAGCTGACTGCGACTAGCCTCAGGTTGCCGGTGAACCCCCTTTGCCTCATTGCCATAATTGTGACTGACAGTCAATATTGCGGAAGACCGTCTTGCACAGCCCCGCGATAGGATTTGCATTGGATTTTGAAAAATTGTCAAAGTGGACTGCGAGGCTCTTCAGGAGGGGAAGTGGATCTGACGTTGCCAATTAGCATCAAAAGGGAAGGAGCAGTGCACTGTGGTGGCGGGTGGTAGAATCTGAATAATCTTCTTGCAGGAGTCTTGATGTCTAAAAACAATAACCTTAGTCTGACCCTCCTAATGAAGAGTTCAGAGGTCAGGCTGAGTCATGATGAGCTAAGGCCACCCATGTATAGGCCAGACAGAATGAGTACAGCAAGAACAACAGAAGTTTCCCCTGCATTTTGAGCAGCCAAAGCAGTATATATAGAGTACATCACGGAAGATTACTTTATGGACTTTTTTTTTTTTTTTTACCACTTTGTTTATTGATTTTTCACAATATAGCAAAACATCATTTTACAAATGTAACAATTTTTTTTTTTTTTATCCCCAAAGACAAACAGACAAAAATAAATCAATAATCAATGATTATTATAATAACAATAAAACAAACAATGACAACAACAAAAAAAAAGAAAAAGTGTGTGTGCACAGTTTGGAGTTATTGGGATCCATAGCAAAATACATATAAAATTAAATAAAATTAAAAAATAAATGTGTACATCCTTAGAGCTGGTCAAGCAGATATGTAATGAAAGGCTGCCAAACATTGCTAAAATTGTCCTTTGAACCCTTTAAAGCAAATCTTAACTTTTCAAGCTTCAGAAATTGTAGTGTGTCCCTAATCCAGTGTTTAAAGGAGGGTGGAGTAGCCTGCTTCCAATTAAGTAAAATTAATCTTCTGGCTATAAGAGTGACAAAGGCAATACAGTTTGATTGTGCTCTAAGCAGATGATCACCCTCACATTGAATGCCAAAAACGGCTGTAAGTGGGTTCGGAGCTATTGGTCTCTTAAGTATCTTGGATAGAGCGTCAAAAATAGAGGACCAGTAACTAGCGAGTTTCGGGCAAAGCCAGAACATATGAGCTAGTGTTGCAGGTGAATTTTTACATCTGTTGCATGAACTATCACTTGTTGGATACATTTTTGAGATTCTGGCTTTAGAGAGATGGAGTCTGTGTGCCACTTTAAACTGGATCAAGCCATGTCTAGCACATATAGATGAAGAATGTATTCTTAAAAAAACATTCGACCACTCAACATCTGTAAATTGTACATTCAGATCAGCCTGCCACGCCGCTCTCAATGCATCCAGAGACGCTGATTGCACAGAAGAAAGTTTTGTATATATAACAGATATTGTGCCCCTGAGCTCTGGGTCTGCTGGGAAGAGACTATCCATAGGTTGAGGCTGGGGGATTGTAGGGAATGTTCCTGTATTGTTACGTGCCCAGTCCCTAACCTGTAAATAACTAAAGAAATGTACATTCCGTAGATTGAATTTAGTTTTGAGCTGTTCGAATGAAGCAAAAACACCTGTTATGTACATATCTTTAAATGAAATGATACCCTTCTTTTGCCAGGCCGAGAAATAGTCATTATGGAATGAAGGGGCAAATCGATGATTAGACGCAATCGGGGCCCAGAGTGAGCCAGCCTGCCAACCAAAGTGTCCTCGCACTTGAGCCCATATACGTAAAGACTGATGTACTAAGGGGGCACTTGAAACATAGCTTGGAGTGAAAGGCATTGCAGAATACAATAAAGCAGGGAGGGACGATGGCAAACAGGCAGTGGTCTCTATCTGAACCCAGGCAGGAGTCTCATTGTCGATGTAGTTTTTAAGCCAATATGCCATAGCTCTGAGGTTGCTTGCCCAATAGTATAATTGGAAATGTGGTAATGCCATACCACCCATTGATCTTGGTCTCTGCAAAAATTCCCTACGGATACGGGGTGGCTTCTTATTCCAAATAAAGTCAGATATAATCTTATTTAGGTGTGAAAAGAAAGATTTGTTGATAAAGATTGGTATAGTTTGGAAAAGGTAGAGGAATTTGGGCAACGTGTTCATTTTAATTAGATTAATTCTTCCTGCTAAAGAGAGAGGAAGCATGGACCATTTATTGAAGGCAATTTTAGAGCTCTCAAGAAGGGGAACAAAATTAAGCTTAAAAAGGTCAGAAAAGCCACGCGTAACAACCACCCCTAGGTAGGTGAAGTTGTCAGATGTCACCTTAAAAGGACAGGAATTAAAGGAGATGGACTTAGCGGCAGAGTTGACAGGAAAAAGCTCACTTTTTGAAACATTAATCTTATGCCCAGAGATGCTGCTGAAGTGGCCTAATAACTTCATAATATGGGGTAAGGTGTTCTGTGGATCAGTTATATATAGTAACAGATCATCAGCATATAATGAAGTTTTATGTTCCTTACCCCCTCTTACAATACCACAAATCTCAGGAGAGGAGCGTATTGCCATTGCAAGGGGCTCAATAGCTATAGCAAATAAAAGTGGGGAAATCGGGCATCCTTGCCTTGTCCCGCGTTGTAATGGAAATAATTGGGAGTTGGTGTTATTAGTGCGCACTGATGAAGTTGGAGAGTTATATAGCAATTTTACCCAAGAAATGATTTTCGGACCAAAACCAAATTTGTCTAGACACCAAAATAAGTAACCCCATTCCACTCTATCGAACGCCTTTTCAGCGTCTAAAGAGATAACTGCCTCGGGCAACTGTTGATCATCTGTGGAATGTATGATGTTTAAAAGTCTACGAATATTAAAAAAAGAGAGGCGTTTTTTAATAAAACCAGTTTGGTCAGGTGAAATAATCGAAGGGAGGATGATCTCTAGACGGTGAGCCAAGGCCTTAGCCAACAATTTATAATCCACATTCAGGAGCGAGATAGGACGAAATGACCCACAATTCAGGGGATCCTTATTCTTTTTCAGTAAAACAGAAATAGAGACTTTATGGACTTTTTAAGATCATTTCCAGCAGAGGGTGACAGGAAAAATAAAGATGAGAATAAAATGTGACAAAGATCCCCAAAGTTATTTGAACTTGGCGTTTGACGTTGTTATGCATCTCTTTACCGTTAGCTCATGAGAGCCTCCAAACTCTACTTGTTTTAAGTTATCATTCTCCAGCTGTGTTTTAAAAGAAACAAGTATGCAAGTATGTCAGAGCGTTTTTCCAATAGAAAATGTAGTTGGTAAACAGAAAGTCCATGATGGCTTTGCTAAAAAGAGCAGCCTTGCTTAGTGGTGAACAATCACAATGTTGCTAAATATGAGCCAGCGTGGCGAGCAAGAAAGCAATTTTTTTTTTGATGAATAGCAGAAATTAAGCCAAGTGCTTTAGTTTTATGGTTTGCTGTTCTCACCCGGAATGTGTTGCTACTGTAAAAAGAGCCAACATGCACAATTCAGCAGCCTCCCCCCCTCCCCCTCCCCAATTTCCTCAGTCTTCAACATCTAGAGACGGCATCTACCACAATTACAGCAGAAGAGTAATTAGCCCAAAAGCAGTGTGCGTGCGTGCATGTGCGTTCGGGGAGGTATTCATGCGGCACGAACAGATTAATTAGGACATTTAACTTCATTTCTAATATAACAAAATTAATCCCATAAAATATGAGGGATCTCGGAGGAGGTGCCTGACAGGCATCTGACGCCTCTCCCCTGTTTGCCATAATCTATTAAAACCTTGCTTTTATCTCACCTCTCCCCCCCCCTGTCATACGTTATGGATTTTTTCATAAACACAGCCCATACTTCATAAATGTCTCAATTTTCTAGTCTATTAACATTACTTCAAAAGCGCTTGATAAAAGAGGAGGGCATGCGTGAAATAATGCACCAATAATACAAAGCGCTGGAGGCTAGAACAGTGGGGGCGGCTCTCCGGCGTGCGCGCCCAGACAATGCAAGGGATGTTATCAACTTTAATAAAAGAACAAATGATCACTTTCAACCAAGGAGGAGGAGGGGGGTGAGGCAGGGAGGAAAGGGTGGGGCCAGGAGGGGAACGCTTGTCGTGTAATTGAGCCGATGAAAAATGAGGTCTTGAAGGCTCAGCAGTTTGAGCAGTCAAGAGATTGAAGGCTACTAAAAAAAACGCCATGGTGTTCTTCAGTACCTGTAGTCACTTGCTCCTAGTCGCAGCAGTGGATGTTAAAGGTGCACTTTGCAGTTTCAGGGGAAGGGATTTGTTAACATTTGCCCAGCCTGCAGTTAGTTTGCTAAACATATATTCTCTACGCGTAATTCTTAGTATTTATAAAATTCTATCATAAATCGAAACAAAATTATTTTGAGGCACCTGGAACCATTTGACTGGAATATGTTTGTAAACAAACTGTTGTTAACAACAACCACAATAACAACAACAGGGAAACAGTACCTTTGTAGGTAGCTTCAAACTTCAAGCAGTGTTCCAGGGAGTCAACTTTCCTTTTAAGGACATTTTGTGTATTCAGTTATGAGAATATACCCTAGACTATGTTTACTTATCAGACACAACCAAAGTCACATAGTGTGCCTTTAACTTACCACACATTTTCTTTTTTTTCACTGACGGCACAAGCATAACATGCATGCTGTTTTTCCTGAATTGTGTGCAATGAGTTATGCCTTTTGTCTGAGGGCTTTTTTGACTGACAGTTGGGCTTCACCTCGCAGTCTTTCCCCCTAGCAAGCATCGATTCAGTTCCTGTCTCTGTACATCACCTGAGTCTGTCTCTGTGGGCTTTACTCATCCTCCCCAAACAACCGGGGTCAACCATCTTCACTTGAACCGGACACACAGACGAAACACGCTGATCAAACCCACAAAGACCTTACTGCTGTGGCATGTCGGGCTGTATGCCCTGAGGCCGGGTCTTACAGACAGACACACACACACACACACACACACACATACACACGCACCTGTGTGTGCTCTTTGTGATAAGCCGTGGCTGTATGACAAGGTAAACTGGTTGGGTCATAAGAACGAGTCGCGGTGGAGTGACTCAATGTAACACATTCATGACTGACAGGACAGGTAAGCTCGTTCAGACTGCATTCACTGACATGCAAATAGATACAAAAGAATAGAAAAAATTATTGATGCAAAGTTTGTTTGTTTTTAAGGGAAAAAAAGGGCTATCGAGTGTCCACACGTCAGTACTGATACATTCCTTGACATTTGTTCCCCCCCTGTTGACACGTAATGTCTGACCCGCCATGATGGCATTGGTCATTTTTACAGGAGTGAGTGCGTTATTTGCGACAATAGCCTGTGCTGCTGCTGGTCTGCTACTATAGCAGCACCACGTGGGGACAGGCTGGTATCAGCTTGTACCAGGCGAGGACAGGGGAAGGACTGGATCTGTCAGAGTGCATCCATTCTCTAGCGGCGGCCACGTATATACGCCGGTGCTGCTGTGCCTCTGCCCCGGCCCCTGCCACACTCCCACTCATTAATGGGCCCCTGCCATGACAACTGATCCTAATTGCCTTTGAACAGCTCTTCATGTATTATTGGTGCCTGACTGCCTTGGTTCACGTCAACAAGCCTCGGGAACCCAGGACAGGATAGCCACACACAGCCACATCTCTACCACTTCTTCTACATACTGAATGATGTGGAGTTACACACAGCTAGATATGCATATGAATATAGAAACATCATGCGTGTGTGTATAGGTGTACTTGCCCAGTGTTAGTTTTACAGACACCAGGTCTCTGGTATTTCTGTGAGTGGTCAGCATCCTAATTGTACAGTTGTCTTTCCCAT
Organism: Ammodytes marinus; assembly: GCF_949987685.1. NCBI lineage: Eukaryota > Metazoa > Chordata > Actinopteri > Uranoscopiformes > Ammodytidae > Ammodytes > Ammodytes marinus. The sequence continues at coordinate 10,332,356 of NC_137219.1, read as the reverse complement.
TTGCCGCATTTTCATTTGACATGCGTTATGTAATTATTTTATACGAAAAGACTATACTAAAAGATTTAACAGAATGTATATAAATAAAATCAGTCATGGTTAATGGATATGGTTTTATTTGTAGGAATGATCAAGTGATTTTTTAATTTGAGAGAACAACATAAGACGAGTGTGTTTGTGTGTGTGTGCGTGTGTGTGTGTGTGTGTGTGTGTGTGTGTGTGTGTGTGTGTGTGTGTGTGTGTGTGTGTGTGTGTGTGTGTGTGTGTGTGTGTGTGCGTGTGTGTGTGTTTGTGTCTGTATCTATGTGTGCATGTGTGCTTGTTGTACTTTGTCACTACTGATGAGCGGTGGATGGGGGTGACTGGTTCAGAAACATCAAGAAGGCATCTGAAAAGCGTCATGTAAAGATCCTACCACCGCAGGAATCTGCCAAGACACTCGCGCCATTACAATTTGCAATCACAAACACTCAGTTGAAAACACATCATTATTTGTAGTCCTGTGTGTGCGAATTATTACCCCCCATATCCGACTATTTACTTCCCATTTTACCCCTCCATTTGAATACGGGAAAAGGAGAGGTGGGATGGCTTGGCGTTATTTTTTATTTGTGGAATGAAATAACTGAATACCAAATGCATAGATAAAAAGCATAGCAGCGTGTCCTGTCCACTCCCATCACTGTCTTGAGAGAGGAGAGACGTATGACCATCCCATTACTATGGTAACTAGCCACTATATTCAGAGCTGCCCGGGTGTGTTTCTTCCTCCTGCGGTGACGAGAGGGCATAGCTGACAGGAGGGCCTTACACAGACACACACACACACACACACAGTCACAGACAGACACACACACACACACACACACACACACACACACACACACACACACACACACACACACACACACACACACACACACGCAACAACACACAGTCTGGAAGATGCCCCTTGTGAAATATACACACGTGTAGCAAATGCAGACAAAACAATGCAAGGGCCTTTTCCCACACCACACATAGTGATGATGTGACTTACAGACACTAATAGGGAACAGTGTTAGGCAGACAAACCTCAACCCGTCTCTTTAAACGTTTTACTCATAGCGTAAATGTTTTATCCAAAACAATAGATACAAGAACACGAGAGGTTTATAGCTGTAAGAGACTTGGATTCAACACAACCAAACAAAAATGCATTGTGTCTTCATACTTTCGATTAATAGCCACACGGCACAGGATTGAATACAACTGTCTGCCATTTCATTGATAGTGTTTTCTTTGCATAGAATAAATACATGAACGAAGAGAAACCACGATTGATATGTAACCAACAAACCCAGGCTTTTTAACATTAATTGTCACTAACTCAGACTGAGATTAGATTGTTAAAGATTGTGGAAGATTCACCTACACATGGCTGAAACAAACTGGAATTTAGATTGTGTATTTTAGGGAAAAAACATGTTTTTAATATTTTTTTATACAATTATAAGCTTTATATTGCTGTGATTATATACGCTGAAAACACCTCTAGTTTGAAATGATCATTACATCCACATGCAACATCGTGCTAGCTTTGCCGCTTTGTCTTCATTTATCAAGAACATTTTTCTTCTTAGCACTACTACAGAGGGCTCAGGAAAAAAGGGTTAGCATTTACATTCCATTTACTTTTGGCCACCGACTTCATCATAAATTTCAGATGAAGTCATTTTTTTCTTAGTAGTAACTTCAACCCGGGTCATTCATTTTTCAAATGCCATTGTCATCAAAAGCACGCTTTACTGAGGTAAAGATAAAAATAAAGAAACTGCTGCAGATGAATAATATACAAGCTCCCTTTTTTTCTGTGGACATATAAGCATGTTCACTTTTAATATGTATTTATTATTAATATTATGGATTTATTATGTAAGGGAAGGTCAGGCCCCCGCGTGTCTATAGGTAATGCAATGAAGGTTAGATCCTCGGGTTAAGAGTTCATTCAATATAGTGCATACTGTTTTCACACGTAAAAATTTAATTGAGTTGAATTTGATGCTCTGACAAAGATGTTAGTGTTAGCTTTATTTTTAAGAGATTAATACATTCTCATCACAATGTATTTAATCAGTTTGCATGCTGAGAATACTATTATCTCTGTTGCCCATTTATAGTAAAATAACATTTCCATCATTCAAAAGTTAATATCGACAATGATTTTTTAAGAAGGAAAATCTTTCGTATTTTTTTTATTCCTTTTCATTTGAATTTATTTATTTTCACTTATTTCATTTATGTTTTCATCCAAGTAGACTTTGACACTGTCTAGCCAGCATGGATTGAGTGGACTTTGTCTGAACAGCATTGTTGATTCTCCAGCTGGCTTTTTTAATGCAGTCATACTGCCATCTGTTGAGACAATAAGGGACTACATCTGTTTTTGCTCTCCAATTCATTTTCGGCACTGTCCTTTTTATTTTGTCTTTCATTGTTTCTTTTTCTGTTGTATTTCATTCATCTGTGAATGCTGAACAATGTTTTGTGCCTATTATGAGCAGCAGAGTAGCAACAGGGCAGAGTTTTTTCGTGTGTGTGTTTGACTCGATGTGTTTCGATGTGGACGCAGAGGACATTTTTCTCTGGACCAGCAGCGTTGTGTCACAGCCTAATTTGTTTTTGACATTCACCCTGTCTCATGCACAATAGATATTTCACACTGCGTTCCTGTCTTTCATGTCATACACACACACACACACACACACACACACACACACACACACACACACACACACACACACACACAGAATAACTTTACTTCACCTTTACTGACAGTTAATGCTATAATGGTTGTGCCACAGCACACTTCTGTGTCCAGGTTAAGTTTGTGCTTTCATTACTATTAACCAGACCAAGAGATGTTGCTTCAAAAAAAGAGAGAAAAATATGAAAAGACAGAAGAGACAAGGTGGTCACAGCTGGGAAGGGAGGCAGAACGGGGGGTTGAGGGCTGCAGCTTCAGCATCATTCAATCAGACAACATGCCCCTCAGCTGAAACAGCGAGACCCTCCCCGATTCTCTCGAATTAGGGAGATTAGCGGGAAAGCGCATAATGCAGGATGATGGAATTTGTCATAATTTGCATTGTCCTGGAAATACTCGGTTTGATAGAGCGATGCATGGAGGGGCTTGTCATGTCCCACGGGCAGGTCATAGAAGAAGCTTGGCAGAAATGATTTTTGCGATATGTGCATCAGTCGTAAAAGCCTCACAACCAATTTGTCAAAAGATGTGAGGTCGGGACAGTTGAAGGCAGCGGGGCATTTTGCCTAACGCAATGAAAAAAAATATATATATATATGCCCTTCCATCACTCCTTAACCACACAGCCCAGCTCTGGTCTGATGTGTGGGCGCTGTATTCCACAGCAGCGGACAACTTTATTACACCAGCTTTGAATTTTTGCTATGTTTTGTCATTTCTTCATCATTATTGCAACAGTAGATTTAAAACACATTCACCATAGCAAATTGTATCAAAAGTAGTTGTAAAAACATTTTTCACAAAAGTGTAAATAAAGATGTATTTATGTAGTATTTTATTCATGCTTGTTGGCATTCAGATGTGTCTCCCTGAGCATCCAGCAGTCAGGCTCCCCTGACCTTGGTTATAGCATTGAGCGGCATGCAGCTCCTGACCACCATAAAATTGACCAGAGCTGACATGACAGTGTTAGTCTTCCACACGGTTCAGTGTCTATGGAGTGGGCATGTCGAGGGCAGACATCCAGGCACAACAGAAAAATACACATAAGCTCGCAGAAGGTGGGGGGTTGGGGATAGGCCAGTGTCGCCGGCTCAGACTGACCACACGTTGACTCAACAATGGCTCATTATAGTTGGGTCATTTTTAAGTATTCCTCTAAATTTGTCATCCCAAGACCTGCGTTCTGAACATATTCTTATGGCTTTGTTTTTGGCATAAATGTGCAGTTATAGACCCGAGAAAATGCATTCAGAGATGCCATATACTTGCCTTTCTTTGTGCACTTGGTACGGCTATTTATGTCGCCGTTTAAGTAACACTGATTTTGTGTGACAGTTGAGCATACAGGGGTTAGGCTCAAACTGGAGCACAAACAGGAAGCAAAAAAATAGAGATAGTGGGAAAGAAAAGGAGGGAATAAAAAAAGGCAAATATCTTCCTTCCCCCCCTTCCCATGAAGCCTTAAATGAGAAGTCTTAACATGGGGAGAGATTCTGTAGAGGGAAGGACGGTTGTGGTTCTCCTGAAAGGTTCGTATTTGTAGAAATGAGGTGTCAGAAGAGGCAGGATTTCCTCAGGGCGCCGCACAACATGAGCCCATCTCTTATCATTCCCCACTCCCAGACGTGATCTGCTTTGAATGCACTAATGCTGAAAGAGCCCCACAGACTTGAAGCGAGTTCAAGATGAAATCACAGCACACATCCCTGACAAACTGCCATCCACCACACAAGGATTAAATAGTCGTTGCATATCAAATCCCTGCCAAAAAAAAGCAGAAATAATATATGCACTTAAATACATTCAACACAACTTCAACTATCAGTTTTTTGATCCCCACATTTTGAACTATTTTGAGCTTTTTGCCAACCCTAAAATATTCAAGAAAAGAAGAAAAATTACTAAAGACAGAAATTTGGAAATGTGTCACATATATTAAGAATGTTCCGCAAGGGATTAAAAGTGAGTTTCCCATTTAAAGAAATGATAGTTTGGGTATCAAATTTCATATAGAACAAACCATATAAATGCAGCGTCCTTGGTTTGAATCTGTCCTGGCGCTACCCACATTTCATGCTCCCTTAACAGCTAGTCTATATTCACTCTGAACTATAGAATAAGATATACAACTTTCCAAAATAATCTTTAAACTGTGAGTTGGAAAGCCTTGCGCTGGTGCTCTGAAGATGCACTCATTTACCCTTCTTACCCCATGGTGAGGCTATAAACAACACTCATAATATGTAGTAACATCTCCAAGAAAGGATATATCACAAACATAAATTACATTTTGCCTTAAATCAACCAGCCTGTAGCTGCTACTGTACTGCTATTACCCTTTCAGGTTGGTTACGTGTGTCCTTGCATAAGGGAAAAAAGTTGCACCATATTAATCTAAGCTATTTTACACGTTTTGTACTATCATTTTCCTGGTTTAAATTATGCATGAGGGGTCTCAATGGGGAGAAATGTGACCATTAGCATATCTGATAGGAGCGGTGGAGCTATTTCCCACCTCTCTCTGTCCTTGGAATTAGGGAGAAAAACCCCTGACTGTTCGTCAATACCAGGTCATTTTATCCAGGCCGGCCCAGTTCCTCTTTACCATTCCAAAGCTCGGATAATGACACTTGGATACATCTTCAATGTGATGGGGGGCTCCAGAGGGGCTCCAACACCAATGTGAATATTGTCTGGCACTGTCTGGTCATCTCTGGAAGCTCTTTGACAAAAAAAATCCTGCAATTATAAACACCTCAGACACTCAAGCCTGAAACAAGACACCGTTAAGGGTTTGAAGCAGACACAGCCAGGCGCTTCCTGGGTACATTTACATATATGTTACTGTCTGCAGCTCACAGGGATGGCTACGGAGAATGTCTTTGGGTATGGTGACCTAATGACATGATGGTGTTGTAAGCCTTAAGTAAAGGTCGATGAAGCATGAGCAAAACATTGCTTAGTTAATACAATGTAGGAAAGAGTGTGTGGGGAATCACCTTGGTTGCTGACCTCACTGGAAGCTTGTTAGTTAGTTCATTTCTAATTTGTTCAAAAGTACATTTTTAGTGATAAGGCTGTTTGATCACTTGGTTTTATGGTTTTATTTTCTGTAAGTGTTGGGCGGGAAGTGAAAAAATTCTCAAAGAGATAGCGTGATATAGTTTGCAATTCCTAAATTTAAATGAATTAAAAAAAAACGTTGAAATGTCAAAAAGTAGATAAAAACATCTGTTTGGTACAATAATTCACTTTTTAACCATTTCAAATAATTTTGGAAATATCTTATGCATTATTTTTTTTTTCCTGAATTGCACACCCTTACAAAGGTTTACCAAAAGACAATGTTTACAATAAAAAAGTATACATTTTTGCTCCTAAAGGCAGCTACTAACTGGAAATTTCTGAAATTCTCTAAAGTTATGGCAGCAAATAAATATCAAATTATATTCAGAAGCAGTAGAACAGAAATAAACCAACGTGAACAAGTTGGATTGATTCCGGGCCCTTTTCTCTGTGGGCCATTTAGACAACTAAGACCAGCATTTGAAAAATACTTACCTTGTTATAGAAAGTTTAATGTCACATGCAGTTGTTTGACCCTTATGAATATTAAAGAGTCCCATCCCAGGCCTATTAAAAATGCATGTGGCATTGTGGTTGTTGATCACGTTTAGAACGTCCATGCAAATTGGACTGTCTTCCCTGTCAGGGCCTAAGATGAATAATGTAGTTGTGTTGTATATTCAGGGACACACCATTGACAGTCAATTAACAAGTTTGATTGGTGTGTGAACTCATTCTTTTGAACTGTTAATTTTATGTAAATAGTATTCGCTCTCCCTTCTCCACTGTCTCTCCCCCATCCAGGTTCATCACAGAAAGATGTGCCCCCCTTCCACTACCACAAAACCCCCAAATCCCCAATTCCACCTCCCACTAAGAGTAACCAGAGTGGGATCCTTAATAATTGATCATCACACACCTGCTTGGTTAACGCTATGGGAGTATGCCTTTAACAGTCAAGGGGCCCCCATGCAATCCTCTTTTGATATTAAAATAGACAAATGGTAATCAGCCTTTATGAATTTGAATGGAGCAAGTTTTTTTTGTTCAAGGGGACAAGTTTATTAGGAGATTCCGACCACCCATTCTTTGATGGAGCCCCTTCTTTGTTGGGAGTGGATATGATGGCATTTGATGGCCTTGTAAATGGAATGCCAATGACAATTTGTTGTGGATGTGTGGGAATCTGGGCTTTTATGTTAGGCAGACATAGTAAATGCAGGCGCTCGGGGCAGTGCGCTTGCAGGTAAATGATCCGGTGATTGATCCAACTGGAGGAAAACAGTGAGGGCCTTATCTCCTTCCCTTTCTTCCCCCTCACTCACTCACCCCACTCGCATCCTCTTCTCATCCTCCCTCTATCTCCTGTCTCCCGCTCTGTCCCAGTCATTTGGAGCAGCGGTGATGGAAGGCAAAGATTCATCAAAGTTGACAAGAGAACGCAGAAGCTGGGGGATCACAGCAAAAACCCATCTGATTATGGAAATAGCCATGATCATGTCCGCCCCAATAGCTAAACAGTTGTGTGGTTAGCATCTTGTTCTGCTACTAGTATCCCATCAAATACATAGATTTCAGTAAGGGGAAGATATTCCATTTTATTTTTTTTCTTCTTTTTGTGAGCTTGTTGTGTCTAGAACTATCTGTTTAGGTTTTATCAAAAATGAACCGTGTGAAGACAAAACAAGGCTTGTTTGAAGTTTGGTTAAAAGGTTGCCAGCATTAAGTTAAACATCTGGTCCTAACGTCGCTAACCCTGGTAATCTCACAGTAAAACATGATACCCCTGGCTGTGTGTTTGCTCATAAGTGAAGGACCATGTATCAATTGATTCCGACCCTCTTGATCCTCCCTGGAGATCTGCATGTGCTCTATGGTCCCTACATTGGCTGCCAATTATCAACATGTCACCAAACAGCTATTTGCATTGACCAGCAGCTTGTGTCCAGCAGCGCTAATGCCATCCAACCTCAAACAGCGGTTAGCTACAGGGTCTCTAAAGACCTGACCTCCTTAATGCCACTCCTCATCCCCTACTCATCTCCCTGCATTAAACAGATGGATTTTTTCAGGTTTCATTATGCAAGTGGCTGAATTCTAACAAGAGGTATTTAACATAGAATGGGGCTTATTAACACATGGTTAAGTGTGCTTGTTATAAATAACGTTGGTGCCACGGAGATACATTGTCAGGCTTCTCACAGAATACCTGCACGTGAAACGAGAATTGTTGGTGATAAGATGCTGAAAATGGGGTGAACTTGTTAATTAATGCAGTGTTGCTTAAGCATACATCTGATAATTAATGTTAATTTGATTATAGCACCTCTATTGTACTCTTTTTTTTCTATAAAACTAATGGAAGAGTTTGATGACTTGTTTCCTTGCAGCTAGTTTTTTGGTTGAAAAGAAACCATGCGTTCAAGTTCATAATTGTCTAATTAAATACTTTTGTTTACTCCATAAGATAATGGGTTCAGAATAGAGTTTTGCAGTTTGTTGTAATTATAAATAATTGAATAAATTATATAGGTGTGATAAATACACTGTTAACAATATTGTAGACCTCATCACTGAACACTTTTGCTAAAATGATGGTGTTTTAATTTCATATTTCGAAATAGAAAGTTAAAATCTTACCAAACGCACCATGTTTTTTGATAATCCTTTGACAATTGACATTTCAGCCTGTGTATTTGAGGGAATACGTGATATGAATGAGTTCAAGCATTGGACTCTACGGTGCCATTACTTTTTTTGTTGTCTCAGTAGCAGCGTAGTTCTAGGGAAGTTGATTTGCCAACATTTGATTTGGACTAAAATACCTCAACAATTTGTACATATCAGCATGTCATTGTTAGCCTGTTAGCGTCACATAGCTGCTAGTTTGGCTGTTGACCACAATAACACCAGCGATTTTCTTGTATGCCCTTTTTTTTCTCCAGGTTGATCAGTGGGTTTTCTGTGCCGGCCAAATTGCGCTGGTCCCCTGCACCATGCAGCTGGTGAAGGCTGGCACAAGGACACAAGCCCATTTGTCCTTCAGCTATGTGAAGAAGGTTCTGGAGGCTGTGATCAGCGGCCTGACTCTAGCCCATGTTGTCCAGGCCCACTGCTACACCACCAGACACCAAGACATCCCCGTCATCAGGGCCGTCTGGGAGAGCATGCTGAGGGCCGCAGACGAAGACAAGGTCAGCCAATGTGGACTGGATTTTTTTTGTTTAATGAAATATATGTGTTTAAAGGTGGAGTCAGATGTTCTGGAGAATGCTTGTTGTCAAATCACTTTTTTATTACAAAATCAGTGGATATCTTCTTACGAGCCTCTACCTGTCCGTATTGTGTGTGCACTGAAAAACAAGCTGGTGTTAATAATAAACAGCCTAGGCTCTGTAAATTGGTATTTTCACAAAGGGTATGTAAACAAAGGAGGCCCACATTAAGTATCAACAGAGCTTAGGATGTGTGTTAACACTTGATTTTCTTTTCAGCTCACTTTCAGAGTAGGGACAGGCAGCGGATCATGAGGAGAATTAACTGATTTCGACAACAAGCATTCTCTTGAATTGCTGAGCCCACCTTTAAGATGAACAGTTATGGCTGCTTTATTGTAGATGCAGCGTAAATATTGATCATACTTATATCACGATACCACTTCCACATAGAATGCACACATATTAAATGGATTATAAAGCAGTAGGATCCATGTGTCAATGAATAAGTAAAAAAAAATAGAGAGAGAGAGAGAGAGAGAGAGAGAGAGAGAGAGAGAGAAACTTGATATGTTAACCAAGTTTTAACCAGACAGGCCTTTTCAGAATTGTATTTTTTCTGCTTGTGAACTAAGGGAAAGTTCCTCAGCCCTCTCTGCCCCCCTTGAGACCAAAGCCTCTGCGACTGATATTTACCAGTGAGTGCGCTCATGAAAAGTTGATGATGTGGGAAGCGCTGGTGTCTTTGATAGTGCGGGGAGCTTGGCACAGAAGCAGATGTCTTCCTCAGAGTCTTCCCTAATCCTTTGCCCCCACACACCATTTTGGAGCGCCGTTCAACTCTCAGAGCAGCTTATCCCCCCTTCTCTTCTCCCTCTCCCCCCCCCTTTTTCCTGCCACCTCCCTCCATTCTGCCGCCCCAGCTTACAACCCCTGCTCCGTACGTCTAATAGGGGCACCAGTTTCCCCCATGGCAGCCCCTCTCCTCCCACAGTAATCTGTCTAGCCATGGGAATAGGGCCTAAGAGAGGGAGCCCACCTCCGACGTGTGGCTCCGCTCAGAGCACGGACGGTGTTAAAGAGTAGAAGAGACGATGTCAACTTTGTGTCAGTTCCACAAACATATAGATACGTGCGTGTGTGAAAGTGTGTGTGTGATATTAAGGGACAGCAATCATACTTTCAAAGTTTTCAAATAAGGATTTGTGAATTTGAATACACACAGGTGCATCTCAAACATTTGAATATCATATAAATGTTCATTCTTTTATTTTATTCCAAAAGTGAAACTTTCGTATATTTAAGATTCATTACACGGGAAGTGAAATGTATCTAGAATATACATACTTTTCCGAAGGTTGATATTTCTGTATTATAAATCTTTTTTTTTAATGGTTTTATGTAATATTCTAATATTTCGAGACACTAGATTTTTTATATTCCATGAGCTTTAAGCCGTAATCATCAAAATAAAAATAAAAAATAAGGCCTGACATATTTCACTTTGTTTAATGAATCTAGAATATATGAAAGTTTAAAAGAAAAAAATCATACATTTTTTATTGCACCTGTATACTAACAGCTCAGCTTATCCTAGTCAATGTATGGTGTCTATTTGTGAATTCATTTCACATATAGTATATACGCCTGATTGTATTCCTCAATGGAATAGAACTCCAGAAAGCATTGACAGTGTGCCAACAATTTAGCATGCAGATTGGGTTGTTCAGATAACAAGGCTAACCCAGGGCATAGCACTGGGAGGTGGCAAAGCTAGGCTCATGTCAGAGGTCACTGAAGTCCATCTGTTGTGCTTCTATGCAGTTTGTCAGAACACTCAAAAAATATTCATTTAGCTGACCCAGGAATGGATGCCAACAGGGGACCATGTTTTATTTTCAACTGATTCTCAGATTAAGTAGCTCTAATTGACAGCACCATCTGTAAACAGGTGAGTTTTTCCCCCCTTAAGAATAGAGCTATCTTAGGTGTGGTGGGTTACTAACCTGACCTCACTCTCTTTCTTTGCCTGTGCTGTGAGACAGATGATCTTGAAGTAACTTGACCCAGGTTGGCCCTTCACTCTTTCTCTCCCCTCTTCTTCCACTTAAAGTGCAGCAGAGAATAGTGAGAGCAGCAGCGATGCACAGGGGCTACTGTTTCATCCCAAACTTAGTAAAATGCTCCCTTCCCTGGGGTGGGGATTATACGAAGCACCGATGCTCATTTGAACTGACTGTAATTGGAATGTTTAACTCGGGTCAAACACAGATAATACAAACTCCCACAGACAGTAGAAAAAGCTCCACCAGCTGGCAAGAAAAGAGTCATGCTGCACTTACAGGCAGCTTTACGAGGCGATGTCTTGAAACATGCAGGCAATTTCAATGTAAAAAAGTGTATATATGGGTTATAAACTAAGTAAACCTAAGTCATGCAGACTTTTTAAAACAGAAATATAAAGACAAAATATAACAACATGTTAATACATGGACACATACCAACCAAAATAAATCTATCTAGGGGCAATAATGTGAAGTCATATTCTGCTACACAACAATCCATTATGTATAATCTAATGTTCTCTAATATATTTTGACATTCTGATTTATAAGAGTATATTTAAAAAATGGAATTATAACAGGGAGCTTATACATTATACTTGGTGGGAAGACCCGAGACATAATGCATCCTGATGACACGGGTGCTTTCAAAGAAACCGTGAGAACATCATTGTTATACGTGATTAAGTTATGGTTGATTGAAATCCAGTTGTCAAACATTGGATCATGTACACTACTTTTATGTACAAACATATATACAGTATATAAATGGTATACTTATCAGTGTATTTTCAGGACAGCAAACCTGTGAATTAAAATGATGGAAACACCAGTGCTTGACGTGTGTGTGAAGCCACAGGGCCATGTTGTTGTTGTGCGTTGATAATTTCTCTAATCAGGTGGATGGAGAAGCTTGCAGGGTTAATTGGGAGCATACTGGAGTCGCTACAAGTGTGAAATTGTATTTACGGTGCATTAAACCACAAAGAGCCTGTTTGTCGGTGTGTGTTGTGTTCAAAGGGCTTTGATGAACGAGGGAGATTTTGATTTGATAAGCCAATACACGTTAAACAGACCTGCCTTTGTGTTGCGATGACAGGTTCTGACAACGTGTCAAAAGGTAAGGAATCATTAAGTAGGATAAAAGATAGAAGATGTTTTTAATTATTTCGGGCAAAAAATACTTTCATATTTCCACGTGCTCTATTCACAAACTATTATTAACCGTTCGGTGATTATTCTGGAACTGATCTCTGTTTGTCAAAATGTTTAATTGATGATGAATTGACTTTGACAGTAGTTAATTTGCAGTGTGGAGAGATTCTTCCCTGCAAACCACACTAAGCCCCTTTTGACATTATTTCTCCCCAGCCTACTTGGGAGTTCCAAAGTAATTTTGGCCTGTGGCATGGTTTTATAATGGCCTCATCATACCCTTAACACTTCTCCTCACTCCACTGGATATGGCCCAGTGTGTGTTTACATTTACTCCAACAGGCTGACGAGCTTCAGGTTTGAATCTTAAGAAAAGCGAGTGAGTGAGTGAGTGAGTGAATGAGTGAGTGAATGAGTGAGTGAATGGGAATATATGGGATATCATAGTATAGACTGACAGCACTACAGTAAAATGCTGAGACATAGAGCCACATGCTGAAGGCGTCCCGCTGGGCAGGAAATGTAGGGGAACTGGCTAAGCAGCGCGCTCCCATCAGCTCCCCGCTGTTTCCTCGCCTTTACACCACTTCCTTATTACCGTGTTTACCGTTCGGCTTTCACGCCTCTCGGCCCTCCAAACCCCGCCGCACGCTCCAGGCACACCGGCGCAAGTGTGTGTGTGTGTGGGGGGGGAGGGGGGAAAGAGAGAGAAAACAAACATAACGAGAGGTACTAGGTCACACCCCATCAGTGTAGAGAGCTGAGCGAAGCAGATCCAGACTTCCATGTGTGTGTACTTGCTGCCTATGGAGCCAGAGAGAGAGCACTACTGCACTGGGGAGGAACGGCTACATGGCCCTGCAAGTGAAGTGGGAGATGAAGTAATGAGATGGATTGTGTTAAGTGGCTGGTCCCAACTTGCCACTCAGCAAGTACACCATATATCAAAGTTAGTATTTTTATTGGATTCATTTAATAAATGATCTCTGCTCAGGTAGGGGATGTCAACCAGTGTCTCCCCCCCCCCTCCCCACTCCGCTCACTCCCCTGGCAGGGAAACACATCATGCACAACAAGTGCACAGTACACAATAATGCACGATTTAGCACATTTAATTCCTCAGAAGTGCTGAACATTCACTCCCGACCTATAATGTAACATTTTGTTGGATACGTTAATAAATAAACAAACATGGGGACTGATGTAACCTCGTCCGACAGCTCTTGACAAAAAAAGTCAGTGACTGTTGCCGTGACAATCAAGTATTGGCCAGAGGCTGGAAGCTGCAGTGCTGGAGTCCCCCCCTGATCTCCTTGTGGATGGTCGGCTTGGCTATAGCTATGGCCTCAGCACCCAAGGGCCTGCAGGGTGGCCTTTAAGCCTGGCTGAGCAAGAACCCCTGTCCTGTCACTTCTCTCTACCCAGTTCCCACTCTCTGTTCCATGTTCAATCGCTATTGACAAGCGCAGGAGCAGTTCCCTCTAGGAGAATACCTAGCCTGTGTGTGTGTGTGTGTGTGTGTGTGTGTGTGTGTGTGTGTGTGTGTGTGTGTGTGTGTGTGTGTGTGTGTGTGTGTGTGTGTGTGTGTGTGTCAGAAGTGCTAATATAACATTTATCAAAGCATGGGACACGTATGTGTGCTGTCACTTTGTCTGACATGCTAAGAGGTCCACGCTGACACGGCTATTGTTCTCTTTCTATCTCTATTATGTGACTGTTATTGTTGATCACTGCATGCTAGGCCCTCTTCTAAATCAGTAAAGAGTAAAGAAATCTTAACCTAACACATTGGCATTGGTACTCGCTCAGGAGTCAGGACCCTTGCTTTTTTCCTCCACTCTCCAAGGCAAGAGGTTAGCTGTTGATACACAATTAAGCGTTTGCTAAAGTTTAATCTGAAGTTAAGTGCTGCTTCAGTGAATGTGGCTGATTGGGTCATGACGGGCTCGTCTGTTGAAGGGACAAAGAGAGGCTGCCGTCTGCTCTCGTCAATGATTTCTCTCTCTTGTTATTTTCTTTTTTTGTGAGTGAATATCAAAATAAAATGTAAGTAACCTGTTATTATTCTGCACTTACGAAGTGGGGTGTAAGTGGATGAAAATTGATCCAGCAAATTGGAAAGGGGGTTAAGTGTTTTTGCCCTATCGACTGCGACTGAAATGACTGTTATATAAAACACTCATTTCTCTCCCATTAGCAGATGAAGCCACAGCCAAGTATTATTAGAGGGCCACATTGTAGCACTGCTTCAAGACATTTTGTTACTGCTAATGGTCCAGAGGAGAGAAAAAAAAATAAAGACATTTTGGCTCTTTAGATAAAATTGAGGCGTTTTTTTTTCCACTAAATGTGTGTGTGTGTGTGTGTGTGTGTGTGTGTGTGTGTGTGTGTGTGGTAAAACATGTCGTGAGTGATCTTCTTAGAAGGGTGAGAAGTCATCTTTAGATAGGACCTGTCATGTTAGCAAATGCGGCGCTCAGTGAATGCATTTACGCATTTTGTTTACGGCGGTTGCGAGACGTATGGATTTCTTTTCTGAATTGTTTGTGTACACTATCATTACCAAGGGTCGCCTCACAATCGGGATTTTAATTGATAGCCTGTCACTCTGTCAAGTAAAAGAGCTCTTCTTAGTGCCTGTGCGGTAGAATCCTATGATGTGCTTTGCAATAATGTTTTAACGTTGATGGAGTTGCGTTTTTGGTCACAAAGCACAGCAATACCATCTCAGCAGGAGGGCCATACATTTGATTGTAGTGTGTGGCAAGACAAACTATATCATTTGCCAGCCAGTTCATTTGAATACGATTTTCATTACAGGACTTGTTGTTGGAGCCTGAGATCCAACCTGCCCCACTATTGGTCGTTACAGTACCTGCCTTACCCAGGGGTGCAGCTGTGGAGCTTCACGTGACTGCCATTCAGGACGATTCCGCCAAACGGACTTCCTGTCACGTGACTACAAAGATGGCGTGCGGATCCATAGACTGCCACGCTGTTATGTCCGCTGACATGTGCAGTGCAGCGCTTTCTCTTTCCCTGGCCATGACCGGTGACAGCCTGGAGGTGAAGGAAGCAACGGACGGGGTCGGCGCTGCGTTCAAGAAAGCCATGGAGAAGATGGATGGCGAGCTGGTGCCACTGTGTGCCAGGGTATTCTACAAGTGCAACCACTCACCGGCACAGCAGATTGTTAAAGGTATGTCACACACAAGCTTTGATTTATGTAATATATATTTCACTCATTGAGAGGATTTATACTGTACTAGAAGGCAACTTTCTGAGATGCAAGTTAAAGGTGGAGTCAGCAAATCTGGAGAAGGCTTGTTGTCAAATCAGTTTTTGTCAAAATCAGTGAATATTTCCTAAAGATCCGCTACCTGTCTGTAGGCCTACTGGGTGTGCCCTGAAAAAAATCCAGTGTTATTGCACAGCCTAGGCTCTGTAAACTGGTATGTCGCGAGCTACGGTGGACCCCTTGGTTTACATACCTTTTATTTACATACCCGTTTACAGAGCCTAGGCTGTGTGCTCAAACCAGATTGTTTTCAGCGCACACACAGTAAAGACTGGTAGCGGACGGTGAGGAGATGTTCACTCATTTTGACAAAAATGGATTTTGACACCAAGCATTCTATGGAACTGCTGACTCCACCTTTAAGCTCCACATCAGTGTATTAATGGAAACAAAGTGACAAGCCATCTCTTTCTCTGCGCTCTCTTTTCAAAGAAAGTTTGATCAGCCGATGGGTTAGGTAAACTTCATGAAGTATTCTAGGAAGCTCTCTCTCCAGAGGATCTCCACTCCTTCCTGTCTTTAATTATTGTAAGTCGTCTGTTGTGTCTGCACTGTGTACAGTAACCCGAGCAGCTGGCACAGTCTTTTGTCATCATTACACTTTTATACGCCCAGCATCCTCCCAGATCCCAGGATTCGGCGCTCCCCGTCAAGGCAACGGTATTTGTTTTATCCTGAGAGATGTTCTCTCGGAGGGAAAAAGGGCGACGAGCACATCGATCACACGGGCTCACTTGTCAAGTCTTTCGCCGAAGCAGTCAATTAACATTTTTGAATTTGTGCCAAACCAGCCATCTTACTGTCATATTTAGCCTTGACATAACTCATCTTTTTCGAGGACGTGAAATTATGGTTACCAGTGATGAATGGGAAAAAGAGTTGATCTGTTTCGATGTGCGCTTCGAGCGCTCCTATGCATGACAAACGATGCAGTGCTATTTGTTTTGTTACCTAATTGTATAAGTGTTATTCACCATTGTTTCATGATATACGATGCATGCCATCTATTTCTACTGTCATTATCTAGCCTACAATAGAAGAGTGAGAGGATTTTATCAATGAGGAGGAATCTTGTTAAAATATCTCAATTATCCATTTATATATATATTTTATATTCATCCAATTTTAATTTTAATTCAAATGTTTAAACAGAAAACATTGACTATGCTACCGGGTCATTGGTTCACTGGAGCAAAATCAACCTCAATCTTCAACCTTGAAATGTTTGTGTCTTTGATTTCGGAGCGCGCAGACTGCTTCCCTTAAACCATTAACTGACTCATCATTGAGCTGGAATCCGTTACGTTACCCTAGCATGCACAGGCGGGCCCTGGAAGCTCACCCACGGGCGTGTTTATGGGTCACAGCCAATGTTCATTGGGTGATGAATCCAAAAAGTCAAAGGAGGAAAAGTAACACCTCTGGCGCTAGCAGTCACAGTCTGACGGACAGACAACAACACCCCCCCCACCCCCCAGGTTACTTGCGTTACAATTCACAGCTGATAGACACGACATATGCTCCAAACGAAACCTTTAAACATCTTGTCTCAACTTGTTACTTACGATAGAAAGGTTCTCCCAGGATAGGCACCAGCAACTGAACCCAAACCCCAACTTTCATAGAATGGCCCACATAAGGTCTTGTGGTATTCTTATAGAAAGAACTTAAGTGCGATTAGAAAATCCACAATTTCGAGCTTGTATCAAAATCAAATACGTTTTGATCTCTTCCCCTCCTAAATGTTCACAACATAAAACACAATCCAATCCAATATATGTTGCCTCTTGGGTGGCGGCGGAAACAACCTGTGAACACAACATTGACCTGTCTTCACATTTTAAAATTATATGGTAAATGGTGGTTCGCAAAATGTTGTCAGTTCACACATTCAGTGATTACTGATTACATTTGCATTTATTGTAATGGATGTAAGTTCCTTATTTACTCTCCTCTTTAGTTCTGTTTTGGTCTCTACCAGCTCCTGAGGGAAATACCTTGCTCATTGGCAGATACATGTTCCACTATCTTCCATTGTTATTAAGTGTCTGACTGTATGTTTTGAGCTTGCCAAGTAGTTAACTTTTTTTTTTTTTCTTCTTTTTTTTTTACTGCAACACCATAAAAATCTATGAGAGCCGTGCAAGTGAACCAAAACTGTAATATTTGGGTCCAGAAAAACACAACTATTAGTTCAAACTTTATAAATGGTAGGTGTAGGTGTATCACTACGGCCCCTCTCACATTAAAGTAGACATGATATTTATTGTAGATATAAAGTGTTTGATCATAGTGGAGAGGGTATGAAGTCTTCCGTTTGTCTTTTGTCTACTGCACACTCCCAGTCCCTGAGCCCCTTTGTTCAAACCTCCTTGGACTAAATGAACAATTTTCATGAGCCAACACTTGCTAATTACCACCTCGTTTACCGGATAATTTGACCAGTTTGGAAGTCAGTGTAGCACAACTAAAAACCACTGGCTCTGGGCCTTGGCCACTGCTTAAAAGCCCCATAAGCCCAGCAGGCATCAACCATTCTGCAAAGGAACCCCCTTTCACCAATGGCCCTCACTTACAAACCCCCTCCTTCTCGTCGCTTAGGCTTACAAAATGTATATATTAATCAGTTCAAACAAAAAACATAGCTGTTGAAGTTTAGCATAAAAGGGGTGTTGTGTGTGGTTAGTAATGGTTGGGTTGTGCACACACATAGATCTAACAGCAGCCTTTTCAGCGCCCTGTGTGTTCGCCATGAAGCAGAATAATGGCTGGTCCTCCTGGGGTAGATGGTTTAGTTCCATCCCATTGCTAATGTGATGGCTTTTTGAATCGTACGGCCTCTGTCCACTGGGCCTCCCAATGAGGCTCCCTGGGTAGCCCTAAGGGGGGGAGAGACCAGGGGGGCCGATGGGGAATTGGGTGTGTGATAGAAAGAGTTCATAGGATTTTGTGTGATTTTTTTTTAATGTAATAGAGCAAAGTAGTCTGTGCCTTTTTTACTTTTGACTTTTCACTCACAAAGACAAAAAAAAAAAAACATAAAATTGCATGGTCACTCAAGTCACCTTCACCCCCCTCTCGTGTCCCTCATTCATGCATAAGCAGACATGTCTGAAAGTGACTCTCAAATAGAGAGCGGCACAATTATTTCCTATCAGTTTAGCGCAAAGATTAAAACGTCCGGACATAAAACGGCCGTAGTGGGCAAGGTGTGATGAAGGGTGCGTTTCTTCTCTTTAATACAAACCATCCCCTGCCTGTGATCTCCCTCGCTCGTTCGCTTGTCAGCCAGCCCATCTCCAGGGGATCCCGCTTCCCAGGGTGCACCGCCATACTCTGATAACACATATTTAGGCTTTTAAAGCCCCTCCAAAAAGGCCTGTGTTCAGGGGGGGTATTTTAAGCTGTAGTGCATATTAGCTAATTAGTGTGTGTGGGCTCTTTGTAAGGATGTTTGGCATGCTGCGTGTGCCTCAAATGAAAGAGAACCAGGCTTATTAAATGGTGCCGAACTGCTCTCGTAACCTCTCTGTCCTGATTACTCTCTCTCACTCTCTACAAGTTCACATAAATGTCACACAGACAGTTGTACTGCAGTATACCAGTAGAGTGTATTAATAGAGTATCTATTCAGTTTGTGTATATCCACTTAGACTTAAGATAACTGGTCAGGGATTACATATTTGACATGCATCATATTAGACAGGTGTTGTTGTCAATGGGAAAAAAAAAGATTGTCATTGGCAATAGCGCTGGAAAGTTACGCGCTATACTTTCCCCGGATGCGTAACTCTTATTATGATTGTTCCAGATTGCTTTGACCACACCCAAGTCCTGCGCCACATACATGCTTTCAATTCAGAAGGAATAAGCCCGGACTGTCAGCCATGAGACAGGAACACTTGTGACCAATTAGTGCACGGAGTGGAGGAGAGAGGGGGCAACATCCCAGTGGGCCCGCCGCTAAAGAGACAGGCTGTCATCAAGACCAGGCTCCGAGACGCGCAATGAATTCTCACGTGTCCACTGGCCGTCTGTAGTCCGGCAACGCACGCACGCACACACACACACACATACACACATACAGTACATACACTAACAACATCTCTCAGCTCCCATAAAACTGAGATTTAGTCCCAACACAGCTTTCCAACATCCCCAACACAATAGGAGAAGAGGATCCATTCCACTAGATCCCCCCAAACAAGCTGCTCAATTGTCCAAAAGGGCATTGCAGGACGCGCCCCTACCCTCTGTGTGTATGTGGTTGGCTGTATATGGCTCTCTGTACAGGGTTAGGGAGGGGTAGCTTATAGTAAAATCCTTGCTGACCATATGTCTGCACTGCAGGGAGTTGGACGGGGGGGGGGGGAGGCTACAATCTGCCAAGGGTTTAAGAAATGCCAATAATTTGCAAACAGGCCCGTGTTCCCTGATCGGAGTGTTAAGTGCTGCCTCTGTGTCCATTGGGACAGCTACATGAGAACCTGATGTCCAACTGCAGCCAAAGTTTTTTTCATGAAACTAACGTCTTCCTTTATTCTGCGTCCTTCCACCCCCTGTCTCCCTCCCCACCCTTTACCTGACAGGACTTGAAGAAGGTTTGAGAAGTTCTCTTGGAGAGTCCAGTCCATCCCTGTCCCTGGTTCCAGTCCTGGACTTGCCTGACTCCCAGATCCTCCACCTGTCCTGCTGGCTCAGTTTATAGAAAACACGGCCAGAGTCAACAACCCAGACTCACAGTCGATCACAGCACTGGAATTCAGTTGGGGCTTTTTGGTGGAGGAGCGACTCTGGCAGCCCAAACCCCTAATGACTTACAACAGGACATCAGTGAATGTGGAAAAGTTTTTTTTTTTTTTTTTAAACGGCGTGACTGCTCATACATTTTTGACTGTTTATCACTGTTGATTGTTGAAATGAAAAAGCTGTGTCCGTCTCCAAGTGGTTTTGAGAATGTGTTTATTCCACCTCATATCCCCAGAACCCTAGGCCAATAATTCACGTTGTCCTCCACTTGAGTTGTATACTGCAGCAGCTGTTACTCTGCCTCAGATTAGAGTCTTATTATGGAACTTCTAGCAGCTAAAGCAGCATACCAGAAGACTGGAGACCATGGTGGACAAAAGGAGACACCAGCAGTGTCTCATCCCACGCGGCGATAAACTGTATCCCCTGATATCCCACTGTTTCTGGTGGAATTTCTCTTAGCGTGCTAGCTAACACCCCTCATAAAGGCCTAGCGCCACCGCTGACACCATCTGTTGAGTTGTAAACCTATGGATTTACTGTGTGACTGGTTTGTGGCCGTGTGTAATGTGTGCAGATTCGGCGACTGTGTTTTTCCCTCTCATGCTCCATGGGATTCAAGGTGTGTCATTATTGCGTAATAGGCAATCAGTGCAGAGCACCTGAAAAGATTAAGCCTCTTTATGTTTTCTATTGATTCTAAGGCAACCTGGTTAATAGGAGAGGGACACTACAACACACAGCTGCAGGGCAAGTGTGTGTGTGTGTGTGTGTGTGTGTGTGTGTGTGTGTGTGTGTGTGTGTGTGTGTGTGTGTGTGTGTGTGTGTGTGTGTGTGTGTGTGTGTTTGTGTTGGGGGGTGTCAATGGACACAGTGAAAAAATAACACTATTAACCATTGGTCCTGGAACATTTCTTTTCTCAAAGATCATGAACCGTATTGATGATCGGAGCTGGAATGCATCTTCACTCCGGCTATTATCTTCATCGCACTTGTGTTGGCGGGAGAGTGTAGTGGGCTATTGATTGTCCCCCAGCGCAATGTTGTTTTGATTGTTGTTATCAAAAATTGAACAATAGAGGCAGCCAATAGAGCCTGAAGATTTTTATTGAGGGTTTAAAAAATAAAGAACACAAACAAGCAATCATTGATGAGAGCGAGCAAGTCAATGCCCCATATACAGTGTTTGTTAATGTACCCCTGTTTGGTTCAAGAGGCCCCTTTAGGGGAAGATTTAGATTTTTCTTGAATAATGCAGCTGTGAAATTAGCACTAAGATTGGTCTTTCAAGTGAAGTACTTCTACATCGTATTCAAATAAAAACCTGTATATTTCCTAAAGAAATATGATTTAATAGATTATATTTGTTTTCTATACATGAAGCTATTAAACATGAACACATTTAGTAAAGGCACAAACATCTGCATTTTTGTAGAAGTCATTCTGCATAGAGTGTCCTCTTTGTCAAATTACTTGTTTGTTTCTTTTTACTTTTTTTCTTTCTAAATGTGATTAACAGTCTGAATGCCAAGCAGGACATTGCCGAACAAGACTTTGCTGAACAAGCATTCAACTGTCTTCCCCAATAAATAATGCTTTACAAGGAAAATTGAAACATTGTTCAAATTGAGCAATGAAAATGAAGAATTGAGCTATGGAAATGTATTTCAATTATATAAGTACTTGATTTAACTGAATTATTAAAGAATGAAACATGAGCGAGACACTTTTTTGTTTGTCTGTGTGCTTTTGTCTCCTGGTGGAACAACAGTTAAATAACAATGCATCTATTAAATCAGTAATAGAGCAGAATGCAAGACTCAGCATAACGGTAAACACAGAGGAGCTCCGCCACTACAATTAAGTGCACGTCAAACACTTGTCAATCACCAATTATAATCATGAAATGATGTCCTTCAATGCATGTTCCCATTCAGACAAAGGGCGAGGCTACAAGTAAACCATCACACCCTCATCACAGCCAATGCAATGGCCTATGGCAGACATATTTATTTGTGTCTTTACCGCTGTGTTTTCCTCACAAAATGAATAAAGACAGGGTGACATTTAGTTTTTTCTCATGGGTTCTGTCAAATGTACACTTTTTACCGAGCTGACCTGCAACCACTCTGCAAAACAAACTGACTGCTGTGGCTAACATTGTCCTTTGTGTGCAGTGTACCAGCCTGCGGCCCTTGTCATTGTGGCCTTGCACATGGACTTTTAACTGTGCGTTTCTTCCTCCAGGCTAACCAGGCTGATGTGTCTGACTCTCTTTCCCCATAGCAGTGGGCTACAGTAAGGGAGCCCAGCTCGCCGCACGAGACGCCTCCTGACATTGCGGTCTGTCTGCCTCAGTGACTGTGGTTTTGTTTGTTTTCCATGTTTGAATATTTTTTGTTTCATAGTGTGCTGGTTGCTTCCCCTGACATGTTGTGAAAGCATGTCTTTATGGTCACAGCTCTGGCTCAATGAAACTTGTTCTTTCAGCTGAACTGGTGAGTCGTCACATGCTATTGAGTGGTGTCTGCTGCCCTCTTGTGGTTTGACTTAAGTATTACGATATAAAAAAGAAATTACATTTGTGCAGCAATTCTGCTGATATACTGAGTGCCACAATTAAGAAAGCAAGCCAAGTACCATAACTATAAATATTTTTTTATTTTTTATCTTGAATAATATATCACAAAATGTTTTAAGCTTTGTTTTATTTTTATAAATTGAGATTTCTGCACACCACTTTTTTATATTTCTGATAGTCAAACAATTCTGTTTTATCCCTGACCTATTGTAATGTGGCTTTGGATTCTAAATCTGTTCTTTAACACTTATCATGTTTTGAAGGTTTGCTATGCACATTTGTAATCTTTATTTATGTAGTGTCTGACATAGGCCTCCTCTACAAAGGACATTTAGACCAGTCACAGTAGGAGTGTAAATAATCAAATGAATGATGGCTGAATACCATTTAGCTGCTTCTGCCCACTGGCTTAATGGGACACAACAATACAAGAGCTAGCATTCTTATTATTAGTAACACCTGTGTGTTTCCTTCTTGTGAAAGAATGCTCTGAAAAATAGCCTATTATGTTAGAAATATGCAGAGTGTGGATAACCTCTTGTTCTCCAGCTCAGATAAGTTTTCAGATGAGACTAAAAAATATTTGGAATTGTAATAGTGGAAAAGCCCTAGTGTAACTAATAGCATTACTGATGCTCATAGGTCCACCAATGTTGGACCCTGGCACTGTAACACCTAAATATAGCTATTCACAATGCCTGTGTTTGACAATATGGATGCAACTCAGGAACATTTCCAGTATGAATTGATCTCTTTTTTTATTAATTATATTTTTCAACAGATATTTTATTGTTTAAGCTCTGAGTACCCAGAGTTTTCCAGAGCCCATGGTAACATCTTCAAAGTGCTGTTTTTCTTTTCTGACACACACCAAGACCCAACAATATTCATTTAGTTGATAGTGATACACAAACAACAGTGCAACAAATCCTCACTTTGTTGGAACCAGTGACTGTTTGGCATAAATAATAATATTATAATAAAAAAAAAAATTTTTTTTACACATTGATTTTACTTCTACTAGTTATTCACATCATGGCGAGCCTATTGTCCATCTGGGCGGTGCAATATCCGTAAAGAAGAGGGCTGCTAAAGTAAAAAAAAAAAAAAAAAAAAGAAACACCAACACCAACACCAACACCAACACATATTGATACCACTAGATATAGGCCTATAGGATTATCAAACGTCCAGACTAAAACCACATAAGTAAAGTCCATCCAAAACTATTGAAAAACTGTGGTTCTTGCTAAAAGTAGGACCAAAAACCTTTATCTAGACACAACACAAAATGAAATTAGAGAGCCATCTTTCTTTTACCCTGAAAAGTGGTGTCTCAATTTGAGCAAAGTGGAACATTGCTCTATTTTCCATTTACAGATTAAGAAATAAAGGTGTGAGTAGCCTACTAAAATGAGCATATATGAGGGAACAGATGGTTTAGAGTAAAGGAGGAGTGAACTAGGCCATACATGTCAAATTAGGTAAACCCTCAGTGAACAATACATGGGGAACTGTACCTGTCTGCTGCTTACAACACTAGTATAATAATAACCATGCCTTTCTGTAACACACAGGGATATTGCATTCAGAAATCATGTATTTTTGGACCCGTCTGAACAGGTAAAAAAAAATGTAGGCCTATACGCTGTTTGTATAGGCTAATTTGTCTTAGGTTGGACTGTGAGATTGTCCCTTTTTGTTAAAAGCTGTAGTTTTGTATATGAGAGTAATAGCATTAGGCATAACAATAGGTAGGCATTGTTAATAATAATGATTAATTTTATTTGAGGGGGGCCTTTCAAACCACTCAAGGTCACCTAAGTGTTTGACATATTCTGGCATCTTATTTGCAGAGGTGTGTAACTGCAATATTGTCCCCAGACACCTATTGTGGCTTTGGAAAACACATTTTTATCACAGGTCTGATATTCAAAGTTAATCTATTAAATGTGTGTGTAGAGTATGTTTTTACCAAAAATATGAAGTACGTAGCAAGTTAGTTGCAATGTAGGTGATGGGCAGGTGTTACATTATAATGGTATAATTTTTGACAGTCCGAAGGTAGCCTAGGCCTATGCTTTGGATAGGAACCCAACATCTTGGTTTCTTGTCGTACCATTTAAGGGACGTACACGTTTGTTGCCAGGGTGACGTCAGAGACCGTAACAGCGTTAGCAATGGAAAGCTAACAAAGCACTGACATGATCAGCTTGTTGTGAATACAGTAACTTGAATGAGACTTCAAACGCATATAGTAAGTAGGCCTAGTTTCGTTTTTTGTTGTTAACGTATTTGTTCAATTTCTGTGTCAGTAGTATAATGTCAGTTAGGCCTATATAAATGGAAACTATTCGACAGTTTTTGCACGAGTAGGCTATAATGTTCACAACATACCTATACGTTGTTTTGGTTAGTTTTTCTGTAATAAGACATAATCTTATAGGATAGACCAACATGGTATGAATAATAATCACATACAAGTAATGATATTATAGTCAATTGCACTGAATTGAATTCCTGTTTGTATTAAGTTTTATTTCCATATGCTTTGCCCTAGGTCTGACGAGATGATTACCATTTGGCGGTGGGAAAAAAATCATTAAGGCAGTGTTTTGAAAATGCATCAGTGCACTGTTTGTCCAAAATCTTTCCCGTCACCGTCTAAACTTCAGAGACATTATGTCATCCACACTGGCAAGAAGCCCTTCACCTGCAAAACCTGTGGAAAAGCCTTCACACAGTCAGAGCATTTGAAAAAGCACAGGCAGACTGTCCACCATTCAAAGCTTCCAACAGACCGTCTACCGCATGGCATTTTAACTCGTAGCCAACAATCTAATTATGATAAACCTGCTGCATGGATCAACACTCGTGTCAGTGGGGATTGCACTGCTGCCTCCCAGCAAGAAAAAGAAATCGTGACTCACAAAATATGTCTTCCTTCTACCGAGACTGGAAATCCACCAGAAAATATGCCACATGTAAATTATGTGTCAAAGACTCTGAACAGTATCACCAATGTCATGGTCATGGATCTAATACCTCAGGAGCAAGTTGATTCTGCAATTGTAGACACATCTGTGTGCAATGCTCAACATGGACACACCTGCAACATCTGCTTCAAGTCATTTACTTCATCTCTCCGGCTTCGGATTCACTCACCTAGTCATAACAAACCAAAACTATTTGAGAGAGACAGAGAGTCAGGCCGGAGTATATCTAGGAAGGTCAATTTGAGAACCCAGCCGCAGCCACAAACAAAACTGAGCTCAAGGAGGAGCGAAATAACTTTTAAGCACCAGTGTCCTAAATGTCTCAAATCCTTCTGTACCCCATCCAAATTAAAACGGCATTTTCTCATTCATACAGGGCAGAAACCCTACTCGTGTAAGAAATGTGGGAAAGAATTCAGACAGAAGGTGCACTTGAAATCCCATATAAATACTACAAATAAATGCTCACTTTCTGCTGGCACTGCAAGCAAAAAAACTAGGTTTTGTTACGGCGGACAAACCTCAGGTTTGCAGCCTCAGCCATCGCGTCGAGAACGACCCAACAGCCATCACACTCCTGTGAATTCCCCTGTAGAACTGCAGCGTAAAATAAGCGTCAGTGCCATCCAGGACTTGAACAAGACTGAAATCAAGGCGGGTGCAGTCGTAAAACCAGAGCAACCATTCAATACAAGGAGTCGGTGCCTGAGTTTTTGTCGTAAGTCAGACGAACAAGAGCAACAATACTTAACACATGAAGATCTGAAACCATTCAAGTGTCTGATCTGCAACAGATCCTTTCGGTTGGACGTTAACTTAAAACGTCATCATCAAATTCACAGGAACCAAAACCATTTGGGAAGTCGGAGTCCCAACGCAATGCAAAACAGCCATAATGTGAAAAGGCCTGTTTCTGGGGCACTAGAGCATTTACCTGAATCTGGCCATGCAGATCCCATAGACTCAAATATCGTTGTTACACCACCAGCAACATGGAGTGAAAATTGCATCGATCACAATAACTCTCTTCCCCTGGATTCTGAGTCTATTACATCAGCAAAAGAGTGGAAGGAGACTTTCCATGGCACCAAAAAGCAGCGGAGAATTAACAACACACCTCAGTGCAATGCATGTTTAAAAGGTTTTCCATCAGTATCAAAACTCCGGAGGCACTTGATGACACATACTGGACAAAGGCCTTTTGGCTGTGCGACTTGTGGAAAGAGATTCAGTCAGAAAACACACTTGAGGTTCCACAGTTGCACTCACCTGTGGTCTAGATATCACAAACGGCGATCACAGTTTATAAATCGGCAGCCTTCTCGCATAGCTGATTTCAACACGAAGACTGCAGCGAACGGCCCAGTCCAGAAAATGTTTAGGTACAAGAAGGATTTTGAGATGCACACTGGCAGAGATGTAGTGTCTGTGAAACACCTGACCACTGCTCCTATCAGTCGGGATGACAACATAACATCTGATAGCAAACTGGCGCCACATACCTCGAAGAAACAGGAGGTTGTGAACTGGGGAATGGTTCCTAAAGTGATTTTGAGAAGAATAGAGACCGTTCAATCCAGGAGAAATACAGGCAAGGTTCAACACAGATGCCTCTGGTGTTCAAAGAGTTTTCCGAATGCCTCTAAATTACAAAGGCATGAAATGGTACACACAGGCTTAAAACCTTTTGAGTGTCTTAAGTGTGGGAAAAGATTCAGTCAAGCTCCACATCTGAAAATCCATGAAAGAACCCACTGTAAGGGAAAACCATGCAAGCCAGTCAGTCAACATATGAACACAAGAAAAGTGAATGATCAGCAGCAGCAGCAGCAGCAGCCCTGTCCAAAGATCAGGGTTCAAATCCCCCCACAGACAAAATCTCTTGACACAGAAACTACATTTTCAAATGTTGATGTGGCTGTGAGTAATGGAGTCAGTGAGCTGCTCTCCGCCAGGAGTGACATATCCATCAAGAAAGTAAAAAGTCTCGATAAGACAAAATCTAAAAGTAAGGTTCCTTCTAAAAAGAGGAAAGTTCACACTTGCCAAATATGCACAAAGAGCTTTTTTACCCCATACAAGCTATCAAGGCACTTGGTAACTCACTCTGGGATAAGGCCATATAAATGCACTTTGTGCAGCAAAGCCTACACACAGCTTGGTCATTTAAAATATCATGAGCAGAGATGCAGGAAAAGTAACAGGATCTCATATAACATTCGAGGGGGAATTATAAATTCCAACCATCTCCAGGATAAACACATTGAGAACTGTAGTGATTTTACAGATTTGAATGTGGATGCAACAAGAGAGTCACATCACACCAGTGTTGGTATTTACTCATTTACTGATAGAGATTTATCTTATTGCCCAGAGGCAATAAAAACTGAATGGCAGGCAGTGCCAGAAGTAGATTCCAAATTGGATGAACATGAATCAAAGAGAAAGCAGACAGAAAATTGTAATGACGCTAATAGCCATATTCCCTCTGAACTTGCCTTTGACATGGAAGCTCCACCTCAGTCACATCAGTACGAAGGCAATACACATAATGCAGAAGTCCCACATAAGCCTGAAGAAGTTCCAGCTTTTTCAGATAACAACAAGCTTCTCAGTGATGAGAATGTGGTTGAGAATCCACTTCAGTCTGATAATTATTGGTGTGAACCACTAACTGTGTTTGATTGTGATGCGTGCTCTAAAGGTTTTGAGAACGAATACGATCTTGAGAGACATATTTGCTCAACTAATGTTCAAGCTACAATGACGGAGTCAGCCCAGAAGAATCGTTGTGACATTTGTTTCAAACTGTTTGTGACTCCCTCTAAACTTAAAAGGCATTATGTCATCCACACAGGTCAGAGGCCGTTTGACTGTGACATTTGTGGCAAAACGTTCACACAGTCAGCACATGAGAGAAAACACAGACGTACTCATTGATTCTCAATTGTAGGGCTTTTTTGGTGTAAAATTATGTTTGTAATGATCATTATTTGTTCATAAATATGATGTTTGTTTAAACTTATACAAGTATGTATAAGATATAATGATGTAGACTAATGTACACATTCTATTTATATATACTTTCAGCATTTCGTTTTTGTTCATATTTTAATATATTTTCATATTTTATACTGTATATTTTTTCTATTTTATATAAGTTTCTTGAATTTGCAGTACTTGCTTTGTACTCTCTTATTTCCTCTGTTGAGTGTAATACACCAGTATACCAATGCATGAAAAGTCACTTAATAAATAAACAAACGCAATAAACAATTTATTTTTTTATTATGACTCTTGTTGATTTTGTCAAGGATGTACATTTAATTGATGTGATATATATATATATTTTTTTTCATCTAGTTAAGGCTTAGTTTAGGGACAAAATATAAAGTATTTCACAGTAGGAACGGAAGGCATGCTTTTGTACTGGGGGACGATTTCTACAAGACGTACCAACTCAGGAAGTCGGTCGCAGACAGCGCGTTTTGGTTGTGTACATGCGCAACCAACTATCCAAAGGCTTTAACACTCATGCTAAAATAAACTCAAAGGTTAGTAACCTCACTTTTTCGCATATGTTATGTACGCTATGTGACTAACAGTAACTTTATCATGAAAATATGTCTTAGTGCTAATTATTAGCTTAGCACCTGATGGTGTGAGACGGCTAACCCTTAGCTTCTAATGTTAGTAAATTACGACACTATATTGGTTTTAATACATTATATGAACCTATCGTAGCGGAGTAACGCTTATGTAGCCTATCGGACAGACATTTGACCAATTCTACTATGAATAAACCACAGTATAGGCTACAACTCTACAATCAACGTAACATATTAAAGTTATTGTCCGTGCTAACTACTTTCTCAGAACTATTATTGGGTATTGTAGGCCAATATTTTTAAGGCCTGAGTTCTGTAAAAATATCTATGTTTAGCTTCGGCAATTTTCACACAATACTGACTCTTTACTCCCTTTCCATCAATCGTTATTGTAGCTGTTTCGGGATGGCCACCATGCAGAAAGAAACCCCCGCTAAAAAGGCTGCTGCGCCTTCTGTGTCGCAGATTAACGCCGAATATGTCACACAGGTAATAATACTATGTGCTCTAGTACTATGGAATATAACTTTTTCTTTGCTGTTTTTATACTGAAGAATGAAATATATGGTCTCCTCACCAATTGTCAGATATTAATGTTTATCTGTTATTGATTTAGTCAAGTGAACCTGAATTGTACTTGCATTGAAGACTAACTAACTACCTCTTGTGTCACTGTACTACATAGACAATGATGTGTCTGGTGGGGAGACAGGGACATATAGGAGGAGTGCACCTAAACTGATAGACTAACTTAGAACAATCACAAAGTGAAATACAAGGATGAAAGTTGATTTAAAGGTGGAGTCAGCAATTCTGGAGAATGCTTGTTATCAAAATCAGTGAATATCTCTCCTCACAGTCCGCTACCTGTCCGTCAGGACTCAGGAGGGTCATGCAAGCCAAAATTCTGTAAGCGGCAGTTTTATCAGCTATCGTTTCTCTGAGATTGTCCATAACACTCCTTTAAACTGGGCACAGGCCACATCGTTTACAATAGTTTGATTCACAATACAAACGTTCTTTTTCACCAGTGTGATATATGATTTGAATTTGAAAAAGGGATTTACTCTTTTGCTATGTTATAGGCAGTGCTGAACTTGATAACACTTTCCTTCTCCTCTGTTGAGAGCGATTGCTCTCATGTAACCGCTGTAAAGAGGTGGGGAGGGATCATAGCGGGTTTTTTGGACAGTGGCCAGTGAAGAACCAAGAACCAGAATCCAGATAGCCACTGCTTGCCTTACTGTGTGTGTGCTGAAAAAATATCTGTTGTTAATACACAGCCTAGGCTCTGAAAGCAGGCATGTTGCTAGCTACCCCTTTGTTTACATACCAGTTTACAGAGCCTAGGCTGTGTAACACCAGAGTTTTTTTTCAACACGCCTCACACAGTAGGTACAGGTAGCGTATTGTGAGGAGATATTCACTGATTTTGACAACAAGCTTTCTCCAGAATCGTTGACTCAACCTTTAAGTTCTCCAGACAGTTTGTCTCTCTGGTGTCACACTTTAAGGGTATATATCTAAACCACAGAAGGACATTTCTTGATAAACACAACTTTTGTGTTGCTGGATGAACCTTTTGTATGTTCTTGCTGCCATGTTTACTACTATTTATGTTTTTCTTCTTTCTCCTTCAGTTGGCTAATAAATATTGGGCACCTCATGCAAAGAATAAACTACCCTTTGACCCTAAAGTGAGTTGCGTGCACTGTTGCATATGATCATGTATCTCATTATATCTATCATTTTGTTGAACTACTTTTAAAATTAAGTTACAAACACATGTTCTAAATACTGTATTTACCAACATGTATTTTAATGATTAAAATTGACATAATAAAATGATTAAATGTTGTGAAGTGCTGCTTTTACCAGTCGATTAACTAACCCCAAAGACATAAACACATAATGTGTTTTTAGCATTGAGGTGGGGGTCCTCTGTTTTTCCCTTAAGAACTTTTAACACCCTCGGCTGTTTGTTTAGGTGATGGAAGACGTTTACGAAAAAGAGATTCTCAAGTCCAAGTAAGTAAATATAAAGCATCTTTGACTCTTAACTGCCATGTTTAATCCTGTTATCCTAATAATTCTATCATCTTCTTTATGTTGTGTTTTCAGATTTGCCATCAGAAAAATTATGCTTTTAGAGTTCAGGTGGGATATTGCTATTCATCTTATTCCCTATTTTTATTAGGTAGTCAATTGAAAATAAAAATTTGTTACATAGCTTGGTGGATATGTGTTGACACACTGTTTTTGCATCTTTTAGTCAGTATCTTGAGAACTACCTGTGGGTGAACTACACCCCAGATGTATCCAGCAATGCCTACCTCATGTCCATTGGTTGCATCGTCAACGAGAAGTTCAGGGAAAATGTTCCAGCATGGGAGGTAAGAGATGCAGTACTGTATCTTAAGTTTAGAGTAATTGTAAATAATTAAAATCATGGCTTTCTCAAACATAATTGTGTGTATTTTTGCAATGGCTTATGTCAGGTTTTCAAGAGGGAGCCCACCCATTTCCCATTCTTCTTCAAATGTGTGATGGAAGCTGTATTGGCAGGCGAAGGGGCCGGCCTCACTCTGAAGGAGCAAACTATACTGCTGGTTTTCCTGGACCACTGTTTCAACAGTCTGGTTCGTACCACTTTACTGGTATTCATTGTCAGAGCTCAATGGAGAGGCAGGTTACTTCAGTACCTAGATTATTGGGAGTAATTAGCTCATATTTTGTTTACAATATTTAAATGGTTCAAAGTAAGATGATTAATTAAAAAACAATCTTTTGCATATCACAGTAACATGAAAGCTAAGAGCTTACATTGTAATATGAACAACCCAATGTAGATTTTTTTTTTAAATTATTTCCTATTTATAAAATCATAAAATCGGGATTGCTAGACTTCATTGTATGTCATAAAAAGATGATTCAGATCTCATGTCTGAGATAATTATGACTGTTAAAAGTTGATAAACACTTTTTTGACTAACTTCTCTGTTTTTAATTTGCTGTATGCATCATATGTTCCACAGTTTGTAAAATAAACTGAAAAAAGGAAGAAAAGTAATTGTATCAGTTTTTCAAATCCGATCACATGAAAATTGCAAGAATATCTTAATAATCAGGGTTTTGCCTGAAACGGCTCAGTGAAGGTTTCTTAGCCGTTAATGACAGCAATGCCCAAAAGTCTTGTTGCCCAAGGTGGGTGAATGTGGAAATTGAGGCAAGTGTATTCAATGTCCACTAGGTGGCAGTAGTGCACTGGGCAGTGCAACATGGGTCAGCTCCCGCCCATCTGTATCCTCTTCAGCCGCAGTAAACCACAGGGAAGCACTGCAGATGTCTCGCTTTAAAATATGCTGTGATGGCCCGCTGCACTTTGATTGTATCCTATAAAGGCCTCTAAATATT
Source organism: Ammodytes marinus (assembly GCF_949987685.1). Classification (NCBI taxonomy): domain Eukaryota; kingdom Metazoa; phylum Chordata; class Actinopteri; order Uranoscopiformes; family Ammodytidae; genus Ammodytes; species Ammodytes marinus. The sequence continues at coordinate 10,299,462 of NC_137219.1, read as the reverse complement.
TTAGTTGTAGACTTTTATCATGGGCCAAAGTGTAATAAAAATGTCTGACACAGTACATTTTGAGAACTCACACGCTCTCTTTCTCTCTTCCCCCCTTCCCAGGAGGTTGATTTGATCAGAGACCAGGTGCAGCAGCTCATCTCACTGCCGATGTGGATGTGTCTCCTACCAGTAAGATGTCAACCTAATACTCTAATTAGGTTTTTTCTGGTGGTTATTGTTGCAAATCGAGTAATACCGTTTTTTGATCATTTCCTAGGAAAGGGTTGCCTTGTTGCTATGACACCAGTACTTTGGTCAAATTGACTGTTTCCTGATTTATTTCTGTCATGTTTGCAGTCCAGACTCCAACACGAGCTGAAGAAAGTTCCCAAGCTGCAGAAGTTCTGGAATCTAATCAAGAAGAAATCTGATAAGATGGATGCTGACGCGGCTGAGCAGTAATGTTATTTTCTTTGCTTGCGCGTTCAAATCCATACACAGACTAGCAAATTCTGTGAGTCTGTAAGCCTTTGCTTTCTTTATGTCTTCCTTAGGGCAAACAGAGAGAGGACCTTTCTCTCAGAACTCATCAAAAAGTTTCTCGGAGTTCTCATGTCCATTCCGCCATCAGGTAAACACGAAAACATACATGTATTATTACCCTTGGGATAACATAGTGGATGTGTGTACAAAATGGAATTCCTTTCTTGGTCTTATTTTAATTTTATTATTCAAATAGTGCATCACTGGTGTGTATTTCTACCTCCCAAGAGTTGTGTAGGATTAATGATATTTTGCTCATAAAGCAGGTCTGTCTATGTGCTCTCTCTGACTCTTCCAGTGTGATTAATGTTCTTAGGCTTTACTAGAGCTTGTGAAGTGTCATAGAGCACATCTCTGCAGTCTAGGGCCACATGACTAGTAGGAAACACAACATTCCCCTTTTTCACAACTATTTCACTTGCACCACTACTTACTTTCTTTCTGATGTGTGCATCCGCCGAAGGAGCCTGTGCTCCAGCTGCCACACAGCCACCGGCACTGGCTACTATGTTGTAATGCAGACCGACACAGAAGCCCCCCCACCTGAATGCTAAAAACAGAATATGTGTATTTGTGTGTTTAGGTAGACTTCAAACCTGACAAATGACATTACAATCTAAAGCCCAGCAGGATCCACATCACTCTTAATGCGTGCTGTATGCCTCAACTTAAAGCACACACACACACAAACACTATACAAACATGCTTAATGAGGGCTGAGGTCATGGCGTGCTGCTGTGTGCTGGCAATGCAGCATCTCATAGTGAGGCTCACACATTCAGCATGGCACCTTGGTTTTGTCCACCAGCGTTTGCTGTCCTCATATCCTTGGTGATAACTACACAACCTCACTTCCACTCCGTCCTATTTGCTCCCTGTCATTTCTTGGCCTTGTATGTACATACAGTCATGTCTACTTGTACTGTATGTCAGATTGAATTTGTCATTGTCAGCATGCATTTGAAGTGATGCGCTAACCTTGATGATTCCTTACTCTTCTATAGGGCCTGTATCCATGGATAAAGTACATTACTGCGAGAGATTCATTGAACTCATGATTGATTTGGAGGTAAGACGCCTTATTGAGTAAATATAGCAATCTATTGTAATTTGTACTTTATCTCCGTAGATTGAATACAAGCATGCAAACTCGTCACCTTTCGGCGAAATTCGCCGCTTTGGAAACGAAATTGGCCATCTATGTGATTCGTGGAGATCCGTTGAGAAATTAGTTTTGAAGGGGGGGGGGTTGATGGCCGTGTGTGTGCGTGCGTGCGTGCGTGTGTGTGTGTCGGAGCGGAGCATGGACATGGAGTGATCATAGTGACTAACTATGATAGACGGATAACTCCTATCATATGAGCTTTGACGGTCATTTGGCCAATCAGAAACAGTGTTTGTCATTGAGGGGCGGTGACATCAGTCAGTCAGAGCGTCTGGAGGAAAGTCACATTTTTTTTCTCTCCGAGTCATCGGAGCGTTCAAGTAGCCGCAGCCGCAGTACTATTATTTTACCGTGTTAATGTGCCTACTAGTGATGCCACCTGTCCCGTTTTTCCCAGAATTGTTCTCTTTTTTCACCAGCTGTCCCGGGAAAAAATAAATCTCTCCCGGGGCACAATTTGTCCTGTTCTTTGGGAGGAAATGCCAAAGCCTCATTTGATTTCCTTCGTTCAGAAGTTAAGGCTGTTTCACACGGGCCGAGGCGTTTGTTGCGCCAACTATTGCATTCTCAATGGAGAGGCGAGCAGGGCCGGCCCGAGAGAAAGCGCAGCGTTCCGTCCTCAGGCGGTACGACAAGCGGGCAGGGGCGGTCTCAACGATCTCGGGGCCCGTTTCAAGACCCAGTGTGGGGCCCCCCACTTTTTTTTTAATAATAAATAATGCTTGTGCATGCTCCCCGCGAAAATAAAAAAAAAAGATTGTGGAAACCATTTGGTTCATAGACGGATTATGAGATAATGGGTCCAGACTCATTGCTTTATGCGCTCGCTGATTAACAGCCGCGGCTGGCGGATTGTCACTGCAGAATAACGTGTCACCTCAAGTTAATAATGTGCTTTTGTCTATTGCTGTTTTCATGGTTTTTGAATGGTGCGTGGTGTTCTGGCCAACACACCTGAGGTGAATGTAGTGATTTATAGCAGATCAGCGCCGTAACAACACACTCACCTGCTTCCTCCACTATCGTCCCATTTTGCACCATTATGTTCCTGCGCACGACTGAGGTGTGTGTGTGTGTGAGTGCGTGAACACAAGATTAACTATGGTGACAGAGTGTATTCTTATGTGTCATATTGATGGTTGTGTAACAAAGATAAGGCAAATCCTGTTTGCCACAATATAAATAGTTAGTTTATTGTAAGGGAATTTGGTGTGATTGATTTGAGGCTCCATGTTATTTTCTGTCTTATTTAAAGCTGGTTTTGCCAGCATTTTTAACCGTTTTTCTAAGCTGTTTTTAACGTTTTTCTGGGTAAATAGGCTACCTACACACTTTGTATTGTAAACGTCAAGAAGGTTGACTGACTAACGTGTTTTGCTCATTTTACAATTCATCTGACAACGTTTTTTTTGTCCTTAATTCTCTTCACCAGAATACACCAAATTGCTTCTCTTAAATGTTCAAATCACAAAAAAAATCTTCTGGGGGGATGCCCCCAGACCCCCCCTACCGGTGTTTTTTTTCGGACTTCTCACCTTTTTCATGGCTTATGAGTTTGCATGCCTGTGAATAGCTTTATTTGACATTACAGTTCAAAATGATATAGGCTCATTTCCACTGTGTATGTGTGCAATAGAAGAGTGTAGGGCTACAGTTTATTTGCTTAATCATGGTTTCCCGATTTGAAGGAAGCAGCATAGACATCAGTTTCTGCAGAGCATTTGCCTTTTGTCCTTCACATTTCTAGCTAACTCAGGTCAACAGAGAGTGGATAAATGTCAAGTGTAGGCTCCACCCAATGCGTCTCTGTCATTGCCATCTGCAAAGCTGTGCAGTTTTTGAAACTGTACTCTTTGTTTGGCGTGTGAGCGGATATATTCAGCCGGATGTTTTTCTTTTACATCAAGTATAAGGTGTGGAAGAATGTGCCGTGTCTGCTGATCATAACAGTTGATGTGACCTAAGATCTTGATCACTTCTTGAATAATCCCAGGGTTTGAATGGAGCAATTGGTAAAACATTGTCCTATTTTCTTTTAATTCTAATCCACGTTCAAATATAAGAAGTTGAAAATCACTTAATAATCCAGAAATGCCAAAGAAAATCAGATTGGTCCAAAATTGGTACTCATTTTCATTCTTTCTGCATTTTCATGATTAGGTAATGGCTAATAAAGCCGAGTCACCTATATTGCCTATTATATTGGTTTGTAAAATAATTGATTAAAGAAATGAGAATTTGCTAATAATTTTCCTGGGGGGGGGGGCAACCTTGCCATTGCGGGTTGTCTTATCTGGAGTGAAGACACACAATGTCACATTAGAGCGCTGCTGCTCCTGCTGCCAGTGCACATCTCCTGTTACTAGCGATGGAGCGCAATAGATTTCATCTGGCTACGTGCTGACAGGCCGGCCTTGCTGTTCCTGGCACAGCGGCTAGTGGCTGGCCAGCTAGCGGTCTCTGGGGGCGGCTCCTGTCCTTCTGCGCTATCCCTTTACAAAGCCTTAGTCGCCTGAAATCCATACTTCCGCTCCATCTCTAATGACCACCTGAAAATGAACGCAGGAGGGGAAAAAACATCCCGGTTTCCATGCAGGCTTGTCAGGACTGTGTTGAGATCAAAGATGGCTCAAGGAGACACAAACGTATCCATTCTCCTCAGTGTTGAGGTATCACTTGCCACACCTGCTACCCCTTTTTGAAGAGCAGTTTCTGATAAAATAATATATATTTCGTTTTGTGGGGTGTTTTGCAAGTCAGTATTCCACTTCATATTCTATTTCACAATGCAAACGGCTTCTTCCTGGGCAGCTCTTCTTCTCTTTCAGCTTTTATAATGGGGTGACCTCAATATGTTCAGTAATTATTTCTTATTTTCCTACCAAAGCAGCTGTTATCTCATTTTGACAGGTTTCTTCTGTACTTGCCTTCATGCCGTGTTCATCGAACAAATAGATATTGGCTATATATGGATCCTAGCTATTTCCCTCCGTTTTCTTCACATCTCAGTTTGCCGTATTGTTTTTTTCTCATACGTTTCAAAACATCCTCAAGACAAGAAAAGATCATGCATCAATAACATGTATTGATAAGAATGGTGTAGATGCCGGGAAATGTACTGTTGAGCCTTTTGACCCCTGAGCGGTGTTTGTCCGTACAATACCTCATTCCTTTTCTGCGATGTAGAGGCATGAAACTTCCTGTGTGTACAATTAGTTTTTTCCAGCTAATCTTACAAACTAGTTTTTTTTACCAAATACAGCAGTTAGGTGGAGTCAGCGATTCTGGAGAACGCTTGATGTCAAAATCACTTTTCGGCAAAATCAGTGAATATTTCCTCATGATCACGAAAATAAATCTGGCATTAATACAGCCTCTTCTCTGTAAACTGGTATGTAAACACCAGTATCTAGCAACGTTTCAGTTAACAGAGCCTAGGCTATGTAAACACTGGATGGATGGTTTTTCAGCGCACACATGGTACATACAGGTAGCGGATCATGAGGAGATATTGACACATTTAACATTGTTATTTTGACAACAAGCATTCTCCAGCGTCACTGACACCACCTTTTTAAAATAAGTTGTTGTGAGGACTAAATGGTTGGGGTTAACTGTAAGCGTGTAGTCCAATGCTGTTAACATGGTGTCCTGTGTGTCTAGGCCCTGCTGCCCACCAGACGTTGGTTCAATACACTGTTGGATGACTCTCACTTGGTGGTCAGCTGCCACCTGTCCAGCCTCACCCAGAGAGAGAAGGAGGGACACCTCTTCTGCCAGGTACAACACAGGAGCAAACTCATGGACACACACACACACACGCACACACACACACACACGCCGCCCGCTAAAATCCAAAACACCTCTGCCCTCACTTTCATGTGTAAGAAGCGACTTGTATTATTGTCTCCTCTCTGTAGCTGCTGGACATGCTGAAGTTCTACACAGGTTTTGAGATCGGGGATCAGACGGGAAATGCCCTGACGCAGAAGGAGATGACCAATCTGCACTATGACAGAATCACCTCCCTGCAGGTAAATACTAGACATCAAGGGGGACAGATGACATGATGTTATTCGTTCATCTCTTTGACTATTATCATGTATCTGGAGTATATGGCTTCATCTTATTGGAGCTACCTTTTCTTGTGTTTTTCTATTATAATTTCTCAGTCGTTTATCCCTGTCCAGGCAATGTTGACTTGTTGTAGTGATGAGTAATATATTTTTACATGATAGTGTGTATTTAGTAACACTGAGTGTTTTGCTCTGTGCTTTCTGTCTTGCAGAGGGCAGCTTTCGCTCATTTCCCAGAGTTGCAAGACTTTGCGCTATCCAGCGTAGCATCAGTAGACACTCGGGAATCCCTGACCAAACACTTTGGCCATCTCAGGTAAATTAAGACATCCAGAATCTGACGAATTCCAGCTGGCCAGTGAACAGATGGAAGAGATGTGGTGGCAGGATATGCATGATTGGCCTGACCACAGTTACTATGAACTGTTAAAAGTGGAGTCAGCGATTCTGTAGAACGCCTGTTGACAAAATCCCTTTTTGTCAAAATCAGTGAATATTTCTATATGATCCTCTACCTGTCCGTACTGGCTGTGTGCACTGAAAAAAATCCTGTTAATACACAGCCTAGGCTCTGTAAACGTATATGTAAACAAAGGGGGCCTACTGTAGCTAGCAACACAGGCTTAATTGAGCCTAGGCTACACAGACGGAGGTAGCGAATAGTAAGGAGATATTCACTCATTGAGACAAAACATTTTTTTGACAACATGCATTCTCCAGAATCACTGACTCCACCTTTAATACCAAAGATGCTGTAGCACCAGATTGATGTTTTAGCACTTCTACCCGATAGGTGTATATGTACCTAGAGATTTCTCACCCCTTTTTCTTTTCACCACTTATTTCCAAGTATTTACTGTACATTCCTAGTGTCCTTAAGAGAACATCATCACTCTTCAAAAATACATCACCGAAGATACAAATCTGACTTTTTTATTGAGGTTCTGCTGATCACCAACATGCAGCCCACGTGGCCCTATGCAGCAGTAAAATAACTGCCGTTAATGCCTGACATCCCTTGCTAAATGGCTGCTAGTGAGCCCTTGAACAGGCAGCTGGTACCAGCCAGAGAGAGAGAGAGGCACGCCTCATTAATTTAATCGATTTGCAGTGGCTTGAGAATAAACTCTTTGAACAGCTGTGTTTGTCAGATCATATTAGCTTGCCAAAGAGCCAAAAAGCACACTCGCTTTGATGAACTGGCTGTGTGTAGGTTTTCTAACTTGTACACATGGATGGGAATAAAACACATTGATTTATTGTTGATTGTGTAATTACTTCAGGGATTCTAACCTTTGTTTTCTGCATTATATATCATAATCTATATGATTTGACCCAAGCTTTTATGTTTTTGGCTCTACAACTCACTCTTTGAAGGTAGTAACTGATTTCTTAATTGTTTGTACAGTATCTAGTCATGCATTCATTTGTTATGGTTGCTCTGAGGTGATGTGTTGGAGCAACATGAATTTCCTCCCGGCGTTCAATGTTTGTGTATCTATCAGCCCTCTTTAACATCTCTCATGGATTATAAATGCTTCAGTTTTTTTGAGTGAGGCAGAGGGTTATGAGCCACCTTGAGCTGAATCAGGTACAGACTTCACATATATTTCAAGAAGCACTTTCCCAGAATTAGGCTTTTTAGAATATAGCAGTTAAGTGCATTGTTCCCCTGCTCCGCGACTGTCACCCAAGCAGCTCCTGTGTAGCTCCAAATATGCCGATCAGAGTTAACGAGGCACTTTTCATCCAAACAACTCGCGCTAATGCCAGTTTATTCCAGCTGCGTTCCCCCACGGGCTAAGCTCCCAGTCACCCGCCGCTCCCAATTTATCCGCTAAGTCCCTCAAACACACAAACGCAGCATTATTGCGTAGCCTGCCCACACATTTACACACCCTTTCTCTTTCACACATATACACACACACACACACCCACACAAACACCTTTTAAGTTATATAAAACATGTTCAGTGTCATTCCAGGCCAAAATCTTTGTGAATTGCTAGCAAAATTGAAGAGTCATCATTACCGTAAATGTCATGTTAATTGGTGTGATTAGTTCTGTGGATTAGTTCTTCAGTCTGTCATTTGAAAGGCTGTTCAGATTTGATCAATTCCACTTCTCATTGAAACCTGTTTTCTATTCTGAAAATATAATGTTAAGATAAAAGAAAAACAATGTAGAATATTATAAAGGCATAAAACACCTTCATTTTTTTCAACAGATTTAGGCTGTCAGTGCATCCATTTGTCCAAGTTTTATGTAATTAAAAAGAGGCAGGTTTGTTGGGCTTGTATTGTTGTCTTATGGTGTGCTTTTGTGTACACAAGTAGATTCCTAGCTGAATGAAAGTGTTAACTGGCCGGGTAACGGCAGTCATTCGCTTTTGCTAAAGTGATGACATTACACACTACTACCCAACACAGCCTCAAGGCTATATTGGTAAATGACTGTAGAGCAGTCTTGTATTCTGTCCCCATCCTTACCTTTGCCAGCAGCTCAGCTGTCAGTCCTGACCTGGTCCAGTCATCTCCATTAGTCAGAGGGAGTTGTTGTTGCTGCTGCTGTTTATCTTGTTGCTAAGGCAAGGAATGTGTACTTGACCTATGCCAGGCCGTCCACTGGGCCACCAGACTGCAACATTGGTGGAAGTGCCAGCCGAGTGCCCAGCCGCGGCGTCCCAAGTGGCAGAATGCCTGTGCATACAGGGATGCAGTGGGGTCAGTGACACGTGTGGCTGTCCAGGCGCTGTCACAATGTGTCCGGGCGCTGTCCTTCGTTGTGTACCAGACCCTGCCTTTGTCACTGTGTGTCAGCCTGATTAAAACAGGTCTGTATGCAGAGAGCCATGCCTCAGCTTTCTGAGATGGAGATTGGCTTTGATTTTCATAATCCTGTCGCATCAAGAGCGCCCTGCGCCCTTAACACACATGCTGACAGAGCAAGTGTCAAAGCAAACAGCAGAATAGCTTTGTGCCGCAGTGCAAACGAGCACAACGAATTTGATAAGGCTTTGTATCTTTACACATTTAGTGATGGCCATTTTCTCAGAAAGGCAGGGTGTGTCCCAAAAAAGAGGCTGGACATGCATGTTATTTCTCTTTATAAATAAGCGCCAGTAATAATAATAATAATATCAGCAATTATTTATTAATTGCTTATTGTCATCCCTGGATATGAGTTTCAGTTTATGTAATTTGCAAATGCACTTTTTTGCTAACTAACCACTTGTTTTTCTGGTCTTTCTCTGCAGTCCCAACATGCTCCACCGGGTGGCCTCATATCTGTGTTTGCTGCCAGAGCTGCCTGAAGGCCAAGACACCACCTATGAGAAGGAGGTTCTCCTCGAGCTGCTGGTAAGTGCAGTCATGGCCTCCATTAAATTGTCCATGCGGCAATCTGTGTTTTTATGTCTTTGTAGCATAAATAATTAGTAAAGTAAATACCCTGTAGTGTCTATTATACCATGTATTTCTGATGCTCAAAGTGGCATGTTATAGCTGTTAAAACCAAAGCTTTTACCTAGTACTAGTACATCTGGTACAGTGTAATCCTGGATGTCAATGCAGACTGGTACCAGTGACATATGGCCTGTGATCTTGAGCATATAGGAATCCAGACTTCTTGGTCTAGAGCCATATTAAATATGTATCCTGTTGCTTTAAATTGATTATCAGAGGCAATATCTAATGCTTTACACACTTGCATTGATTCCATGGAAACTGTGTGGTTGTGTGAGGGAATGAAGCCGTACTTCAGGCACTATGTGCTTGTCAACTGGAATTTAATAAAAATGCATTATCGGTATTGGTGCACCTCTACAAACAATGTTGGTGAATAGTTATTTTCCAGAACAATAACAGGCCAGTCAGTGCAACAGCTAAAGGGTTTTGTGTTTCTCATTTTAAAGTAATTAATTTTTAAGCTCTTGACCTTGAAATACATTTGCTGCCCCATCCCCCTTGAATTTGCTTTTTAATCCAATTACTCTCCTATGTGGGCATTTGTGTGACGTAGGGTGAATTGACAACATAACTGATGAGGAAGTCTTTTGAGGATTTTTTTTTTCTTCTTTTAAGTATCTCTTGAAAAGACAAGAGCTAGTTTGATTGTGCTCTCTGACTCCCCTTTCCTCACTCACCCAGTTTTACATTTTAGAACCCCTCAAGGAACCTAGTGGACCCTTGTCTGCCCAATACACACTCACACATGTGCCGTAGCCCTCTTCATCACAGTGGGTGTGTTTCGAAGCTGTCCTGCGGTTATTCATAGTTAGTTACCCCCTCAGACCCTCTCCTCAGGTCCTCTCCCAGAAGCCATGGAGAAGTGCTGTTTCATAATGATCTGATTAGATTGACGCAGAAGACAATGTCAGGGGACTCATTTGTGTGCGCCCCAGGTTGCCCCCAACAACCAACATCTCTGACCATGTGGGTTTAATAGGAAAGGGGCCACAGGAATACAATTCTGCCACACGGTAGAAAAACAACCATGCTAGCTGCAGAGAAAAAAACTACTCATCAGTATGCCTAGGGAGGATTACTGCTGTTACACCAGCACCACTGTTCAGTTACTTGAGGCTGCCGCTCTTTACTTCCTGTGGTGGAGCAGATAAGCTGGTTTGTATTCTAAATACATAATAGTTCATTCATGGGTTTTCTTTCCCCCAGAAGAGTAAAAACACACTAGCAAAATGAATGTATGCAAATCCGCCAAACCTTATTTTAAAGATAAATGCAATAAAATAGACACTCTCACACACAATACTGGAAGCTCCTCCTCTTTTTCAGGCAATGTCTGGTATTTTTTATGTTTTATGTATGAATCAACTACATATCTTAAGGTTTTGATTGTTGATTAGATATATATCTGGTTTGTCTCTGGGAAATAATATTGGCCTTTTTCATTACTTTATATCATGATTAAGTTGAAAAAAATCGGCTGCTTATTTTAAAGTAATTATCAGTTGCAGCCGCAGTGTGTACAATCACAATCTTTATTGTTACACACAGGTCTCAAAATTGTTAAAGTTACACACAGGTCATTTTAATAACTGTGTATGAAATCCTTGTTTGATAACCCACACATATTTGTAGCACTTATAAAACACATTGTCCAACTGACGTCTAGCAGCACAACTACACTGAGAATGGAGTGATAAAAGGCTTTGGTAAAGCAGACGTTTGGCGTGGGTATGTTGTTGTAACAGTTTTGCTGAGTGACTTGATTTTGTGGTGATGTGTATTCTTTATTTATTGGTGTGTCTTCTAGTAAGCGAGAAGATAAACATCCCAGACACTGAGCCATAGTGGCAGAGGAGCAATTGTTCTTTAAAACCAATTTGTCTTTGTCTGTCTTTGTCCCCTCTCTAACTCTCTCTATCTCTCTCTGTCTGTCTCTCTCTATCTCTTTCTATCTATATCTCTATCTCTCTCTGTCACACATGCACGCAGGTATCCCGTCATGAGCGCAGAATCTCTCAGATTGAGCAACTTAACCAGATGCCCCTTTATCCAACAGAGAAGATAATCTGGGATGAGAACATCGTCCCGACGGAGTACTACTCAGGCGAAGGTGTGTGTGTGTGTGTGTGTGTGTGTGTGTGTGTGTGTGTGTGTGTGTGTGTGTGTGTTTGTTTGTCTGTGTGACTTAACTTGGCTAGAGCACACATGCCAATTTCGGTGTCGAGTCAGTGTCTTATACACACACAAATCGACACCTACATCTTGTTATCCCTTATCCTGCGGGCACTCATCTGCTGCTGAACTGGCATCTCTCTCTCTCTCTCTCTCTCTCTCTCTCTCTCTCTCTCTCTCTCTCTCTCTCTCTCTCTCTCTCTCTCTCTCTCTCTCTCAGGGAATCCTCTTTAGATGGCAAAGACGCCTTCAACAACTCTCTTACCAGTGAACATTCAAGCAACATCCCTTAAACATTGTAACTTTGGCTGTAACATGTACACATTCAGCAGTCAACTATTTATACAGTTGCTATCACAGAGATAGCTACATAGGACTCATTTCACCTTTTTGTGATTTTATAGAAAAATAGTTTTTACCTTTTTTTATTAACTAATGACGAGCGTGTATGATAACTCCCATATTTCAATTACTATTATTAACTCTTGTCTGCCTTTTTGTCTATTTCTATGCTTGTCTTTCCAGGCTGTCTAGCACTACCTAAGCTGAATCTCCAGTTCCTGACCCTCCACGACTACCTGCTGAGAAACTTTAACCTCTTCCGTCTAGAGTCCACCTATGAGATCAGACAGGACATAGAAGACGTGGTGTGGCGTATGAAACCATGGTGAGGCGTCGGCAATTTTTTTTCAATGTCTCAGATTTGGAAAAACAATGTAATTTAAGGGCGTTCGGGGTCTATGGAAATTCTTGTTATTTAACACAGGATTTGAAAAAAAAGAGAGAACTCCCTGAGCTAAAGGAATCAACATTCAATATATGCAGTCAAATGTTGGTGTTGAATACTCGAGAGGAAGTGGTACAATGCCCATGTGAAAAAATGAAAAAATTGAATAAGAGTACAGATGTGGAATTTAGAGTTTTAAATAGGATTCTTGCAAGTAGGACACATTTCTCCCAGTAACTCAGCAACAGTGCACTTTGTCTTTTTTTACTTCAGTGAATGAAGATTCTTATCCTTTAGTCTATGCCTCACGTGGTGGCATGCATGGCACAGCGATAATATTTTATTAAAAACACTGTGACTTTTCCTACACCACATTGGGAAAGCCATTGCTTTAACATATTAAATGCTCCCATTATGTCAAGTGATGTAACAACTACTTGCGTGTTCCTGCAGAAGTAAACAAGTGTGCGCAGAGGTGCCATGTGCTGGCCTCGATCCAACTGATTTCCATCTTGACAACAGCCCGCAGCGCTTGTCTAACGTCTTGTCTGCCACGTCTGTCCCTGTCCCCTGTTCGCAGGCAATCAGAGTACGGCGGAGTGGTGTTTGGGGGCTGGGCCAGGATGGCTCAGACCATAACTGCTTTCTCCATCGTAGAGGTTGCCAAGCCCAGAATTGGAGAGAGCTGGCCTTCCCGCGTGCGAGCTGATATCACTGTCAACCTCAACGTACAAGATCATATCAAGCATGAATGGGAAGGTAATGATATGAGTGTGGTCATTGGGCCCAAAAAATGTTTTGTATGCATTCTCATTACTTTAATTTTTTATTTCTCTTTCCACTACTTAAATTGCGTATGCCAATTCAGCTATTCTGCAAAATACATATATAATATATTTTTTTAATTTACACAAAGGATAATGAGAATTACAAAACACATCGTCATATACCTTTTTGACTAGTAGATCACTACCCTTCTCTTACATTTTGCCTTGCTACACCTTTTCTTTCCCTCCTTTTTCCTCTTGTCTTCAAACAGTCATCATAGTAAGTAGTTTATAACCTCCATAAAGTCTTCCCTCGCCACTTTATTCCATTCCACTGGGCCTTGACTCATGACCCTTACCTGCCTCATGTCTTTTTAAGACTTGCTATTTCTGTGTAGCGCTCCACTACTGAGCCTCTTTGTTTTTATTTTCCGATCATTTTTCTCCCCATCTCTCTGTGTGGCTGATATGGGCACGGTAGATAACGTTAACAGTGGCTTGTCAGCCTTGGAAGAGATTGATTCACTGGGCACATAGGAAAAGCACAATGAAGTCTTCGGCGAGCTGACTGCTATAGCCTTCCAGAGAAAGATATAGCCTGGGATATTTCCACACTCTAATGTATGCCAATGGTGTATCACACTCATTAATAAAGAAAATAAGTGGGTTCTTTCAGTCGACGAATGGATTTAAAAAAAATCCGCCTAATATATCTCTAATTAATGTTATAATGACTTTTATGGTTTAACTGTCTTTCTAATAATTCAGTGGCGGTATGAAGTATTACTTCCTTCCGTCCACTAGCCCTTTCCCCCATCGTATAATTAGAGCTTCATGTTTTAAAGATTAGTCAAATGCTGACGGCACGGTTTCTCCCAACTCCCCCACACTCTTACTCTGTCTCACTCCCCCCCCGTCACCTCTTCGTACTTCCTGTGTACTTTTCTCTCCATCTATCTGTCTCTGAAACCCCTTGCTTTTCTTCTTTCTCCTTCTCTAACCTAACTCTCTCCATCATCTTCCGCCCCAAAGGGCTTCGGAAGCACGACGTTTGCTTTCTGGTCACGGTGCGGCCCAACCTGCCCTACGGCACGCGCTTCGACCGGCGCCAGCCCTTTGTGGAGCAGACCGGCCTGGTGTACGTGAGGGGCTGCGAGGTGCAGGGCATGCTGGACGACAAGGGACGTGTCATTGAAGAAGGTAAGCTCACACGTGACCCGTCTACACACACACACACACACACACACACACACACACACACACACACACACACACACACACACACACACACACACACACACACACACACACACACACACACACACACACCAGAGGCACAAATCATCCATCCACCGACAGATCCTTGGGAGAGGGGTCACACTGGTGTTGTCATGGTGATAGTCACAGGGAGACCCGACCTGTTCACATTAACATTCCATTAACCTGAGGTCGAGAGCAACACCTGAGAGCTTTGGGGCCCTGCTCCCCTGGATTTATTTATTGAATTTGATTGAAGGGCTGCATTGGCTATATTTGAATAGTTGTGCTTCTGTGAGAGAACACTGGATTTGCTTGTCCTGCAGAATATAATAATATATGTTTCCTATAGGAACCACTCACCTCTATTTTCTAAACAAGGCGTTGCTGCTAGCAGCAGTGTGTTCTAGTGTTGGAAAACAGATCTAAGCACTGCATGAAATTGTATCCGTAAGCTACCATATTTCCCTAATAGAAACCTTAAAATTCGCTGTCATCAGTTATAAGGCTCACAGAGTCTGTTTTGTGTATCCATAGAGGAGGAATCCCCTCAGACCAAATTCAAATCTCTAGTCTTTCCTGGAGAATAAACAGTAACGGGATCTCCTCCATTTATCGTGTCATGTTCCTCTCCACAGCCCAAAGCAGTCTCTCTAAGGAGGTTGGTTGACCGGTGCTGTTCATGCTGTTCTTATTCATTCTTATTTAAGTGTTGCCCCTGTGGTAACATGTGTCCATGCACTGAAGCACCCTTTCCCCTCGTGTCTTATCGGTTTGGATTAAATATGCAGAGGGCAGGGCTTTCTAAATAGACTGGGAACATGCCCTGCCAATGTCGGCCTGGTTAAACTTTCAGATCCCCAACGGGGCTAAGTGCTACTCTGGCTAACTGGGAGGTGGGGTGATGTCACATAAATCACTAGCTACTTGGTGAAGGTGTGTGGACACGCAAGCCGAGAGGGGAATTTTAGACACCAATATTTGACTTGTATTGTACTCGGTGTATGAGTGTGTGTGTATGAATGGGTGAATGTGGTAAGATATGTAAAGCGCTTTGGGGCTGAGAAAATCGGCTAGAAGGCGCTATATAAATCAAGTCCATTTACCATTTGTATAGAAATGATTTAAACTATTATGAAAGTGTATCGCTCAAACACAGTATATTTGTGTAAATGTTGCAAATGTTACGTGAGCTAAAAAGAACAAATTAACTACATATTTGTTTGAATCCTGTTGCCCACCTTTAAATAACTGACCGTTTGAAAACAATGGCACATACTTGTTCGAAGTGCTCACACACCTCGGCCCAGCTGTCCACATTGTTGGCCTAAGTTGTTGAGGCTTTAGCTTCCACTCCTAAGCTATCGCCACACTCGCTTTAGATTGGATGATCCAAACATAGCTGCACACATGTGCACACACACAGACAGATGTATGCATGGATGGGCTTTCACACACACACACACACACACACACACACACACACACACACACACACACACACACACACACACACACACAACAGAGGCCGACAGGATTTAGTTTCATTCTCTTGCTCTGTGCCCTACAGCTTCATACCAGAATCTATTTAGACATCTGTGAAAGCTGCTCTCTGTGCGCCACACGGGATCCCTATGGGAGTAGGCCTTAAGCCTGTGGCCTGTCTGTCAAGCATCTACATGTACTGTAATTCCCCTAACTGAGGCGTCATAGTACTGTAGCAAGGCAAGCCAGGGTGAGCTCTTTTTAAAGGCTTTTATTTTGTAATGTAAGGATAGGATGGAAATTATTATTGGAATCGTTGTTTTGAGATTAGCTGATTTAGATGAAGATTCATTTTTAATATTGACGTTTTTCTTCTAAAGTTTTTCCATACTATTTAGTTTCATGTTTTACTTTCATGGTCCTAAGGTTTTTTTTAAATTTAGGAACACGTTTGACCAATTCAGGGTTCGACATAACGTATAGCCCGATGGCCCGGGGCCAGTAAAATCATATGCAGGGCAAGTTGATTGGCCAGTCACTGTCCCGCCCGGGCCAGTGACTGGCCAATCACAGTTCAGTATATTTTTGTAGACTACATCATGGTTCATTGAAATGCGCGTTGAGAGTCGGAATGAAAGCAGTGTTTATTTAAGACTCAATATAATAAACCTAATATAAAATATATTTTTTAATGAAAGGCCAGTGGACAACCGATGCGTGGGCGTTTTGACAGGCAGAGCAACAAGCGGGTGCAATCTCGCTCCGTTGGCAGAGCTGCCCACCGTCCGCCTGCGAGTCGACTTGCTTTGCCCCCTTTCTTCCCACAGCAGAGGTGTGCAGAAAATGATAACTGCGCTTTTCCTTTATCTGCCGCCGTAATGTTACAGTATTTGCATCCAAGCTCCAATGGTAATACAAATGAGAGGCGTTATTTAAACGCTGTGAATGCGTCTCCGGTGATTGTGTCGGTTGTAGACAGAAACGAACGGAGGGACTCCGCTCACTGTACAGTTCCTATAGTCGCGCAGTTTGGCACTGTGTTTTCAGGCTCGAGACATTCAATCAGATCGCGGAAGTCTTTCCCATTGAAATCGCTAACGGGGAGAATATCCCCCGTTATTATTTTAGCCACAAACCACAGTTCATCTGCGCAGCGGCTCACTCGCTGCCGAGATCACACGGTGAAACGCTGCTGTGATCGGACGAAGGCATTGTGTGTTTCTAAGGTGATTTAACGTCATAGTCTTAGACGAGCGTTTAACTTATGCTGCATATTTTGCACTGCATTGTTTTTTATCAATAGTTTGAAAAAATGGTCCCACACCGGACTCTTATGTGAAGCTGACACTTCATGGAGAAGTGACACTCCTGCAGCGCGCTCACGACCAGACGTGAACTCACATACACGGTGAAATCTCCCATTTAAAAAAACGGCATAACCCACTGATTTTCGGATTTCTATTCTATTTTTAAAGTCAACTTGAGCGCAAGTGGAAAACCGGTCATTCGGTCGACACATTCACATCCCTAATGCATATAGAGAAAGTAATAAAAACAGCCTACCACACCACAAAGAATGATCAGACCTTCATATCTTATTTTTTTTTTTATGTTTGAACATGACTTCTGCAGGTGAACTATTCATTAAACTGCCCAAATTCAAGAATACAAACAACCATCAAACTACTGGACTTTAAAATACTGGCCGACTCTTTCAACATACTTTCAGTTGTAGGCTTCTAATTCAATATGTTTGCCTGGTTTTTATATTATGTGTATGAGCAATATCAACATTTCATATAATTAACTATAAGAAAAATAACCAAATCTAAAGGGAATATATATACTGTTACAGTATAGATATTCCCTTTAGATCTGGTTATCTTTCTTTATTTTTCTAATACAGGTATTATAATTATTGACACTAAATTATGAAGAAAAAAAAAGTGTGTGCAGGGCCAGTGAAAATATACAAGGGGCCAGTAAAACTCGGATCCACTGGCCCGGCGGGCCAGTAGAAAAAAAAAGTTATGTTAAACCCTGCAATTATTTGATAAATGGTGTAAACATTTAGATCTTGACCCGGAATAATTGTCAAAAAAGGTGCTGGTGCTGTAACAAGTATTCTTCCCATCACTGTGGTCTAGGGCCCGATCCAAAGCCCAAGCTGCGTGGAGACGCCAGAACGTACCGTGTATGGCTGGACCCCAACCAGTATCAACAGGACATGACCAGCAGTATTCAGAGTGGCACCGAAGACCCTTATGAGACGTTCAACGTCATCATGAGACGTAAACCCAAGGAGAATAATTTCAAGGTTTGGACTACACGCTGAAGCACAATAGATCTCCCCTCCATTGTACTGTTTATTTGAGTGCTTTATCTTCAGACCTTGAGCTCTGGTCCTACCTTCACCACCCCTGAGTGATGTATTACACATATTATACTCTCTTGGGTGTTGTAGCTGTGAGGTTGGGGCCAGGGCATCTCTGAGATTACCACCCACTCAAGGCCCTCCCAATGAGAGACACTTCTCATTGAATGGTATACTGTTGTTATGGAATAGGAATTTCAGTATAAAATAGAGTTGCCCTCTGCTGAACCTTGCTGTAAAAAAAAGCAGGTCATAGTCAGCATTTCCAAGTGTGTGACACTTTCTGTAAAAATCCCATCTGTCTTCTGATGTATTGCTCCACTTTATTCAACATTTTTTTAATGCACAAAACCCTCTTGCTTTTTATTGCATTATTTTACTTTAGAGCTTTTCATATCTGCCTTGTCAAAAAATTTCCATTTCCTATTTGGCACAGCCGTGTCTGTCTTTCCCCAGCCATAGCAATGACGGATGATTCTGAAGTGTTCCTTTTTTTTATGAATTTGAAAAGTGCAGGAACTAATGGGTATTCAAGAAACATTCTCCTCCTGTCTTTGATGTGTGCCAAAGATAAAAGTAAACATCTTTCCCTCCCCAATGTTTGATGCTCAGGGTGTGAGACAGGTTGCGGCTCATTAAAATATAATTGACAGACATACAAATCACCTGCCGTCCCATCAGCCCACCACCAAGCTATTCTTATCACGCTCCGCCACCACCGCTTGTGCTGTGTTTGATGGTTGTCTGATGTCTGACGTGCCTCACTCAGTTAGATTTTTCTCCTTCAATTATTATTATTTTTTAAATTATTATTACTTTGCATTGTATTGGTCTGCTGTCTGTCACATATTTCTCCCTCATTCATTTCCAGGCAGTGCTAGAGACCATCAGAAACCTGATGAACACAGAGTGTGTTGTCCCAGACTGGCTACATGACATCATCCTGGGCTATGGCGACCCAGGCAGTGCCCACTACTCCAAGATGCCTAACCAGATCTCCACGCTGGACTTCAACGACACCTTTCTGTCCCTGGATCATTTGCGGTCCTGTTTCCCCGGCTACACCATCAAAGTCACAGAGGATAACCCTGAACTACAAGTCTTCCCTTTCAGGTGAACGTCAAAAGAAACACTATTTTTAATTATAAATAAACAGCTTTTGTTGAGGTCCATTAACCTTGATCAAAGTTAATGTATCAGCCATTAATGTTATTTTATTGCTGTTTACAATTTGCATACTATAGTTGATGTCAACATACTACATATTCAATTACATTACAATATATTTTCTTTTTAAAATGGTCTTAATAATTCCTTTGTTCCCTTCTGCTTGACCAGAATCAAGTTTCCCGACTCAAATATAACGGACAAAGGGAAGAAGAGAAAGGCTGATGAAGAAGTGGAAGAGAAGGAGGAGGACAAGACCTTGATCGTTGAGCCCTACGTCACCCCCAACCGTGGGCCGTACCCGTACAACCAGCCCAAACGGTGAGAGGTCAAGGCCAAAACGCAGGCCTTTCTTTTCCCAACTTGACTACATTAGGGCTTAAAAAGTGTTTAAACCTTGACTTCACTCTTGTTAGTTTCCTCCTAATTAAGTAAGTCATTTAATTCAGCCCATTAATTTAGATATCGGAACAAAAACTGTTGAAAAACCTGATTTAACAAAATCGAAATCAATAGGTAATTAAACAAAACAAAACACCCACAGGATATACTTTAATTACACTCATTATGTCATAGCATACAATATGTGAAGTCCTAAACCTATATCCCAAACATGTGTTAATTTTTGGTGCTATTTTGGTCTTTGTTTTCTGGTGGGGTTTTAAGCATTTCCAGTTTTCACTTTGATATTTAAATCTTTATTGCAACAACATGTCCATGGGGAAAAGCCCCGGTTTAACAATCTTTAGAGACTGTCTCAAAAAACATCACAACAACAAAACTTACGGCACTAATCATCTCTTTTAAAATAACTAATGAAAGCATTTGAACACAAATGTTGTTTATGCTGTTAAGGCTATTCAGTATCTCTGTATTACTTGATTAATTAATATCAGCAATGTACATTTCTTACAGGAATACGATTCAGTTCACTCCGACTCAGATTGAAGCCATTCGTGCTGGGATGCAGCCTGGACTCACAATGGTAAGGGCTGTGTACTTTGTGGTTTATGGAATAGCTTTTGAGATTGAATGGAAGCCATCTAAAGAAAATCTGCAAGATATAAATTATCCATTATAACAAGAGACATAAAAATGGAAGCATTTCAACAAACTCCAATGAATAGTAATCATAGATATATGGCTTTCGTGGAATATAAAGTATCTATCTTCACTCTATAAGTAACAAAACAAGTGAATGTTACAAAAATGGACTCAATTATAAAGTCATTGTGTGGATCCTTGGGTGCGATGCTGTCTGGGCAAAGCCTCTTATTCAATCCAGTGAGTGCTGACACTGCAGGTGCATACTGTTACAGCTCGCTGTTATGTAGCCAAAGATTTACAACCATTAATCTTAGTGATATACACAGAGGGAGTTCCCCCACCAGTAAATATTCTGCTATATGGTGTCGTATCTCTATCACTCACTTAGCCCGATGACAAGTTTCCCTGAAACCCTCTCTGTAATGTTTGCATTGCCAAATTAAATACACACCCACATATTTAGTGACATAGGATTAGACCCGAGTCCATACGCACATCCACGTTTTTCTTATTCCAACCTGCTATTGTCATCTAAAGTGTAACGCACACTGTGTTGATTGGAAGCTTTCAGCTGTGTCTGAGTTATTTATTGTGTGGCTTAATTCCCCACCCTTCTAACCTTCCTTCTTGGCATATGTCACAGTCATTAGCAGCCTAGTATAACTTGCTTGGGGAACCATGGAGCTGATTATGTACTGATTTATGCAGGAATATTTCATTTCTGCTTACTATTTTTACAGAAATTACTAACCTGAGATACCCATACTAACCCCAACCTCTCGATGTTCAACATAAGGATGGCAGGATGCTATGTTTTGACCATGAATCGCAACAAATAACAATAACAATATGTTGATCATGGTGAATTTACATTATCTGGCTGAAGGCTCGGCTTACCCAAATATATAATACATAAGTTTGATTGTTTTTCACTTGAAAAAATATTAGTTTTTTTAACAATGTAAGGTAAAATGGTCGTGTATGTTTTGGAGCCATTTCAAAAGTTTTATGATTATTTTTATGATTATTGGGATAATTTTGTGAATTGCAATTATTGTCGCAAGGATAATAGTGACATGAAATTGTCATATCATCCCATGCTTAGTGCTGTGCCATCCCCCTGTTAATTACACACAGTGGCCCTCATTTATCAAACTTGCGTGGAAACTGGTGCAGATTCTGGCGCAAATACCTCCCTACGCCAGGTATCGCGTGGGATTTATCAAACAGTCGTATCTCGCCAATCTCGGCGTACGCCACGCAATTATTGATAAATGCAGCGGCTGAAAACAATCGTACCACGCCCCTATATTTTCTCAGTTTAGAGGCCTCGCCCAAAGGTTTTGCGACATGGATATGCGCAATACGGCACTTCCCTGAAGTAGAAATTGACAGAATAACAGCGAAAGTAGAAAAAAAAGAGTTTCATTTCGGAGCATTAGCCTACAAGCAGCATCAAATAACGACAGAAGGCAGCAGTTAGGAAGGAAATAACTGCTGCGGTCAACAGCGTTGGTGTTGACTCAAAATCGCCACTAAAAAAAGCGTGTTGCTGTTCTGAAATGCAACCAACTGGGGGTGCGGGGCTGCGGGCATAATATAAGTGGTGGAGGAGAAAAAGACGCACCAACTGTCCGATAATGGTCCCCATAAAATAAATAGAGGTCTGCAGAGATTTGAATGATTAGAATGTATTGGCCCTTTTAGATAGCACTACTCAAAAGGGTTTTAAAAACTAAAAATAACACATTTAGCGTTTTACTGTATGACAGCATGCGCTTGGCACGAGTGGTCAGCCCGGCCGTCAGCTGCACAAGCCGACCCGGCAGCGATCAGCTGTGAGAGCGCCCACTGTCCTGCTGAGCTGCTCCACCAGCAGATCGGAAAAACGTGCCGGTTAAGGTGGAAATAAATCGCTCGCTTTAGCATCAATGACACATTAAAAGAGGAACTAACATCTACAAAGTGCGTCAAATAAATAAAATGTTAAGCTGATTGTTGTGCCGTGTATTTTTTTGTATCATAAAGAGCAGTGTAGGCCTACTACATATTTAATACTTAGGCTAACATTTTGAATGAATGCAGCCCCCGTGCCTCAGTGTCCCCCCAGCTGCTCCAAAACGGAGACAACTGCCCTTACGTGTGCGCACTATTGAATCAGCTCTCCTACTCAGTTGCACACCATAAGCTGCTCATTTTTAAGTGATTAATATCTTTATTTCGGTCTTATTTGCACTGCATTTGTATTATCTTCTAATAATTGTCCAACAAAGTCATCGGCTACCCGGCACAGCCTGCACTGCGAGTCTAAGCTGTTTTCAAATTTGCGTACACGAGCTGAGAGCTGGCGTGGGATTTGAGCGTACCCTACGCTCACGTCCATATTGATAAATGCCGAGATTTGCGTGGAGATGTACGTACACCCATTTTTCTGGTCTACGCAAGATTGATAAATGAGGGCCAATATGAGGATTGTTACCATGGTAACTTGTGTACAAAGATGAAATGCTACTAGCATTCAGAAGAGTAGCACAAAGAACAGAAGCTGGAAAGCTACTCATGCTTCTCCATTTTTAGTAGCTTTGTATTTAACTGTGCAGTCACTGGGTCTTGGCATGCCAGGCAACACCACAGCCTTGTTCCATTGTATATACATTATATGCTCACTGCTAACAGGGTGCAACAGCCTAGCCTGTTCTGACATGCCCATGGCCTAGCTGTCACAACCACTAGTACAGAGTGACCAACTTCTGATTGTGCGTATCTTTTCCTCTGCCTTTTTCTCTTATTTATTTTTTTATTTCTTACTTCTCACCACTTTCTTCCCTTCGCTTTTTGCCTGTAGGTTGTTGGACCACCAGGTACCGGAAAGACAGATGTTGCCGTTCAGATCATCTCAAACCTCTATCACAACTTTCCCGAACAGAGGACCCTCATAGTCACACACTCCAATCAGGTTAATCCTTCACACACACACCAACACACAAACCAGCTCGGTACAGCTCTGATCTCTGAAAAGTTTCCTCAACAGGAGAACTTAAAGCTAGTACTCAGAACTGCCCATGAATCAAGTGATAGTCATTTCAAACCATGTCGGATAAAATGTAAATCTAGGCTTCCCACTCAGTGTTTAATCATAATGCAATCTGCTGTTGTTAAACACCAGTGGAAGCTTGCTAGAAAATCTTATATGGTGCTATAGTTCCCCCTTCCGTTGTTATTTCCTTGTACAGGATGAAACATTTGCTTTATGGCATTCTGAATGCTTCAAATATTACACTTGAATAGCACTGTACCAGCAATTATAGCAAATTCAGAGAGCCTGATTCAGAACAGGTTCATTATAGACACACGCAGGTACTGTTGATGAATGACAAAATACACACACTGATCAAAGAAAGGATTTTTATGATTTTGAATTGTTCAATATTTCCCACCGACACCAGGCTTTGAACCAGCTGTTTGAAAAGATCATGGCTCTAGACATCGATGAGCGCCACCTCCTGCGTCTGGGCCACGGAGAGGAGGAACTGGAGACTGAGAAGGACTTCAGCAGGTGAGGACAGAAGGGGACAGGTGGACAGAGAACACACACACACACACACACACACACACACACACACACACACACACACAGATGCATCCTAACAAACAGAAATGTGACAAGTGACACCTCTGGAATTCACACATACATTTGTGCATATTTGCTGCAGTTTGATCAAAGCGTACACACACGTACTGTATTTGAACATGAAAGCATCCCGGCTGCCCCACATACAGTTAGTATGAGCCAACACAGCGACAGGGCTACCCGATACTCCCATATGCCAGGCCATGGAACTGGTTTATCTTCGTTAGGCATCATTGGCCTCTCAGGCTTTTCTACCAGTGTAAGGGATCTCTCTCCCTACAGCCCTGCACTCGGAAGCAATTCCCCTCTGATTTAACCCTCTCATCACTGCTTTAGACCACAAGAACTGTCGTCTGGCCTATCCGTAGTAGCCACTTAAGGAAATATTTGGGACGAAATGCTGTGTAGAGACATGGGTAGCTCAACAGCAGGCCTGGAATACCTGAAAATGTCATGATTTTAGGACAGGTTTTTTTGGGCTGCTTTGAAGTCATACATAATGTATTAATTTTGTAAAAAAAATACATTTAATATTTTATTATTCTTATAAATTGTTATAGTTTTTTGTTATGAAGCAATAATACCAGTCACCTATATTGTTGCATCTTGATCAATGATCATTGATGTATTTTAACCAAAATAATTTGTTAGACACATAAAACATGCAGAGCTGCTATTCTTCCTTTAGCATTGGTGGCAGGGCACAGAATAAATGCCCGCAGAGAACAACCACGAAAGTCATGTTGAGGAAGCCCCAGTAGTCACCCACGTCTCTGTGTAAACTGCAATGTGTGTGTTTGTGCGCGTGTGTAAAATGCCTTGAAGGATAGTGACTCAGTCCTTACTACCGAGACTTGGTGAGATGGAAAAAGAGAAGTTGGGGGGTGAGGGACAGTACACTTTAATCACTCAGTATCAGACTTGAGAAAGAGAGATTATCTCAAGATACACAAAACACTTTGGAGTTCTTCATGGCCGCTGCTGCATTTAACAGCATTAATAGATGAATCAGCCATGACCTTATTTCTTTTTCTTACTAGAGAAGCTTTGTAGAGTATAAATAGCTCATTGTTTCTGAATATTAATTTAGTTTCCATGCTGTTACTATTTAAAGTGTCCTTATGATCTACATAGTTAATTACCACTGTATCCATCTGTGGCACAGGCGGATTGCACCTATAACCCTCTTTACAACACTTCCAGAGGAGGAAGGGGGAGGCTGATGCATGTTGCTTAGTTATTTGCTATACTTGGTGTATGACAAGCGTTCGGTATGGGAACTGGGGTCGGCACATGGAAGCAGTCTGTTACATGTCTAAATTATGCAGCAACACCGACATGAAAGAGAGCTTTAGCTAGCAGCATTTAATATGTTCCCTCCTGCCTTGCTGCCTCACAACAACATGCAAGACTCCCCACTCTCCTTCCACCCCACTGACACCACTGAGAGGAGAGAGCCAGAGAGTTTTAATTAACACTGTATTCCAAATCACAAAATGGAAAGCAGCGCTGCTGCTCCGACTGCCTAACAAAGGGAAGGTTACAGCACCATTAATTAGGAATGCTTCACTGCATTTCATGATGAATTTTGTGCTTTTTTTAATGAGGTTTTGAGAGTGCAAGTAGGTTTCAGTAAAGGGCAGATCTTAAGTTGTGGATGGTCTATATTTGTAGGCTAGGCTCTAGCTTGTAAAAAAAAAAAAAAAAAAAAAATGTCACAATGCTACTTTCACTGTTGGTGGAAATTAGATGCAACATCCCCATTAAGGTTCAAGCACAGTAACTGCTTCAGAATCCACACTTTATATTATATTTTGTAATAAAAAAAATAAACAAAAAACATATTTCCAAAGAATACTGTTGCTCATACCTTTTTATCTATTCTGGGTTATTTGTGTCAGTAGCTTTACAGGTTCCGCCATCCCGGGGAGGAAGGTCACTCCCCGGTTGTATTTAATTTTATTCGGGCCAAACAGGCCGAGCACTGTGAGTCATCTGCTGACAGAGGGATCTTTGCATTCGGACTAAAAATAGAGTTCACCTCTAGTTCTACCCTTTAACCCCTCCCACTTCCTGTCATCCTGTGCGTGCTGCGTGTCTCGTTGTCACCTGATAATTGCTTTTAAGCAGCATTGTTTAGCTGCACATTGGGGTGCATAATAGAACCTAAGTACACCTTGTGTAAAGTCAAGGACAGTCACTGCTCTCTTTAAACCTCTGTACTATATTGTGTCACATTTCCAATATATTTTACATATTTATACATATTAAATACTCTGTCGTCAGTTAACCTGCTTGCTGTCAGCTGAAGACACAACACAATAGAGCAATCCACACAATCGAAACTTCTAAGAAATTTGATCGATGATATTTGTGATTATTTTATCGGTCTATCTCCATACGTAAAGATCAACTGTTGTTGATTGTTGACTAACTAAGCTGTTTTGTCTGTCTCCAGATACGGCAGGGTGAACTATGTCCTAGCCAGAAGACTGGAGCTCCTCAGAGAGGTGGGGAGGTTACAGGAGAGCCTGGATGTTCCGGGAGATGTTTCGTATACATGTGAGACCGCTGGACACTTCTACCTCTACCAGGTAAGCAAGCTGGTGCAGGGGAACAAATGTAATGTCAACCAATGCTGTATAGGCAATGCTTCTGATTTTGCACTTATCTGATTTGGAATTAATTCATATTGTGTTTAAAGCAGGTGTTATATTTATATAATATAATTCCTAATGGCATACAGGTTTATCAAAACAAACCCTTTAAAAGTCTATAGAGGTTTTTTTGCAGTCTCTTAGGGAGTCTCCAGGAGATATTTTGCAAAAATAATTAGACTGAATTTCTGTATCGTCTGTGCTTTTCCTCAGACATACTCGTGCCAATGAAATCCTGACATTATTAAAGTCTGCATTCCCCCAGAGTCACTGCTCATTTTGAAACGCTTACCTAGAAAACAATCTCACCACTTGCTATTTATTCCTCTCACCTAATTATCGCTCTGTCCTCTCGGGCTGCAGGATAAATGCCACTGCAGACAATTACTTAGTTGCATTCCCATGCTTCATTAGAGGGTTTTTCAAAACAGGCATCATAGACATTTTATAACAAAGATCTGCAGGGTGTAGCTGGCGTCATTAGTGTCATGGGGAGCACAAATTAATATCCAACAGTATCTTTTTCAAAATAATAAAACTCACTTCAGTATCACACCACGCGTCATATCAGTAACAACAACGTAAAAAACAGTCTAAAGATACTGTGGACATACTGTAGTTTAGGGGGTCACAGCTTCAATTTCATCCTATATCAGTTAGTTAGCTGGTCTGTCAAAGCCATAGAAAATAGTTGCATACCATGACCGTTAGCCAGGTCTTGTTTCATGACTTCATGTCTAATAAAGTTCCTGCTGTCATTTTTGCAGCTTGCCAGAAGTCTGTCAGTTGCCACACACACACACACACACACACACACACACACACACACACACACACACACACACACACACACACACACACACACACACACACACACACACACACACACACACACACACACACACACACACACACACACACACACACACACACACACCACTGTGGTTCCTTATAAATCTGATATTACATGGAAATTGGATTCTCAAACCACACTTCATTTAAGCTCTTGTGTTAATATTAGCTCTGACTTGCCAGCAGTGTAGTTCTGTGACATTTGAAGATGTAAATGTCAAGAAGTTGTTGTTAGCATGGTGAATCTGTGTCCATGAGCAGACTACTCTGTCAGTGTGATCGATGATAACAATGCCCGTGTAGACATACTTAATGTCTCAGTGGCTGTCTTAATAGTCCATACAGAGAGACACTTAACACACAATTAAACTGAGTGCTCCAGCACACTCCTTAATGTTATAGTTAGTTGTTTTTCACATGGGAATTAATAGAACTAGGCCACCCTGCTGTTTGATTGTAGCTGGTATATTAGATGCTCAGCAGGGGCACCTTTGTACTAGTGTTCTTGTGTTTAGTGTTTAGTGTAATGCGTTTTTTGCTATGATTTAAATAATTTTGGAAAATAAACCATACATTTAGGGTTGGCAGAGATATACAGAACACCCACGGTCTGCGCATACTGCATTGTGGTAGACCTTACACAGGCATGAAGTAAGCCAAGACTTGTTCAGTGTTATCACAAAAAAACACACATAATTCAAATTCATTGTCAAATTCAACATTCTGAATGTCTGCCCCCCTACCTCCCACTACAGGTTATATCTCGCTGGGAAGAGTACATGAGTAAAGTCCGGCCTAAACAGGGCAAGAAGGTGGAGGTGCAAGAGGTGGCTGCACACTTTCCCTTCCACAAGTACTTCTCCAACGCCCCCCAGCCTGTGTTCAAAGGCCAGACATATGAAGAGGACATGGACATTTCAGAGGGCTGCTACCGCCACATCAAGAAAATATTTACCCAGCTGGAGGTAAGAATGTCTCAAACACACACACACACACACACACACACACACACACACACACACACACACACACACACACACACACACACACACACACACACACACACGAACACAAACACAGAGTGTATTAGTTCCCTGCCACCCAGTACAAGTAACTGTGCTTCCCTGGCCACCCCAGTGACAGGTTGTCGTAGATCAACCGTGATTGGTCAGACACTGACACAGTTGATGTGTCTGCTTACAAGCAGCTCTCCTGCCACTTTTGGATCTCTCTGAGCTTTAGTCATCACCTGTCTCTTCGCATCAGTGGACGGAGTGACTCATTATATAAGATACCGCACATTGCGGATATGAGTGCAGAACCCTTTTTGAAAACACAAGCAAGTGATGAAGGCCTGTTACTGCTTATCTTTTAAACTCTCTCTGTCACTCTTTTTCATACTCTTTGGCACTCACAAAAAACACACAGCGGAAACGTATTATCACTCCCTCTCAGCCCATCGAGTGTTTCTATAGGGATAACAATAACATCTCAGATTTATTGGCACACCAAGAAGGTCTCGGAAAAGCAATAAAGAAGTTATTGGCTGGAGGTAATATCCAGACACGTGTGGTGACCTTGATTTATCTGGCTGGCCTCTGTAACACTGCATCACAGCACCTTCTCTCCCTCCTCCCTCAGCCTCACCCAATGCTGCAGTGAAATCTGTACACCCATTAAGAGGTATTGCTGTCTGTGGTGCAGGCGTAGACAAAGCACCTTTCTGCTGAATTTGCTCATCTGTCGTGCCTTTTTGTCAAATGTAAAAGCAGTTTGGAATAAGCTGCCATAGGGAATATACTAAGAATTTATTGCTAGACAGATACGAGGTACAGGGGGACAATGTGCCTCCTGGGTCCCTTCCTCTATACACATCTCCTATATCCTTCTCTGCACTCCCACCACATCTTTACCACTAGTTTTTTTTTCTTTTTCTTTTACTCTGTCTCTCTTCTCAGTGTCCGTGAATCCTTATCATCTCGATTTCACCCTTCGACCTCTCTGGAGCCACAGGGGTTAAAAATAAATCTCATCAATATTGCATGTTTTGATCGGATTAATATTAAGGCTAATATAGTAACACATCAAATATTTATACCCCAGTGCTGTCCGAGTCTCCTTCTCTCCCTCCCTCCCTCCATCTCTTCCTATCCATACCCTACTACAGCAATTGTGGAAGCCTGAAAATAGCACGCTTGGTTTTACCTCTATCTTCCTCCTCTGCCCCTGGCTCCTCAGTGTGGTTTTCATAGTGCCATGATATCGACACTCGGAAGTGAACTGATTTCATATTCTGTGTAAAAAAAAAAAAAACGTTTCTGTATTAGCCATGTGAGAAAATCTGTGATAAAGTGATCTTCAGGCTGCAGTAATTGAACAGCAAACTACACCCAGTGGGACTCAGCAGCACTGCATCATGGGAAAAGAGGAGACTGTGTTTCTCTAATGAGAATAGAAAGCTAGTGAGATTATGCAGGATGCCAATTACTTTCTCATTTTTTCTTATATTAGTGAGTTATGAAGCATCTTCAGGGAATCAAGAGTAGAGGCAGTAGTTGGAGCTATTGGATAGCTAGGATAGCCACTGGGTTTTCTAAACACCTACATTTTTTAATTAGACGTAGGGATTGTTTAGTACACCATTACATTCTCAAATTAAAACCCCTCTGTTTAAAACATGAAACCAAAACTTAACTATCTATTTAATTCACAAATAAATAAATACTAGTCAATACTGTCAAACGATTAAAATTTTTAATCAGATTAATCACAGGATTCCATGGATTAATCACGATTAATCACGATTAATTCTACCATTCGAAATAGGCCCAAAAATTACAATTTTTTCTGTATATTGTTATATGAATTGAAAGATAAAGGACAGAAGGTGAATATATACATTTAAATGTAGTTTTTATTCATTGAAAATCCAAATGATGGTGTAATTACTGCAAATAAATTATAATCAACTAAAACAACCACACCATACTTAAATTTGGCTAGATCTATTCAGCAAATATAGCATAGGCTATAATGGCATGTATTGAGTGAATCCATGGTTTTGCATTCCTGAATACAACCTGATTGCAGTTCGTTCGTGTGTCTGTGTGTAGAAAAGGCCCCAAAGTTCATAAGTTAGTGTTTGATATTTTTTACAGTGTGTTAAGATGTGTTTTATTCAGTGTGGATAACTGTCAGTTAGGGCCGTGACGTCAGTCGGCCGGAGAGTCTGTTTAGTAAGTTTCCTTTCTCTTCTCCCTCGGTCGGATGTGTGAGCGTTGCCGCAGTAATCGATCATTCCACATGTGAAACGTGTTTATTTGAGTTTATGTGAATCACCCGTGAGTGAGTAAGTAGCCTACATGCAGTCCCGATCGCTGTTATAAATTAGGCTATAGTTTATGCATGTTATTAACGGCCACGATTCGCGGGTCGCAACAGCTGTTGTAACGTCTCCTCACGAGTCACGAGCGGAGTTTAAGCCTGTGTTTCTTTTCCCGCGATCTATGCTGCTGTGTCTGTGAAAGAAGGAAAATAAAGAGCGGATAAACCATACATACTCCTCCTCTCCTAGTCTCATGCTTATAGTCTGACGTGTTTGGCCATAAGTGCTGTTCTGGCCGACACCTCTGAAGTGAAACCTGTGATACAAGCAGATCAGCGCGGTACCGATACATCCACCAGTTTCCTCCGCTACAGTGTGTGTTTGTGTGTAGCCGACGTTGTTGTCACGTACACACACCTCTGAAAACTGCAGACGTTTGTTTCCTCCCATGAACGGAGCAGAATGTTTCTCCTGTTGCTTCCGAGAGCAACTGCCAGCCGCGACACAGACATGGCCGTTAGCAGCAGTTAAAGGTCCGTGGTTAGTAAAACACAGACTAGCTGCTGCTATGTTTGGCTGTGCGCAGCTACTGATCCTGGGTCAGCCACAGCGTAAGAGTGACTGTAGTGTAGAGCGGGTGGGATGTACGGGGCGGATCATTCTGCACATGCGTTAAAAAAACTTAACGCATTAATTCCAGAAATGAATCACCCTGCGTTAACGCGTTCATTTTGACAGCCCTAATAAATACATAAGATTGCTAAATTCTTCCAAGGGTTCATCATTCAAGTACTTTTTAATTGCCCCAGGAGGTTGCTGGGTTTCTTGAATTATTCTATCTATTTGTGTTCCCAATCATAGCTGTTTACAAACCTTCTCACCTTCTCCCTTGTCTACCCCTGAAGGAGTTTAGGGCCTTTGAGCTGCTGAGAAGTGGACTGGACCGCTCCAAGTATCTGCTAGTGAAGGAAGCCAAAATCATTGCCATGACCTGCACACATGCTGCCCTCAAACGTCATGACCTGGTGGAGCTGGGATTTAAGGTAGTCTTCTTTGAACACAAACCTGGTTAAGCTTGAATGTACTGCAGTTTACTCTGAGTAACTAAACTACTGATTCTGTTTATTAGTACGACAACATCCTGATGGAAGAGTCTGCTCAGATTCTGGAGATCGAGACCTTCATCCCCCTCCTGTTACAGGTAAATAAAGGTTTGGTTTAGGATGTACACACTTAATGAATCAGACTGGACATTTTACATTTTAATCTCAATTTTGAAAAAACTACTGCCATAGTTTAGCTTCTGTTAAGGGATGGGCTACAAACACAGTCATGTTGCTTGTCTTTGGTAGTTGTGCTTAATGGTCCGAGATAGTGCTAATGTCTGTTTGCAGACAAGATCATTGAGCACATCGGCCCATCTAAAAGCTTGTCTCTTTATCTCTCTTCTCGAGTGTGCCTTCTGCCAGGTATATGTCACAGCAAAAACTGTTTATTTCTCCTCCCCCTTCCCTTCCCTTCCCTTTCATTATACAGCCATTGAACCTTTATCAGTGGTTTCAGTGATTTTTATCAGCTCTTGATTTGCGATGGTTGGTGTATCAGATCTGTCTGAGGTCAAGCTCCGAATAAACCACATTTAATTAGCAAAGTCTGGCAGCATGACGTAGACGTGAGTAAAAACCTGCACTGGCCCTTTATGCTTCGTTGCCCTCCTGAAAATGTTATTCTCTGCTGAAGATCTGATTTCACGTCCCCTATATCAGATTGTCAAGGCATTAGACAGAACAAAATTGAATGAAGCTGTGCAACCTAGTAGCTGTAGTGCACTGGGAATACACATGTGAACAAAGGTTATACCTCTGCAGTTTTTTTTTTTTTTACTAATCCACTTCTATGCAAAATTGAATAGATAATATTTTGCTGAGTCTAGCACAGAGACCTGTATTTAATGTAAGTGGTTTCTTTAATAGGCTTTCTTACCGCGTATTTCTTTCTGTCTTCCCTGTTCTACAGAACCCTGCGGATGGCTACAGCAGGCTGAAGCGTTGGATCATGATTGGAGATCACCACCAGTTGCCCCCCGTTATCAAGAACATGGCCTTCCAGAAGTACTCCAATATGGAGCAGTCTCTCTTCACCCGATTTGTGCGCCTTGGAGTTCCCACCATAGATCTGGATGCACAGGGCCGTGCACGTGCAAGGTGGGTCACCTGGGCAGGACATACAGCTAGAGCTATTCTCTCCTCACAGAATGGACATAACAACAAGTGTGGCTTGATGTGTTTCTATCTTCTTGTCCCACAGCTTGTGTAACCTGTACAACTGGCGCTACAAACACCTGGGGAACCTGCCTCACGTCCAGCAACTACCCGAGTTCCAGGTTCCCAACCCTGGCCTGACCTTTGACTTCCAGCTCGTTAACGTGGAGGACTTCAATGGGGTGGGGGAATCTGAACCCAACCCTTACTTCTACCAGGTCAGTGGTGGTATAAATGACTCTCTGCCTCCCAGTTATATTATACATTCAAACCTCTTTTTCTACTAAATAAATACACAACACAAATGTGACTGACTCAAACCAAAAAAAGAAAAATGTCGTTAAAACCATCCAACTAAATTGGAATTGAATACTAAGGGTAGACATGTTTTCATCTGTAAATACTCGGATGCCTACAGCATGAACCCACACACACATGTGCAGTACTTCAGTTTAAAAGTTGTGAAAACCTGGTATATAACACCAGTATTTAGCTTATCTGTAGCACAGGTACATGCACAGTGTATGAGCAGCAGAAATAGTTTGTTATACAATGTGTGGCGGTTTCCAAGCACAATGTATGCTCTCCTTTACACAGATATACACTCATGCCCACTTAGTTCCACCAGAGCAGAGAACCATATTCCTCCCCAGCCTCCATTTTCTCTGAAGCGGTTGTTGTACAGCAATTCATTCATTTTTAAAGTTTGGCCGTTTAGCTTCCAGTCAGTATGATATATTCATAACCCTGCTTAGTCTGCAGCTAAAACTGGCTGCCCAGCATAGACCAGTGGGTTTGCCCTTCACACCAGGAGCCAGATTGTGTTTCATTATGACATTGCTGAGACACTCAAGACTGTGTGAATGTGTGTGGGCAAGGGTTGGGATTGGTAAGGGAGTGCAATTTATTTTTTTTACTTTGGCACCACACCAGCACAGGAGCCAAAATGTAAAAGCCAAATATAACAGCAGATTATCTCGTATAATTTGAAGGTGCTCTGAGGAACTTTCACTTTGTGTTAAGGGTTGCACCCACTTTAGACAAAAGCGGTAGTGTTTTTACTACGCCAGCTGTTGTTCCTGGGTGAGCTGACCCATGACAAAGGTATTAGGAAAACTAAATAAAAATAGAGTTCTTTGCACCGATCTCGTTTTCTGTTACATGTAATGTATGATCATTAGAGGAAAAATGTAACTGTTTCAGAACTATTTAAAAGTTCCTCCTAGCACCTTTTTAGTAATAATATTTATGGGAAATGTAACACGAAAGCAGTAAGTTTAACTGGATTGTTTTAGTAGTTCTGAAAAGCGGTATTCTTTTTAATAAAGGGAGTAGGCTTTTGCAAGGGTAGTTGTAAGTCATATAATATACATATTAACAGCTTGTTCTCATGTTTTTAGATAAAAGACTGTTTGTCAGACTATTCTTATGGGTGCTAATGAGTTAATACATAAATAAAAGGCACTATTTGTTGTTTACAAGCTGCCTGGCCAATGAACATATTTCAGTACCTCATAAATGTCACTGCAAATAGCGTGCTCCCGCCCCTGAAGCTCCTTATTGTTCTTAAATCCAGACCATGTGCACTTCTCGAGGCACCAGGTCACATGAACCTCAACTCCATTTGCCTGTTGCCATTTTCAGGCTCCTCGAGGGAGTTGCTGGTATTACTCACTATGCCTGGCACACACACACACACACACGCACAAGCACACACACACACACACACACACACACACACACACACACACACACACACAAATGCATGCATTTTTCCTAGGGAACCAGAAGGGATAAATTGGACACTAGAGAAGCAATTGTATCCAGTGTATAGTGAATGCTTGTCACAGCTGAGGAAACACTGCCACGACCCTGGCTTTGCACTTACACAGGAACCGTACACCCATCCTACGCACACAACCCATGTGTGCATGCACTCAGACACTCCAGAGTACAGTGATCCTGCCTGCTTCTTCGCCTCATTTGTTAAAGCACTTTCCATATTGAGTCTCAGCTCGTCAATAGTACTTCCCGAGTTGTCAAATGGCTCATAAAGGGTAAGATTCTTCAGATCTAAATCCACATTTTCTGTTGATGAAAATGGCTTGTGTCAGCCATTAGGGTTTGTTAGTCTAGGCTTTTCTGCTTCCCAGGCAACATTTTAAATTACATTAGAGCAAAAAGCATTGTGGGATTTACTCAAAAAAAATTCTCAATGTATACCTCTTCTTACCCCTATGCATCTACACCACAATGTGTGAGCCTCTCTCACTTTCTTTCTCGTATCCACTTTGTCCCCTTTCTGTCCTCATGTAGCCTCGGGCCATTGGCTCATAGTCAAATTGGTTTGACTGGACCTTGTTGTACTGGTTAAAAAGTTCTCTAGGGTGCCGTGGCATTAGATCACATTCATGTTAATTATGCATATGAGGTAGGCAAAGCTGCAAATGCTAACCACATGTCTACTTAGATATTCCTCGTCGGGTGTGTTGCGTGTGTTTTTGGTTCTCGTGATCTTTTTTCTGTGCAGCTGCAACTGTGAAGCTGCTTTTATTATGAAATTATACAACTGAAATGAGGGGGTTTACAGTAAGGATTTTAATTCTGATTATCAAATGAAGTTTGGTCTTCCCTTTAATATAATAAACTCCTTGTGGAACACAATGTTGGGACAAGGCATAACAGTAAAGGCCCTACACATGATCAGTGTTAAAACTGCTTTGCGCCGGCTTTGCCATTGTTTTCCTATGGAAAGGGCGGGAGTATATGGCAGCGCTGCCCTTACATACTACGATCTCATTCGGAAAATGAATGCTTGGCGTAGAGCTAACATTTGCTTAGCTGCTGTGTACGTTAGCTATGCGGCACTGCTATTACCTAGCAATGATGACTGGTGGCTCGCTGCAGCTCTGTTGTGTATCTGCGCTCTACCTGGTGGTTATCAAAGTGCAATTCTATTATAATGTAATTATTCTGAGTGAGGTCAGAATAAAAACGACGTTGCCACTGCAGCCCCGCTTATGCCTTCTTAAATCACCCTCTCGTGGGCAGATCAATCATCTTCTCATGGAAATCCAGGTAACGGTGAAACATGTCGTCATGGTTTTCAGCATTTTGTAGATAATGTTGGATATTTCCCCATATAAATGTACCATTCATTGCCAAACTTAAATATAGCATTCTCTCAGTAAAACCATGGTGTTTTCATTAAAGCTATGCAATTGTTTCCATTTGGAGACAGATAATATGGGAAGAAGAACAAAGGTTGTCACTGTTTCTGATGTGTTGACTCCATTGCAGCTGGATCAGGAACAGTTGAAGCTGCATAAATTAATATCAAAGATGTGAGGCTGTAGCACAGGCTTAATTGAAAGCGGATGAATAATGCATACTGTTTTGCTTTTTGCATTTATTTATTTTTTAGTCACATTTGAAGGGCAGAGTGTAGCCTTGGAGCCAGGATGGAATTACACATGCTGAGGAATTTTTTGTTATTAAAGTTGGTTATGGTGCCCATAATGTTGACCTTAATAATAATAGTACAGAGAGGGTTATTGCATATGAAATGTTGAAACCGTCTCTGAGGACACACTGTTTTGGACGTCGTGAGAAGATAACAATTGTCATATATTTGACATAATAATAATAAAATTAAATTTAAGGAGATAATTGTGCTCCAGACATTATATTCTTAATCCCTAATAACATCTACAACTTTAAATATTTTTAGTTTTAAACATAACAGCGGTTACATATGGAAGACAGCCTTTTGTCCTGGTTCTCAAGAATCACTGATATACTTGATAGACAAAGCAACAAGGAAGCAAAACACAGGCACAACATTGCACACAAATACAGAAGAGGGTATTAATTGACCTTTTATCGCGCTGAAAAGTTGTTAAATTACAAGAAAATAAGAAGCGAAATGTGTCAAACACAACAGAAAGAGAAAATTTTCTAAATGATTGTCTATACAAAATGTTTTTTCCTCTTAATGTTGTTTAGAATGTTGTGTAGTTAGTTAAAATATTATTCTTACTCTATCCTTTTCTCTGTCTCCCTGTGTAGAACCTGGGAGAGGCAGAGTATTGTGTGGCTCTGTTCATGTACATGCGTCTGTTGGGCTACCCAGCTGACCGCATCAGCATCCTCACCACCTACAATGGACAGAAGCACCTCATCAGAGACGTCATCAACCAGCGTTGTGCTGGCAATCCCTTCTTCAGTCAGCCTAACAAGGTAAGATTACACATGGACACAGATGCATCCCATGAATGTATTATAATTTTTATAAAGTATTAATATATTGTATAGAGGATTAGTATCTCCCTGATAAATGTCATATCAGAACATAACTTTTTTTTGCATCATTACAGCGTTTGTGTTGTGGTGGCATTTTGAACAGCAATTATTAGGTTAAAATATCTATACATGCTTTTCTTTTACAAATAATTGGTCATGCCCTTGGGAAAAACTACTTGGAACATATTCCAACCACATCTTCAGTTTGTTCAGCGATTTAATATAGAATGACTCATACTGAAAATAACGATCTCTGAAAGCTCTGACTTGGATATCTTGACAGAGCAATTGTTCTGTGTAAATCCATCCGGTACGCTACGTGTGTCTGATGACGGACAATTATCTTAATAATAGCCTATAGGGGAGAACGGGGTTATATGTCACACGGGTTAGTTGTCACAATCATTATATCTCGGAACCAGAAGGCGCTGTCTGTGAAATGTTGGTATGTAAATTTACAGAATTGGGATCAGAGGTCACCTACATAGTCTTCCTTGGAGTTAGACTGCTGAATTTGAGGTGAAAATATTTAGCTCCTCAGTATTTTTCTTCTAGGCTTTTACACAATGGTTTCATAACAAAACACTTGTTACCCTAAAAAAGTGTGAAGGGTAAACTATAGTTTAGATTGTGGTTAGCAAGCTAATTAGTTGTCAGATGGTTGTTGGCCTTGATGCTAGCAAGAAATTCTAGTTGGGGTTGGTCGTCACATTTTTTGGGGGGGTTGGTTGTCACATGTTATCCAAAGGCTGCAGCCAGAAAAGCAACCCAATAACGAAAGAAATTGTCAAGCTGTATCCTCACTGACACCCCAGAGAAGGAAAGAATAGAGCAGGAAAAGGCAGCTTGCATGCAAAAGAAAAAAGGGCAACAAAATCAAAACAACCCAGTGCATCCCAAACTAGACCAGCTGCCAAGGCTACAGTAAGTTATGTAGGCCTATTTGTCAACTTGACAATGCAATTAAACTTTCAAATTTTGTTCTGCTTTCTTGCCTTCTATTCCCATTAAGATAACATTGTGACAAACAACCCCATAGTGTGTGACAACCGACCCCTTGATGGGGTTGGTTGTCACAATGTGTAAGGGTGTCTTTGATGATTAATTTCTTCTTTATTACAATAAGTTAGAAAAAGTGAGGGGTACTCAACTCAAGCCAACACCTTAAGCTTCAATTTAATGTAGGAATGACTATTGAAAGATGTTTAGGTGATAAGCAATTCTCACTAGAGTAAAAAGTGTGCCTACTATCCCCGGTCTCCCCTACAGCGCACCGCAAATTACAACAGAACAGCATTTACATTAACTATTTGGTAATTGTCTAGAAGAATGTTAAAGATGAAAGTCTCCTAGAGCGTTTACATTGTGCTTGGTTTGCTCAGTGTTTTTTTGTTGGACTCATCTAAATTAAATCTTCCGTTTAAACTTTGGGGAAATGAGTCGCTACGTGCATCCCTAGTCCTTATCCCTGCAGTGTGACAGACAGTGTCTCCTCAGCTTTAGTGTATGTGTGTGATTTTTGCATTGTGGAATATCAATCAGAAGCTCAAATAGGTTTTTGATTCACTTTTCCCTATAGCAGGCAAAGCAGAAGAGTATTGCTTTCACTATGGCCTTCATTATACTGTTCAATCAAATCATGAGACCTTGAAGACTGCTGCAAGTCATAAGACCCAAATAGAGCAGGACACTGTGTGCACCCTGTCCCCTGTTGACATACCAGCCGTCTGCATACCTCTGTAAATCTACCTCCATGCACTGTGTGTAAGAGTGTGTGAGAGTGTAGGAGGGAAGGGATTTAAATGTGCACACTTTGCGAGTGGGTGTAAACTCAGTGCCGTGTTCATCCCTGAAGGATACCGTTGGATTGTATTTCTCCTGCCCACGGTATTCTCCCCAACTCCCATTGTCTCCCTCCCCTCTTTCCTTCTTTACACTGTGTTAAGTCAGCAGCCCGTTGGCATGGTTTTCCATCCATTTTCTGTTTGTACTGCTAAATGCTTTTACCCGCCAGCCTCAGGTTATGCTGTCCTCTCTCTCTCCATTCCTTTTCCCTACCCATATTCTCTTACCTTTCTTTGGTATCTGTTCTTTAGGCATTTTACAATGTCATAGTATTGAGACGTGTCAGAGAAAGTTGAAAGAAGAGAGAGTGAATATGTCACTTGCTATAGTTGCAGAAGGTCCCCCCTTGCCTCCTATAATGTTGTATTGTTCAAACATTTCACATATTGTTTCGGTTGTTTGTGTAGTGTCAGTGATAAGCAAGGCGGTTTTCCCCAATGGCCAATGAAGTTCCTTAGAGAAGATTATATTTTTCCCTGCAAAAGGCTACTGGTACTTATTTTCCATTAACACTATTATTTAGAAAATGTATCTCAAATGAGAGTAAATTGTGCATTTGCTGGACTATTTTCTGTGGATAAAAATAGTGCCCTTGTTCATATTAATGATGGAAGATTTCACACAACATTTTAATTTTGACAAAATGGATGTCATCGATACAGATACATAAGCTGTAATAGACTATTTAGTACGCACATTTTATTGTTTGTTTTAGTCTTTTCATGAGATAAGCTGATAAGAGGAACATATATAATATCACTAGATGTATCCTTCCATGCACAAAGGCAGGGACATACATTGCAGCATGTTTTCTTCTCCTAAAGGCAGTTAATACCCTCTTGTGTATTTATGTGCAATGTTGTGTTTGTGTTTTGCTTCCTTGTTGCTTTGTCTATCAAGTGTGTTGTGTTCTGACAGCTTGCCATAAATTGTGCTTGGTCATGTGAAATGTCCTGCAATGTTAATATATGAAGTGTCACTCATTGTGCTCATGGCCTTAGTCAGTATGCATGCTCAGTAATAAAGTGACTAGGGTGACAGGCTGTTGGATTTAGCTGAGAAGAAAGAATGCCAGAGAGAGAGAAAGACATGAACCAGAAAGAGGGGCTCTTGTGGGAAAATGCTGAGCTGCTGAAAGGTCATGGCACTGAGCATTGGGTCTACAGTGGGTCTGACAATATGTCACAATGGCTAAAACCAAGAAGATGTCAACAGCCCAGTGTACTCTGCTGTGATTAGTTTAATTAGACAGAAAAGGGGAGGAAAGCCATTGACCACCAGTCACAGCCCATACTGAAATAAACACACCAGCTGATGTTGCCCCCTGGATCTCAAACATAGCAGTTTGCATACAAATGAATGCAGTTATGCAATTATGCATTTTTAATGATGCTTGTTATTTTGTAAGTTTTCTCTGTGAATTTTTAAGTCAGAGTAGATTGGCATTATTTTTCGGTTGGTAGGGTATTTTCTCATCCAGGTCACTAACAAGAAGGTTATCACTTAAAGCTGGGGTATGTGATTTCTGATTGGTCAAAGTTAACATGAGCTGTACACTTTGACCAATCGGAGCAAGGCTCCGATTCGCTGTTCTTATTGGCTGTTGGGACTGTCCATTCACTTTGGCACAACTTTGTTTGTGTAGAGCATGTCAGGGAGGGACCATAGGGGAGGGACCAAAGAGAACAAGTGGAGCGGTTGAGGTATTTGGATTCGAATCTCTATCCCAACTGCCATTTTCTCCCCAAATCCTCCACCCCAGCTTTAACTGCAAACTGGATTCTGAGTCATAACATTGTTACTTCTCATCCAAATGTCACCTCAACTAAATAATGATGGAATTCGGACCAACTCTAAACCCTTAAGTTTATGACTCTAGTTTAGGATTTAGGATTCACAACAACGGAGTCAAGGATACATCTTTGCAAGGTAAAGGGTCTGACTGTTGCAGCTTTGAGTCCCCATTCTGCATCCTCCTCTGCATCCTCCACATGGCTACAAACACACACACTTTTCCCATCTCTCCTGTGGATTTTCCCCTAATTGTCTAAGAGTGGGAGCCTCAGAAAGGCAAGTCTTGCTGTGTTACCGGGACCAGAATATGTTGACATAGATCGGGAAACCCAACCCAACATGTCCCCAACATGTTTTTTTTTCTCAGACAGATATGATATCCTGTCAGTTTGAAGGCACAAGAAATAAGACATTAAGCTATTAACTCTGTCATCCCTCAAGAGTCTCTTTGGAAGAATTGAATAATCCGCCAGCCTGACTTCTGCACATTCCAGGGTGTAATTGCCATGAATAAGACATAGCAGAATGGATGGAGTGAGTAACAAAGAATGGAAGAAAGAAAGAGAGGAGGGATCCATACTTGACCATTAGCTGAGTGCCTGTCATTGTCTTCTTGACTATAACCAGAGGGATTGCAAGATAGAAGAAAATGGTTCTCGGTCAATTCACTTCTATTAGAAACAAACTGTGGTGGGTGGGTGTGTGTTGTTCACAAAGATGTGGTTCACTGTATATTCTCTTGTGTTTGTGTCCTTCCTTTTTACCGACAGACATGCATGTGCCACAATGACATGACCTCGGTAATTCAATCTCTGGAAGATTTCTCATAAATAACTAAACACCATGCAAAATGCTGTGCCTTGGGGAGATTCTCGATCTGGGCTTTGTTGTCACTGTCTGTCGGCTAAGAATAACTCCCTCTCTTCTGAACCCCTTTTTTCTGCTAAACCAGTCGCACTGTTTGGACTGAAAGACATGCAGCTATTAGCCCCTTCAAGTCCACCGTTATGGCCTACTTCCACTAAGCGTGCGCAGGAATTGGGTCTGTGCATGCATGCAGACCACGGCTGTTTGACTTGAACACTAAACACTTGACTTGAACACAGAGCCCGCGATGCCTCATGCCATTGTAAGACCGAGACATATTGTTGCCTCTGGTGCTGCACCTGTTCTACATAGCATCAGGGAGACGTAAATAAATATTGGTCTACTACAGTACATCCATTACTCCCTTTTTTTAACACTCTCACACACGCAACCTTCCTTCTACCCAAAAGTGTTTCGAAGGGGAGTTCCAGTATCACAGAAAGTTATATGAGCTAATATAGCAGGTAACTGCAACCACAGGATTATTTATTTTGCATGGCTGGTTTGTAGGTTGTTTGCTGTATTCCTGGGACTGTGTGGCTTCTCAAAGGTGACCTATGCCCTATTAGCTTGAGAAGAAAGGCCAATGTTTTTCGGCTGGCCTAAGTAACCACAAATATTTTGAATGGTGGCAAATAAGGAGCACTTTTTTGTTCATGTAATCTTTAGCGTAAAAGTATTATTATTTATTTATTTGTTTTGTGAGTTTTATTCAACACCATATTAGCTTTTCGTGCTACCATTGCTGTTGCTTGATGTTAGCTCACTAAAAATGTGTTTTTATTCAACAGCAACACCGTACATAAATATCTACGAGACCAAAATCCATCAATATTCTCCTTAACAGTGCCATGGGTTTTGCACAGATGTTGATAATATAAAGGCGGCAGGATCAGCCCATTATACACAGTACAAATAGTGCTGTATTTATAATATCTTCACTTTTTACGGGGTTGCATCTCGTCAATTTCCCAGCTTTGTATCAAGCTCAAAGTGCAAGTGCAGTATGTTGTATCTATTATGTAAGGTGTAACAGAACTGTTAAAGTCAAAGCACAGCTCTGTTCTTGCTGTACGGAAATAAATACGCTTCTCAGCAAGACAGGATTACCAGGGCGTAAAAGCAAATTGGCTGACAAGAGTTTCCTTCTGCTTTGGGGGAAAGAAAAAAAAT
Source organism: Ammodytes marinus (assembly GCF_949987685.1). Taxonomy (NCBI): domain Eukaryota; kingdom Metazoa; phylum Chordata; class Actinopteri; order Uranoscopiformes; family Ammodytidae; genus Ammodytes; species Ammodytes marinus. The sequence goes on along the minus strand of NC_137219.1, from coordinate 10,256,526 downwards.
CCTACAGAAAGCCACTTCTCCTCCATTCTCCGTCTCCCTAAAATAATCTCCGATCCAGTCGCGTAGCATGGCCTCTAGTAACTCGGCCCCGAGTCTCATGGGGCCCAGGTAAGAGGCTAGTGGTGATAAAAAGTGCCCTCTAAGCCGTATTAGCCCCGCTGGCTCCCCGTGTGGCCCACAGCGATAAGAGCAAAAGCAAGAAAACACAGGCCCCATCGTTCATCCCCCCCCTCTCAAAAAGAAAGAAAAAAGAATTTAAGTAGGAAATCAGTCACGCTCATGTTTCTAAACATTCCCGCTAAATCCCTCCACCTACCTAAAGGCACACATTCATTTACTTTGCAAAAAATACATCAGCTGCAACAGCCTAGTTAGCATATCTTTGATATTTGTGTGTATATTTGTGTGTATTTCTTTTGCTCAACTATGCGTATGTTTGTGTGCCTGTGCAGGTGACAACGGTGGACAGGTTCCAGGGTCAGCAGAACGACTACATCATCCTCTCACTGGTCCGCACCAAAGCCGTGGGACACCTGAGGTAATTACCGCAGTGCGTGCCAAGCATGAAGAAAAAAACTTGCCTGACCCAAAATGATCCCCCTTCGGCAGCTATTCTTCGACAAAAAAATACTTGTGTAATAGGATCTAAACCTTAGTTACACATCCTTCAGGGAGACAACACAGCAAAAAGCGTAGGTAGTACTTAACTCCCATGAGACAGCTGCTCTCGGGAGGCTTTCTTCTTTTGTCACATGTGAGAAGTTGAGGAAGACAAAAAAAAATAAAACGACGAACACTGTGGATGTCTTAAGGGGGAACGTAGGAGCTTAATTTGAGGCAGGGAGGATAAAGGACTGCCTCAAGACAAGAGTCTGTGGAGTTGGATATACTTTTTGTCCTGGTTAAGAGACTGCATTGTACTCTGATGATTGGGGCGAGACTATTAAACAAAGAGCTCTGTTCTGATCAAAGGCACACCATTATAGTCATTAGGAGGCGTGATGGTTAACCAAACTGTAACAGTAGGTTTGATGTCTTTTCATTGCATGTCCCGTCGCTGTCTGCTCAACGATACGTCTTGCTGTCCTCTCAGCTCCATCTCCTTATCTCTCTACTCCCTCCCTTCTCCCGCCTCCTCCTTCATTTCACTGATGTGTAGCGAAATGGCCTTTCACTTCCTCGGCTGCCATGAGATCCCGATGAGCTCCACACACTAAATACGCTGTGCATGTTTTACGAGCAGACAATGGAGGCTCTTTTCAACACCACTTAAGCCTGCCACGTCGGCCTCTGGCTGTGATGTACAGTAGCCCACCATTGGAATTTGCACCACGCACAGATTGATCACAGCTGCACTGTCGGTGCATTCACCCACTCTCTTTGGACGGTCTGCAAATTGGAACCCCGGTGCGAATGATAAGTCATTCCTTTTTGTAGCCAAACACATACCCTCCCTACACCTCACCCTTGAGCGGGGTCATTTTTAGCTGGCAGAGAATTTTTGTTCTTTCCTCATCTCACAGATAAAGCAATGAGTTGATATGGCCGGACTGAAAGTGCAGCGAGCCACAGAGAGGTGTTAGTTTATCTGGCAGGCAGCCCCCTGCTCTCCTCTCTGTACTATTCATTTGATCTGGTCGTACACTGGATATTGCACACTGCCTCATACACATTCTCAGTCCCCTGAAAGAGGGAAGGTTGTAGAAGGTTATCAGATGATATCCCTATAACAATGTGCTACAACTCTAGGTATGGATCCAAGGAAGAGTTTCTATTCAAGATATCATCTTTCCTTTCCGATGTATTGTATTCTTCCCAGGGACCTAAATGACCCACGATGTAGATAATGAATCATTGAGCTGCTAGCTTGAGGCAGAAATGAGAGGGTCAGCTTACCGCATCACTAAATATATATATATAGATAATGCCATTCGGGCTGCCCTTTGACTTTTTGACTATTATACTGCAGTGCTACCCATACAGAATTTGATAACTAACATTGGTACGCTACTCCTTTAAAAAAGGAGCAATCATTAAAAATTTAAAATGTAGTTAAAATGCCATTTTTCATGGTTTTACTAAAGATCCATTCATATCTTGGTCTCCCTGATGCTTCTGAATGGTGGGCTAAGTGGTAGAAAGCACTGTGGTTCATTAGAAATTCTTGTGCTGTCCATTGGGTTTTTCCCCCATACCGGGATCACTGTGGTGCACCACTGAGTCCTTACCCACAATCCTCCTCCCCATGGCAATCTGCTGCCGTGACAACCGCAGGAGAAGCATCTGACCATACGACAACCTGACCCTTGCTTTGACAGGAGGAGCATTCCTGCTGATACACACAGGCATGGTCACATGCAGGAGCACACACTTTGACAGGGATGCACAGACTGAGACACGCTCTGACATACACACAAACACATACATACACACACACACACACACACACACACACACACACACACACACACACACACACACACACACAATTCTTCCACTCTGCTCTGACATGTCACAGCACAGGTGGGCGTCTCTCCACAGTACCATGTCCACAGGCTATCCTGCTTCATGATTGGCTCATCTCTTCTAGAGCTCTGTGCTGATTGGCTGTAGGCTGGTGTAAATTGTATCTGTGGAAATGTTGTGCTGACAAGTTTCAAGTTTAGTACCATGTTTGAAATTTGCAGTCATTTCACATAAGCCTACCGTATGCACACGTTAACTCACGCACAATGGTTTCCTTAAGCCTTTCCTCCTCCCCTGCTACATATTCATGCGACTCATCATGCATATTGCGAGGATTAATCCTCTTAATCTCATGAAGTGCTCAGGTGGACATTTTCCACATTTTCTTTCCCACATGAGTAGTTGATGTGTGTTGGTGAGTGCACGCGTACAGACGTGGTCGTGTGCCAAATTCTTGTGCATCAAACCAAAGACCGATTTCAGTATCATCATAGGCGCTTGAGTAGGCCAAACACTTCTACCCCCTCAAATGCTCGTCCTTTTCCTGTGCTCCCTAGATTTCTATAAGCCAGTATTTTCAGAGATTTATAGGCAAGCTAAATAGTCGAATTCTGCACAGTTGCATTATGTTGCCACATCCTAACACCTAAAACACACAATACGAATATATGGGTGTACAGACATTCAGTGGTATTTCTCTAAAATAAAGCAGGTTAACAACTGCTTTGGCTACGACAGCAAGCCAAGCAGGTTCCTTCCATTCCCTGGGAAACAACCTCGTCATTCTACCGGATAGCAAGAAAAAGTAAACCCATCTGTCCTCTCTTGTACTCTTCCCCCTCTCCCTCTCTATCTGCCTCGTTTATCCCTGCCCTGTGCCTTTCATTTCCTTTATATCTCTCTTGGCTTCTAACCCTCACTCCTCCTACACTCCACTGCCTTATCCCTTCCTTCACTTGATCCTTGCACTTTGATCCCTATACTTCAGTTTTTGTTTTGGTCCATACATATGATTTATTCTCTTAAAATGTCATATTTTGTTTTTCTACCGTTGTGTCATTGTGTCGCCGATTTTCAACTGTTCTCCATTTGACTCCACAGAGATGTGAGGCGTCTGGTGGTAGCCATGTCAAGAGCCAGGCTGGGTCTGTACATCTTTGCCCGAGTCTCACTGTTCCAAAACTGCTTCGAGCTGACTCCTGCCTTTAACCAGCTCACTGCCAGACCTCTGCAGCTGCACATCAGACCGCAGGAATACTACAGCCAGGAGCAACCCGTACGTACACACACACACATGCACATACCCGTGTTATACTCCATAAAATGTGTGTGGTAAAGTAGCAGTCAAACTCCAGATTTGTTGATAAGAATAAACCTTACTTTTCCAACATGTTCCACATCAGTGCCCAATTCCTGTTGCCCCCTCCAACATCCATCCACGTCATTGCCTCCAAAGCCCCCCTGACTCTGTCTAATCCTGCCTCTATATTCAGAATGGCATCTTCATTTCCCTTGGTCCTCACTAGGGGACAAAAAACTCACAGTTCAGATCGTATCACAGTTTTTGAGTCATGTGTCAGATCATTTTCCGATCAACAACAATAAAAAAAGGCAAAGATAACAAGACAAATATGACTTTGCTTTCATATTTGTGATATATTGTTTTAAACATGGACATTGAATTAAAAAATAGCATGTCCACATCATAAAAAGAAGAAGAATAAAATATTATGAAATAAATGAAAACAAATAAAGTGCCTGTGTCCATATCATTAACTTCACCCTTGAGCCTTTCCAAGTCCACTTAAAGATGGTCAACGAGGCACCCCCATGTGTGAAATGCATGAATGCCAGCCAATCACACACTCTGGGTTAAGAGCTGGGGACCCCGAAGCAGGGTGGGCGAAGCCCCGAACCCACACTTCCAAACACAGAAGGCAGCCCCCTTAAAACCTCCATTAGAGGGTTCACCGGCAGCTGCACCAAAATCATGCGCTAGTGTCTCAGATTGATAGCAAAGCCAATCCAAGGTTCTGACGCCACACCGTTGGGGGGTTGATCCGTACTAATCAATTGTGATCCATTGCACCACTAGTCGTCACTAGTCTTAGTGCAGTTTTACCCATAGGCCCTAGTCTGTTAACAGCATGTTCTGCAGAAGGCATCAGCAAGCATGGGAAACACGGGCATGGCTATAATTAACCCCAGAAGGTCAGAAGGAAAAACCACTCTCTGAATTCCTGCCAGGACAGCATGAGACGACTGTTGTTGTCTGGTCACTGTGTCTCGCTGACTGGCGTGTGGCAACAGGGGTGTTGGAAATACCCCATAGCCTCTGACACTTCCTTTGACTCCAGATTGTTAATCCCCATGGGGGACGGGTCTTATGGGCACACACACGGGGCCCCTGCGTAGGCCGTCTTTTAGGAGTCAGTATACCCCGCTGCTTGGAGTCAGATGCAGATTAAAAGTCAGATCATTGTCCGACAACACTCAACCAAAACTTTAACCGGCCACTTAGCAATGCTGATTCAGAAAAAGTTATAAAAATAAAGGATACCATTGCACCTAATGCTCCATATGGATACATCCATTTTTACAGCACTGTAAGATAGTATTGGACAGACGGTAAAGCCTGATGTATAATCAAATTTAATCACTGGGAAACACATTAAAGCCCTGATGTTTTTACACCAATAAAACCACACACCATTAACTTTTACAGTACTGACACCCAAAGTGCCTCTGTGAGCATCTCCCCTGTATTTAGGAGGCAGCAGCCCAGCACATAGAATATTCTGCTCTGCTCCACTCCCCAGTTTAGTCTGCAAGACTCTGTCTGCATACTAATACTGTCCAATTACAATCTATACATCCTCGACTTCTTTTGATAGTATGTGAGCGGTGATCGCTGGAGGCAGCAAGTGAGGAATTGTCTTTCAAATAACAAGCAGGAGAGGCGAATAGTAATTTCCCTGCACATTTACGTTGGATCAATAGCTAACCATGTGGGGCCTGAAAGAATGACAGATAACAAGAACAATGTGCTACTTCATTATGATTCACTTCACAATCTTTCTCTTACTGTTTTTCTTTGTTCCCTTCTCCTCAGAGAGATGCTTCTAGACAGCCCGACCAGATCTCCAAGAACATGCCAGAGATGGCTAACCTGGTGTATAATATGTACATGCACATGATCCAGACCTCCCAGAAGTACAGACAGGTAAAAAACCTTTTGATAAATAATATAACTGTTTTAGTGTCAAATATAGGATATAATACCATACCATTCATATCTACCAGCAATGCAGTACTGTGGCTGTCTTATCGTTATATTAACATCTCTTCTTCAATACATTTACAGTTTTCTCTATTTAACTTTCTCTGTGTCTTGTCACATTAAGTATTGAAGCGGTGCTAAAAACATGTCATCACCATCTGTCCCTGGTTTCATTTCTGCTATTTTTAACCTTTAAAATTAAATGCAGCAGTAAATAGGTCAGATGTTAAGAGAGTTGCTGTGCATGTGTAAAATGAACAGGCCACACGCCCATGCATAGTAAGAGTACATGCACATCACCTTTCAACATGGGCTATCTCCTAGCAGAATGAACCATTTCGTATTTAGATACAGTAAAACATAGGTGGAAAATTCAGTCTCCACATTTTTTTTAAATCTTTACCTTTCCCATTGGCTTCCAAGCAACAGCAGCAGCAGAAACTGGCTCCACCTCCGCAACAAACCAAGGCAGTGGCGGTGGAGAAAGTGCCAGCTAGCTCTGGGGAAGAACCACAGGAAGAAACCCCCATGGAGCAGGAAAGCCCTCAAGGAGAGGCCAGCTCCGAGCCCATGTCTGAGGGCTCCAGTGAGAAGAAAGAGGATGAGGATGAGGGTGCAGGGGGCCACGCTAAGATGCCGGAGCATCCGGGAAGAGACAGCGACAGCGGGGACAGTGGAGAGGAGCAAGAGTAGTAGAGCGTCCACATGTGGGACTACTGTGTAATTAAACGGCTTCAGTAATCGAGGGGACCAATTGGACTGTCCCTGGAGAAAAGATTACTGGGGCGTTAGTGATACTGATTTTGTTTTTCAACTGTGAGGAAATCCTGGTGATAATGTTTTATAATTTTTTTGTAGAACATTAGAATTTTGTAACTGTCGTACTTTTGTAATAAAAAAAATGGAAATTGTTCATTGTCTGTGACATTTTGTTTAGTGTCTGTACACCCACCAGAGCTTATAATATAATACTCATGAGACTTTAATCTTTATCCCTCAAACAACAAATACACTTTATACTGAACATGTTTAAGCCTTGTTAAAATCTCTCTGTCATGATACTTCCATCCATTCATCTGTTTCCCTCCTCTGCTTTTAAGCACAACTGGAATCTGATTGGCTCAGACTACACCAGCTACACAAGCTGCGACTAAGCTGCATTTGTAGGTCAGCCACTGCACCCAAGGGCCAGTGTGCATGCTGGGGGATTTCAATGTGCCCTCTGGTTGAAACAGTCGCTCAACCAGCAAACCTCAAATCCTCTGCCATTCATAACTTTCTATGGAAGACCCAACACCACAGCGCTCTGCAGCGGTTCAGATCAGCTGGATCACTGTTGAGGTTTGACGACCAAATTTGAGCGAATAATTTGATGCTCAAGACGTGAAACCAGCCATTCAAAAGCCAAGTTCCTAACACGGTTCGTGGTCATTTAAACGTGAATCCACTTAACATGAAGATGTTGACACAGCTGACAAAAACAGACTGGAAATTCATTCATTTTCATGCACCAGCGGTTGGTTGTTGTTACATCATACCTTAGGCAGGCTGAAGGAACTGCACAGCTGCTCTTGTCTCAGCCAGTTTACAGACCTGATGGAGAACCATGAGTTGATATATGTGGAGAGACATGTTTTGTGCATTCAGTCAAGTGTGGAGCCATGAAAGGTCTTATTTTTTTCCCCCATATACAGAGAGCATTTTGGTGTAGCAGGCCTATGCCTTTATGTCATCTGAGGAAAGGATTAGAATATATGAGGTTAGATAAGGGAGATTATCTCTGTCGGCTGAGGCCAACTGTTTTGGCATTGAGCCCTCAAGACAAAGACCAATATACTGTATCACATGATGCTGAAAAAGATCTCATGATTTGCACTAGGGTTGTGCTTTAAAAATGTATCCTGCCATTATATCATTTTAATAACTTTTGTGATGACTATGTTATCGACACCTCCAAAAATAGATATTTTGAGAAAAAACAATCAAGTCTTTAACGGGTTATGAACGACAAACTCAGCTCCTGTAGATGAATTACGGCTAGTAGCCTCGAATCGCAGGGTATAATTTGAATTATTTTTGAATTAAAATACAGAGATACGCAACGTATCGTGAAGTCTATCATACATATTACTAGAAACCCCATGACAGCAGGCATACTTTTTTTTTCTTGAGTCACATGAATGTCTGTATTGTGTAATATCCTCCCTCCCCTTAAGCAAGTTCCAGTTACTAACGTTCTGTTTTCTCCCAGCTTCCCCCTTGAGAATTCAGTTGCCTGTGGTGCCTTGTTGTAGTCAATTAGCTCTAACTTGCAGTGGGAAGAGGGCTAAACCTCACACACATCTCTGGAAATCTCAAGAAGGATTTCATCTGGGACACTGAAAGGAATAGCTAGAAGCAACAAGGAGAGCAGGAGCTCACTTCCTCCAGAACCTTTCTCTGCCAAAGGTGAACATGTCTTTTATACTCACAACAAGACAGGTATTCATTAGGTTTATAGCTACTTTGCAAAGCGCTCACTTCTAACCTTTGCTACGGGCTGATATGTTAGTCCCAGACTAACTGCATGCAACCAAACTCTTCATTTGGTTGTGAGCACAGAGTATTGTATTGTTCTCTGTAAATATTTGCCACATAAAAATGTCTTGTGCTTTAAAAAAAATATAATGGATAAAAAAAACTATTTCATCATGTGCAATGATAATACAATATACAGTGTGTGCACATAGGGTTTTTTTTTCTTCTTTTTTCCTTTTTATATGAAGGCGTTTCCCAAAAGCACGGGGTCTACCTTGGGACACGCTCATGGGTCACACTTGTGTTGAATGTGTAATTTATTGCCCAACCCTACGTGACAGTGGTGTCAAAATAGGAAATAACATGGAGTCTAGACAGAAGTACCTTGAGGGAAGGGGGGGAATCTGACCACTGTGACTTTAAAACTCAAACAGGCTTAGGGAAAGTGACAGCACAAACATTTTCACACTCATAAAACCATCCGTTTTACTATCTCAACTTTAAGGCTGGGCCTCTGGGCAGATTAGGTCTGGTGATTTTTATTAGCACAAAAAAAAGGTTCTGGATTTATATTGTTTTTTTATTCCCACTTGTTTTTTTGCTAGCATACTTTGCATAAATCATCAGGTATGTTCACACATTGCCCAACAATCCAATTAGCAGTTTTTCATTGCGGATAAAAACAGATATTTTTTTATATAACTCGTATCATCACATCACACTCCTGGCCATTGTTTGTTATCAGCATTGACATAAAGTAATGCTCATTAGCCAAAGCTATGCATGCATCTCAGCTGACCTGTTCTAAGCGGGTGACTAATGGGACGGTGCTGGTATTCAACACCATGCAAGTCAGTGGCCTGCTGACCTCCACAGACAGACAGGCCTGGTTTATTGCTTGAGGTTGCTGCAGCTTATAATGCTTTTTCAGGGCCACTGCCTAATCCTGACAAGTATATCCTGATCATCAACAGTGCACGTTTCATTCTGATAATATCCCATCATCACCGGAGAGGCTTGGGAGCTCACAGGAACACACTTTGATTCTATTGATGTGACTAATGCACAATCCTAAAGTGCAATCGTGCCACAATCCCTCCCAGTCCAATGATCAGTTATTAGCTGTCTGTCTGTGGAGTCAGTGATTTGAGAAAGCTTTTTTTTTGTCAAAATCAGTGAATGTCTCCTAATGAATCCTCTACATGTCTGTACTGTGTGTGCGCTGAAAAAACATTACAATGGTAACACTCTCGGTAAAAGGGTATGTTGCTTGCTATGGTGGCCCCCTTTTGTTTTCATACTCTTTGTTAACATAGCAGTTTATAGAGCCTAGGCTGTGTATTACACCAGGTGCACACTACGGACAGGTAGCGGACATCGAGGAGATATTCACAGATTGATGAAAAGTGATTTTGATACCAAAAGGTGTTATCGAGAATCGCTGACGGGAGTGTGTCTGTTCCCACAGCCTAATGGTCCCACAGCTCTAAAATCCCACAGCCCGATGGTCCCACATTTCAAGTAATCTAACTATATAATAGAGAAAAGTATGTCTGTAGTCTGTATGTGTCGATATCACTCCTATTCCAACCTCTCCCGGTCTCCAGCTGTGATGCCTTGTCGCCATTTTCAGGAACAAAGCTGGCCTAATTTTGAGGGGGAAAAATTCTTAGAAATGTAAGAGCAATGGGCTGTGGGAACATAGGGATGACCCCTTGCTGACTCGACTGATAGCATTTGGGTAGCCACTCTCATCTTCCCTTTCTTTCTTCCCAGACTAGAATGGCCAGTTGCGGATCCTGTTTCTGGTGCATCATCTGGCTGGTGATTCTGCTGTGCATTGGCTGGCCCCTAGGCATCCTGTTAGGGGGTCTCTACGGCCTGGTCAGCCCACTCACCACATGCCTCGGCCTGGACCGGCTCTCAGATCTGCTCATGGAGGGGGCCAACCTGGGCCGAACCTGCGCCAATAACATGAGACACGGAAAGCCTTTGTGTTGACTTCGAAACTGAGCGAGATCGAGAAGAACTGTTAATGTCTGCTCTATGTGGAGATATCCTGAGACTGTTGGCACTCAATACACAGTGAGAAACGTCTCAGCGGCTTACGTAACAAAAAAGGAAAAATGGATTCCATTCTGTTAACATGTAATTAACCATGGATTTTAAATTTGCATGCGATTGTCAGGAAGAAGAAATAGGCTTTGTGTTCATGGTCTGTGTTTGCTGTTTAATTCCTGATGACACTGCAGGGAGAAGATAAGAATGAAAATGGCAAATTTAACAATGGCAAATGCTAAGACTTGTAAATGACTGTGGAAACTTTTAACGCGATTAAAAACTGCTTTGAACTTGCACTCTGTGTTTGTCGATTGAATACAGTATTTGGTGGAAAATCCATGCAGATACATTTAAGGTGAAGGCGAATAGAAAACTGGAGATATGGAAAGGTTTGTTTCTAGTCTCCTTTGGTGGTTTTGTCTACCTGCCTATTACAATTTAAAGTCAGAGAGGTTAGCGCTCATCCTGAAAAAATAATAATAATCAGTCAGTGAGATCATTTTGATACAATTTGCTTGGTCATCTCAACACACAATTACAACCACTCACATGAATGCATCAACAACTTATAGAAAGAAATTATTGATTTCTTAGCCACCTGGAGGAAGCAGAACAAGATGTAAACATTGACATATTATGACATAGATGTGTGGCGCACATGTTAGCATACATTTGCCTAGCGAGCAACATTATCAGTCATTTGGTGTTGTGTTTTTGACCACTTGAGAAATCTATGTCCAATTAGACTCTTTCTATTTCGCTCAATTTTGGTCCCTACCAACTAGGCTACTGAGGAAAATATCAACTTTTTTAAAGCTAAATGCAACATTATGTTCACTAGCTAGCTGCTAGCTTTGTTTGTTGCTGGGCAGGATGTGCAGTAAATTGCTAAAGCACTCTCTGCAGAGTAAAGCTGCAGAGATGGTGATCAATCATTATCTCTAGATGTCACTATGATAACCTCTTGCAGATAACACATAATCATTTGATTAATTGTAAACTTAAAAAATTATTAATATTTCCATATCCAATTGTTTTAGTTGTTGCAATTTAATAACATTTAAACCGACTCAGAAGGCTAAATCATTATTATTTTTTATTATTTCTAGGAATCTTAACCTTTGATTTTGATTTTTTTAGAAGAGTGATTTAAGAGTCTAAAACAGTAGCTAAGAGAAAAAGTTTGACTGCATCTTTGAACATTTTCCATCATAGCCTCCCATAACCTAAAGGTTTTACATTGACCAAAAAAATGTCCAGAGACTTTCACATAAGAAAGCTCAGAACTGAACTCTCTAGGCTACGATACAGTAAGTAGTCACACAAAGTTGGCGGGTGCTTCTGTCAGCAGTCAGCAAAAGATTAAGAAGCACTCAGAAAAAATACATGTGAAAGTAATATGCTTAGTGGCTGAAAGTGTGAGACCACTACTTAATCTGGGAACGTCAACATCTCAAGAAATAACTTTAAAACTTTGAAGAGAGTGTCTTAATCAGTGTGACCCAGTGGTTCAAAGACTTCCAAAGCTGTTTTCAATCATTGTTTCTCATAATGAGGGTCTTATTGGGTCATTTGAGACTCCAACTGGGTATTAACTTAACTTAAGTAAACTTGTTATGAACGTTTTTAAGGTTTTGTTTAGAAAGTTTTAGCCTCTTAACATCTCCTACACTGGGATCTTTGAAAGCAAACCTAATGTAAAAATGTAAAACTTTTTACTGAGAAATAAATTGCTCTGAAGAAATATGATCCAGTGGCTCAAAGGGTCTGGTGGGGGCTGAAGTTTTGACATTGTGGGTCTCATGCCTGAGCAAGTTTTTAAGAATTTTGAATGCCAACACCCAGAGGAAAGGTTGAAAAGTTCCCAGCTAAGAGCTTTGGGTGTGTCACTATTATTATACAGCAGTATTATATATGCATTAAGACAAGAGCTAGCTCATTGCACGGCGGGAGGTCAGAAAAGGCGCACTAGGGGGGCGCCCTTAGCTCAGTTGGTAGGGTGTCCCCCCCATGGGCCTCGGCCAGCAGCGGATCCGGGTTCGATTCCACTGTCATACTCTGCATGTCACTCCCCTCTCTGCCCCATTTCAACTATGTCTCTACACTATCAATAAAGCATACAAATGCCCAAAAAAATATCTAAAAAAAAAAAAAAAGGCTCACTATCCCAAAGTGTACCTTGTACATGGATAGAACTGACAGAGTGATGATACAACTACTACTGCAGAGAACTAAAATAGTTGTATGCATAAAGGTATATGAGGGTTAGAAGGAAGTAAATACTGTATAAGAGACAGACGTGTTCAGCTGATTTTTTTTTTATGCCCATCATGCCATTCAGTATTCATCACAGTGAACAATATGTCTCCAAATTTAATTATTAAGAGATGTCCAAATGAAATGACGGGGTTTTACCTTTATGGTTTAAGTCAATTCAATTATTTACAGTACATTAAATATTCAATCAAAAAAAACATTTGATTATCTGAACAAACATTTTGGTCATAGAAGGAACGTGAAGACTTAAAATGACATGAAATGTGACATGCTATTTAGTGAGCATCAGAGGTAGTTGGATTTTTTTTTAACTTTTGGCCAAAGCCATGTTCCATTGTTTATGCTATAAGCTATGTTGACCATCTCCTAGCTGTTGAGATTATGTAAGAAAGCAAATAAGTAGTCATTCAAACCACAACAAGTTCACTATTTTATTCATGTGATACCCTTTATTACATTAATTGCATATTCTTATGTCCTGCCTGCACGCCTTATTGCCATGTCTTTGTGTAGATCAATTTGCCATAAAACATTGACCTAACTTTGACCTTAAGTCATGCTAGTTCCATGCAATTAAACCATGCAGACTCTCAGAGGGAGTTCGGGCCATGTTTAATACCATTTCTTTTAAGGTTAGTGGTTAGTTTATACCCATATGACTCATCCGAGTGTGCTCTGAGCTATCATGACAAATTGGGGAGCGGATTCTTGTGCTTGACCAAACATTTTAGAGGGGAAAATCATGCTAAATTACCATTTTCGTCAAGCACAATATAATGTAGTGGCCTTAAGTCACCTTTCGCCGCATAGCTGCTGTTGGAGTCAGTTTAGTGTACTTCAGAGAGTGGCCAGCGGTAATGTTGCTCACATGAGTTGTTGATCCTTTTATGAAAAAATAAATAAAGTTGACGTGAATGGTTTTATTTTCTGCAGTTTTTTGTCTCTTTTTTAAAAAAGTATTATCTTGCAGTTGTACCAGAGGTGAAGGAACAGGAACAGTCCACTTAAGCCTCTTTGATTTGGGGGGGTCGGGGGGGCTGCCATGAATCAACCCTGAAACTAACATTTGGCTTTTAATACTTGTACTTTTTAACTTGTACTTAAAGCTATGGGGTTTTATATTAATTTGGAAAACAGAGCAATAGAGATAGATTTCCAGACAGATTTTAAACCAAACAAACACCTCAACCCCTGCCCTCCTGTTCTCTCTCTGGTCCCTCCCCGCACGCTCTCCCTACCGTAGCTCCTCCCTTTACAAAGAGAGTCATGCACGGTCATGTGCGTTCATTTATCAGCAGCAAATTGCTTGTGTGGCAGGATACACAACTAGATTTAAAATTATGATACCACTAAAATAAATGTTTCAACACCACCTAGAGAAGGAGCCTTAAAAAAATCGAACTCCATCTTTAAATTCACTGCAGACTTCACAGTAAGCCCAACTGAAGCACCTTTCAATCTTTTATCTCGTATTGCACTTTTGAAGCTGGCCAGATGAAAAAGCAAAAACATGAAACAGAATCACATTTCAAAAGAAATGGCAGAGGAGAATGTGGGGTCATAAGGACATGCAATAGACCAGCAACCGAATGTACTGAACTGAACTATTTACTGTGGAGAAAAATGTGCAATATTTTAAGCAATACTGTATTAATCCCTAAAGGGGGATTATCTTTCAAGGTTGGAGCAGATTTAGCTTCACAACAGCCTCCCTTAGAGCAGATGGGGTGGTGCATATTGCAATAAAAGCAAAGGCATGTTGAAAGATACTAATATGGTATTGCTGTAGAAGCTCAATTAAACAGTTTAAATACACACAAGACTATAAGAGAGCAAACACCCGATTTAGCTGAACTTCTTCCAGGGGAGATGTTTGGGTACTTTGACTAAAAATCCAAAAAGCTTTTCCTGTCACTTTTGACTGGCACTGTGCATTCTCAGCCACCACCAAAATAGCCCCGGATTCAATACTTAGGAATGGATCCTCTATAAAGACCAAAATACTGTTGCTGAGCAGCCTTCCTACAAATCCGTGTAGCTGTCTATTTTGTAGCTTATTCAAATGGGACTCATGAATATTTCATTTTCAATCCGAAGCACTTTTTAAACCCCATTTTCTAGCCATCACTGTCACTGTTGACTGAAGCACACTGTGAAAAAAACCTCAGTCATTCTTTCAAATGCGGGTTAGGGTCTGAGACAAAACTCATTACAAAAAAAAAAAATTGGCCAATGTCAGGATGGGTCATGCAATATTTATGTGTCATATGAGACCTAGTTAGATTGCTTTTTTTTTTGGTCCGCCCAGCTCTGCTCCAAACATCCTGAGGATAGACGCCACCTGCCAACAAAAAATCACCCAATTTTAATTCAACTTTCTCTGTTTTTCCTCCCAGAGGCATGAGGCGACAGGCCTTAAAGCCAAGCTGACAGTGATGAGAGATAGGTAAATCTTTCATTGACTGGCTATGGAAAAAGCCCGCTCCTACTGGCTGCAAGGAGACCTGGGAGGCACACAAGCACACACGTGTGCGCACACACACACACACACACACAAAAGGGGGGCGGGGGGGTAAATATAGGCCTCCCCATTAATTTAACCACATTCTGCTCTGTAATTTCATACTCTCACCCACACACACACACACACACACACGCATTCCCAAACACATATGTGCATACACAAGGTGAGAACACTGTTAAATGGCTCTGTGAGGAAATGTCAATTTGCAAAGCCTCAGAGTGGGCCGCTTCTCCAGTCCGCAGGAGGAAGAGCTTTTCCTGGTTAAGTTTCCTAATGAAGAGTTGTTTTAGAGTTTGCATTCAGGCAGTTTTCAGTGTATTTAGACTCAATATACTTCATGTTGACTAGTTTTAAAGTAGACATACATATTACATTTGACTTATTTATTATTTATTTATTTATTTATTTATTTTATTTTTTTATATATGGCGGGTACTTGGTATAGATATCCAATACCTTATTTAACAGAAAGATGAAGCCATTACTACCAGCAATTTTACATATTCTATGTCTGAAAAGGCATCATTTCCCCCATTTAATAAAAATAAATAAAGTAAGTAAAATATTTTCAAAGGTTTGAAAGGTTTCATGATTTCAACCTACCATGTCTGATCATAGAATGACATGACAAGCCCCCAGGAATCACAAACATTCAATACCAACTGCCAGTACGTTTCACTTTTCTTGTTGCTATGGATGCATTTCAGTCAGCATCACAAACAGAGTTGAGGTTTTGATACAAATCCCAATGAGGCCCAATTAATTCTATTTTTAAAGATGTATATGGCTTTAAAACTGCATTTTGACCGGCATCTTGGAAAGTAAAACTTTACAGAAAATGTAATCAAACAGTTAACTGAATAAATAGCTTTGACAATGAGATGGATGCAGAATTATGATTTTGCAATCATAATTAAAAAAAAACGTAAAAATTATCAACAGAATAATCAACAAAGAAATGAA
The DNA here is from genome assembly GCF_949987685.1 of Ammodytes marinus. Taxonomy (NCBI): domain Eukaryota; kingdom Metazoa; phylum Chordata; class Actinopteri; order Uranoscopiformes; family Ammodytidae; genus Ammodytes; species Ammodytes marinus. The sequence goes on along the minus strand of NC_137219.1, from coordinate 10,240,438 downwards.
TAATCCGTTGCACAGTGAATTTGTATGCAAACTAGAATAAATGTGATATATCTCCTTTCCAAACATGGTTTACTTGAACATTGATTCTGTTGCATTTTGTTTTAATTAATTTCATCATGATGCAGTTGGATAATAAACAAGCGCTTCAGTTTTCCCCCTCACCAACTTGTAAATCTTTGACTCCCTTTTCCAATAGCCTATCAGACCTTATTTTCCAAGTATCTTTTTAGTGCAGTCCTAAAACATCTTGCCCGAGAGCCTATAAGGCAACAGATGTCCATAAGGAATTGATGTATTTTTGGACTGTAATCAGAGTATCAGTAGTTATGAATGAGCAAATGTTTGATGTATTATTGCAGCCATACTGACAGTGATCCCCCGCTCTATGCTCTCTTAAGGTAGGCCTACCCAGCGGAAGACTTCAGCATAAGCTTATCACAAGGCTTGTCCCTCAGTATTCAGCGCACGGGCCAGAGCCAGGAAACCCAATGTCCACTGGGCAATATGTCGTCTTTCTTCCTGCCGTGACCTTTAAATGGCTCCTGACACTCAACACAGATAAATGCGCCATGTTGGAAAAAAACAAAGTGCTTTCAGACCATTTGTATTGAGCGCGTTTTTTGATGAACAGCTCAAATGCTACAATCCAACGTGGTGGACATTCCCATATATGTGCGCATTATTGATTTAGGTACAAAGCCTTGCCTCGCATCAGGCCAATGACTTCCCCTCAGGGTTCTTTAAAAAGGGGGTTGTACTGTGTGAGTATGATGTGAAATTCCCATAGAAAAAAAATCAATATGTTTTCTGTTCTGGACAGTTTTGTCCTTATTATCTCATCTCTACTGCTGCTGAGTAATGAGGCCGATCTCCTGAGGGGGTCTTAGGTGGGGCTGTATGTGGGCCAGGGTTTAATCTCAGTGGCAACAGCTCCAGTGAAAGTCACACTACAGGAATATTTGAGCAGCCTCCAAGCGCCTCATTGTCTAATCCGGGCGCTGGCATGAGGCCTTTCACACCCGTGGGCGCTTTGAGGAACGAGCCCAACAAATATTTTACGCGTTAGCAATACCATTACACACATTCAACGCACCTATACCCTGGCAGCGATAGCGCCCTGACACGACAAATTATGAACAGCGTCAAAACACTTGAAATACCTTTGATAAAGAAATGACTGGCTTCTGCACAAGGCTAAACTCAAGTTGAAAATGACTAGTCCACCTTCCACTGTTGTTGTAAACAGTTCCACTCTCCACGGACAGACTTTCACTACGCTCTGGTCATAAAATGTTAGCATTATTTGAATACTGGGGCAAAAGGATGCTTAAAGCATGCAGACCACAGCATACCATTCATTACATAAGGACCAAAACAAAGAGTCACACAGTGAAGGGTTATGGCTCGGGGTCGGGTGACAGCAGCATATGATTCATGGCGTGCGCTGTGCCCTTTTGTCTTGTCCTCCTCGTGGTGGGACCATCCACTGCTCTTAGCCAATGTTATTTCACAGCCTTCAGAGCTCGCTCGCTGCGTTTCAAGCAAACCGGCAATGTCATTTCCGAATGTCTCGTTCTTTCTTCAGTGCAAGAATGAAGAAAGAATACGGCATGTGTCACAACAGGAGATGCTTCTGTTTTCCTCATTGTGTTGATGTTGGGAAACAGCAAATAGTATCAACATTCCCTTCCATTTATCTGTAACGGATTCTATCACGGAAAAATACATGACTTATTACATTAAAACCATAATTACTAGACTGGTGGTTGGCGTTTGTGAAGTACAAGTATGTGTTTAGACAGTTAGAAAAGGAATATGCCAAGGAGAATACATTCAGTGCACTGCGATAACCTTTGACATTATGGGTACGTCACATTTGTTTCTTCCTTTTGGATATTTTTGACTGCATATTGTGTTTTGGCATTTGAACCTCCTGCTGAAGATATTGACTGGATTGCATCTATATCAAGTCAATAAAAGAAAGAGATGCAGATGGGAAGCCAAGAGAGCATGACTCAAGTATGAATTTTAATCATTTCAAAATGTTTCCATGTCTGGATACAGCATGCTGCTTAGCCACCACATTAATAATGCCCATGCAGCTCATTATAATAATGGAAAGTCATTGATTTTATGCTAATTAAATGAATCTTTTCATTTGCTATATGGTAAGTCCAGCTGCATGCGTCTGTTTATAAATATATGTGCACGCTTAACATGAAATGTAACTAAATTGTTTGGAGTAGGGGAGACACTCACACTGTACTACAAAGGGGAATGTTTGGTCTGCAGAAGAGGCACCCATCTCACGTTCAGACAAAGTCTGAAATGTGGGGTTTGGAGCTTCTAGACAGCTGCTGGCATCAGCTGTGCAGCACAAGGGGACCTTCCATTTGAAACTATAGGGCTACATGGGTCCTGTCAGTCTAAACTCATATGGCATAGGGAGACCCTTCCAGAAACACAGACCCAAAACAGATGAAAAATATAATATTTACAATGCCAAAAGAGGATATTTATCAATGTACATAAAGTCATCAGTCCTGCATGTTTTAAGTAATCAGCTGTGGTTTGGGATAGTAGTTTTGGACTCCTTTAGACTTCAGTTAAAGCTATAGTGCGTCACTTTTTCATATAAATGAATGACAGTTACATTCATGCCATCGCAAACAAGTTTACACGAAGTTGATTAAGCCTCACATGCTCCACAAAACTCTCTCTGTATTTCTTATATGGCTGTGTTTACACACTGGTAAAAATCCCAAGAAGGGCCAAATGAAGGTTGTTTCAGTTGTTGATTCTAATGCTAAAAAAAACTGGACATACAGAAGGTATAAAATCCATGCGCGATCACCCAAGGCTTACCTGTATGTGCATTGTAGTGTTGTTGTAATTATTCATAATTACTCATTGGGCTCAGTCCTCATCGCAGCAGACCCGGTTTCAAATCCGACGCATGGTCGGTTCTCTGCATGTCTTCCCCTCTTTGCCCCATTTCAACTCTCTCTCCAGATCTATCTAATAAAGAGAAAAACACCAAAAAATAATCTATAATAATAATTATTCATGGGGTCAACAGAAGTTACACACTATAGCTTTAAATTAAATAAATGTGTCTCTTCCTGTAATACATCCATTGATTCTTATTATGGCCCTTGTTTTTCAATTTACCTCTTTTAAAGTCATTGATATCGTAGTTGTAATATACTGACATCAGACAGAATTATTGTCATATTTTTCACAAGAGTCGGTCTACCACACACTCGGTGGTCTTTTTTGGTAATATTAGGGTAATTTATCGACAGTTAAAAGATCAAAGAGGATGCCTATCATTGCCTGTCAGTTCTCACCACTGTCCTCCATACATGGGCGGCAGTCACAGATGTCCGCGCGGGAGTTTCTCTCCCCTTGCCATGCCTTTCATGGAGTGGTTGTTGTCAATGCATCAAATGGGCAACCAAATATGGAGACGGGGGTCACACTTGTCAGGGTATAAAACGGTCCGACGAGACGTTTCGGCACCCCTGGTTTACAAAGTCAAGTTCCGGCGCCTGTTGCTGATCTGGTGAGTAGCCTACTGCCTGACTGAACACAGGCAACCAGTGGATTTATCAGGAGAGGATGGATACAGGATTTTAACACGAATGGAAGTGACCGCCGTTGACTAACCAAATGATATCATCTAAATCAAACGGATGATCTCACCTCATCGACCTGTAGTTCATCAGTACCTTTTCTCCTGCCGACTGTGGATTATAATTGCTGTGAAATCCAAAAAAAATATAAACTTTTAACAGTTCTAGTAATAGTGACCTTACAAAGAAAAACCACAAATACTAACCCAATCATTTGACATACAGCGTTAACATAATTTACCATATTTTCATGAACCGTAATTTACCACTAATTCCTTGGTTGTTTGTCCACGAAAACGCGTGTGTGTTGTTGTGTAGTGTTTTGTGAGAAGTCAATATCTTCAATCACCCAACCCAAACAAAGAGGGAATTTCAATACTGGATTTAACAGTGCCACTGCGTGCGTTACAGAACTGACATCATGTGCGACGACGAAGAGACCACCGCCCTGGTGTGTGATAACGGCTCCGGCTTGGTGAAGGCTGGGTTCGCCGGAGATGACGCACCTCGCGCCGTTTTTCCATCCATCGTTGGTCGCCCACGTCACCAGGTAAAGAAGACCATTCATAAACTCAACATGAGTCAAGGACGAGTGACATTTTAAGTTGTTTACATCATATGAAAACAAGCTATGGTTTTGGATGAGGGCGATACCCATAGTGCGTCATTACGCACCAAAATTACGCATCTACATTTAAATTTAGAACTGAGAGACAGTCATGTTTTTCTCTGAAAAAACTGTTCAATCTTCAAAAAGTCAGAATGGTCTGCCATAATAAGTATTTCTACACATCAACAATCCCCTGCTTTGTGCTGTTATTAGGGCGTCATGGTCGGTATGGGCCAGAAGGATTCTTACGTAGGCGACGAGGCACAGAGCAAAAGAGGTATCCTGACCCTGAAATACCCCATCGAGCACGGCATCATCACCAACTGGGACGACATGGAGAAGATCTGGCACCACACCTTCTACAACGAGCTGCGCGTGGCCCCGGAGGAGCACCCCACCCTGCTGACAGAGGCCCCACTCAACCCAAAGGCCAACAGAGAGAAGATGACCCAGATCATGTTCGAGACTTTCAATGTCCCCGCAATGTACGTGGCTATCCAGGCCGTGCTGTCCCTTTACGCATCAGGTCGTACCACAGGTATATGACAGATCCCTCAGCTGTGTAACACATTTTTCTTTCTCCCAGTAAATCAGTATGAGTCAATGTTTTAATCATTCACCATGATCATCAGGTATTGTCCTGGACTCCGGTGATGGTGTGACCCATAACGTGCCCATCTATGAGGGTTACGCTCTTCCTCACGCCATCATGCGTCTGGATTTGGCCGGTCGTGACCTCACAGATTACCTCATGAAAATCCTGACTGAGCGTGGATATTCTTTTGTTACAACCGGTGAGTATAAGACTACTAGGCTAATTCAGATTTCTGACGAATTGGGTTAATCTGGAAATAATGTACTTGGAGGAAACCTTTACCTCTAATAATACTCATCACGTGCCAATTAATATCCCAACATTTTTTTCACATGCGTAATAATGCACATTTGACTGACGTGTTACAAATCTGATCCCCTCCAGCCGAGCGCGAGATCGTGCGTGACATCAAGGAGAAGTTGTGCTACGTCGCTCTGGACTTTGAGAATGAGATGGCCACCGCCGCTTCCTCCTCCTCCCTGGAGAAGAGCTACGAGTTGCCCGACGGTCAAGTCATCACCATCGGCAACGAGCGTTTCCGCTGCCCAGAGACCCTGTTCCAGCCCTCGTTCATTGGTGCGTAAAGGCGCGCACAGACATGGACGACTTACATTGTAATGACACTGTCTGTCTCCTCCCGAAGTTCATTTTCAAACAGACTTGACTTTGTCTTTCATTTATTTTTTTGCGTATTACAGTTAGCCTGACGTGATAAATGATCTTTCTTCTGAATACATCAAATGAAATCATGTTAAAATGTTAAGAAAAAAGCTGAATGTTTTCATCCACACTTTTGAGATGAGATGCAATGCTTCCGAGTTTCAGGCGAACATAACTAGCTTATGATCTAAATCTTATATCAGAAGAAAACTGGAAAAACTTTTAAGTTTCATTTTCCTCTTATTAGTGATTGGCTGTCTACTTGTGATCACAAACTGAAGGGTACACATTATCACCTCCTTCTTCACCACTTTATGGTCGTCAAGTGATCTAAAGCAGCGGCTTATCGTTCACATTTACGCAACAGATCTCGCAGCTGTCTGTGGAGCTGTCCGCTTCAGCACCTGTCACTACAGCTGACGGAGAGTAAAAAAAAAAGATGGAAAAAAACTCACTAAACTTGTCGTCTGGGTTTGCACAGGCATGGAATCCGCTGGCATTCATGAGACCGCTTACAACAGCATCATGAAGTGTGACATTGACATCCGCAAGGACCTGTACGCCAACAACGTCATGTCGGGCGGAACCACCATGTACCCCGGTATCGCTGACCGCATGCAGAAGGAGATCACCGCCCTGGCTCCCAGCACTATGAAGATTAAGGTAACTTTGACTCAATGAATATATGACAACAACATGCATCATTACAACTCTACGAGCTGAGATTGACAAAAGTGTTTTTTGCGTTTAGATCATCGCCCCCCCTGAGAGGAAGTACTCCGTATGGATCGGCGGCTCCATCCTCGCCTCTCTGTCCACTTTCCAGCAGATGTGGATCAGCAAGCAGGAGTACGACGAGGCGGGACCCTCCATCGTCCACAGGAAGTGCTTCTAAGCGCCAGACAGCCCCCCCACACACACTCCCCTTACCCTCGTCTTCACCTCCCTTCCCCTGGGGCAACAGCAGCATATATGGCAGGACATGTGTGTTGTCGTCAAACTCTTTGTTTACACTCAAGTGCAATTTATATGTGGATATAGGTTTGTAAATAAAATGAGACTTAAAGAAGACGCATCCTAATTTTTCATTTTTTTTAACAAAAACAAAAACAAAAACAATACAAGGGTTTTTTTCAGGATCTGCTTTAGGATCCACACTAATCTCTCTCTCGCTCTCTCTCTCTCTCTCTCTCTCTCTTTGGCAAGCAGCGAGGCTTCGTCCTTCCTTCACGTGACAGATGAGTAAAGGTTATTAAAGATTCGAATTATTACGGAGAAGATAAACCCCCCTCAGGATAAATTAACCGCACCAACCTGCAGTCCATTGAAACACCGCTGTCACGTGATCGCTAATCCCAGTTTCCCAGGTTGGAAAAGGCTGACAATGTCTACCTAGTCTACCTGGATACATTAAGATGGTGCAATTTATAATTTCTAAAAATAACAATACTTGTATTACAACTGATTAATAGTGCATCCTTCAATTACTTTGTATGGTGATAACAAACAATAACAAACATAGTTATCAAGAAATGTAAGATGGACACGCATTTTAGGTGCAATAGCAACTTTCTTAGAATACCTGCACTGTAAATCTATAGTAAAATGAAGTTTAGTTGAAAAGGACCATCACAGAATCACAGCATTGCTTTGACATGAATAGTGTGAATCCAAACAATGGTCAGATATTAGTGTACACACAATGCAGCGCCCCTTCGTTGATCACAGCTCAGAGCTATACAGGGCGGGGTCAAATATTTTGAAGCTATTTTTAAACCTCCACACACAGAGAGAGAGAGAGAGAGAGAGAGAGAGAGAGAGAGAGAGAGAGAGAGAGAGAGAGAGAGAGAGAGAGAGAGAGAGAGAGAGAGAGAGAGAGAGAGAGAGAGAGAGAGAGAGAGAGAGAGAGAGAGATTAGCAACTCGGATGGTACTTTCACTCAGTCACTGTATCCAGAGCATCATCTTTGCCCGAGGTGAAAACAACAGCTCCACCAGCCGGGCCAGAAGCCTGCGACATGGGGAGGAAAGCCTCTGGGCACGCGAGGCTATCCGCTCCAAGAAAAAAAGGATTGGTCCATTTTATGAAAGCCTATACACCATAGGCTTCAGTTTTAAGGCACAACACAAGAGGTTTCGTGTGATGCGATATGTTTAAAATACACGTCGTTGTAACTCTATCACTGATAAGTTAAAAACACAGAGGAATCACCTTGACCATTGGGCCCATAGGACACGGTGCGTCCATAGGAATTGGGTTGTTATGTGGAACACATGTACCTCAATGACTTGAGTATGAAAAGCCACGTTTAGGGGTTTGATTTTCACATGGAGTCACCCACCCAAGCTAAAATTAAAAACTCAAGGTATTAAAGGCTACACCACTCCGGAAACAGCCGTGTCAACAGAATGGCGCACCTATATGCAGAACCGAAATATTGAAAATCAGACGCCGTGGTATTCCTGGCAGCGCTCCACCGACCTGTCTGCGCGTACGTGACGCATGGGAGGGGGGAGACTACTTAAAGGCGGATTAACGCTGGCAAGACATTAAATCCAACCTCCCTCCATCCAGACGCAGCGCGCAGCCCATCAACCTGATCTGAAGATCGAAAATAGGAGGGCTTAAAGTAATCAGCCCTTCAGACTCCCATGACAAGGAAAAGTGTGGCAACGTCGTGGGAGCGCTCGGCACACACAGCAGGACGCTCACTGGCGCTGCGCGCTCAGCACATAACCAACCAGATAGCGCGCAGAGAGACGGAGAGAAACGGGGACGGCGGCAGCATCCCGTGACGGATGCATTTTTTAGCTAAAACCGGCGGACGCTTTGGAGACTGACAACAGCGAGAGTCAGAGAGAGAAGCGGACGGGGAAATAACGCGCTTTTTAATTTTTGGAGGGATTTGAAAAGAGTGCCGTTGTGCTCTAGTCTTCTCCGGATGCACAGAAATGGGGGAATGGACTATACTAGAGAGGCTCCTGGAGGCTGCTGTCCAGCAGCACTCTACTATGATAGGAAGGTAAGATGGTCAACCAAGAACAACAGAAGAAACGCAGCAGCCTCCAGGATCGTCTTTAGCATGGTTCCCAGTCCCCCGTTTCTGTATTGTGCCTCAAGGATCTTCTGTAGCATGGTGCCCAGTCCTACGTGTCTGTGTTGTGGATTTTCGCTGTCTTGTCTCACAGATTTCCCTTTTTTGTCCTCCTCTTCCCGAACGAGGCAGCTTGGGGCGGCTGTGGCTATGCAGGTAGGGCGGTCGTCTACTGATCACAGGGTTGGTGGTTCGATCCCCGCCTCCTGCCACATGTCGTAGTGTCCGCGGGCAAGACACTGAACCCCAAGTTGCTCCCGATGGCTTCAGCCATTGGTGTATGACTGTGTGTGAATGGTTTAGTGAGAGTTAAAATGCCAAAAAGCCATGGAATTTCTGATGGGCAGCGTCTGCCATCAGTGCGCGAATGTGTGTGTGAATGGGGTGAATGCGACAGTGTGAAGCGCTTTGAGTGGTCAAGAACGACGACATTTACCATGTTACCATCTAAGTAAATCAGTTGACATCTGTCTTTTCAGAACCTGGGATGGTGCTGCAAAACAGCCTAAAAATTCATGTGCCATTTCATGTGTTCACCCATCCACTTATCCATTTGATGTATGTTGGTGAGTCTGAGTGGTGGTGGTGGTTGTGTGCAGAACGAGATTGAGAGCGATTCGGCGTTATCACATCCATTAACAAAGCTCACGGCATGTAAAGCAACGCCGATTGCTTAACATTTCAGTCATAAACCAGACAACACAAACCACACAGACACACCAACACAAGGATTATATTGATAATGTTAAAGAATACGGTAAGAAAACACATAGTATCAAAAAGAGTCCTGTTTCAGCACTGGACAGCTCCCTAAATCCTACACACCATATAACAATTGAATTGGACTGAGCGCTTCTGCCACAAAGGCGGCGCGCACAACGACACCACATCTGTATCACCTGACACACATACTATTATATTTACACTTATTTTCACATTTGTGTGTTTGTTTGCTTGCTTTTTAGGATCCTACTAACAGTGGTGGTCATCTTCCGGATTCTAATCGTAGCAATAGTTGGAGAGACTGTCTATGATGACGAGCAGACCATGTTTGTTTGTAACACCTTGCAACCGGGCTGTAACCAGGCATGCTACGACAAGGCATTTCCCATTTCACACATTAGATATTGGGTTTTTCAAATCATCATGGTGTGCACGCCGAGCCTTTGTTTTATCACGTACTCGGTGCACCAGTCGGCCAAGCAGAAGGAGCGGCGCTACTCCACAGTCTATCTGACACTGGATAAGGATCAAGATTCACTGAAGCGAGACGAGAGCAAAAAGATAAAGAACACCATTGTGAACGGAGTACTCCAGAACACGGAGAACTCCACCAAGGAAGCCGAGCCGGACTGTTTGGAAGTCAAAGAGATGCCTAACTCGGCCATGAGAACTTCAAAGTCCAAAATGAGGCGGCAGGAGGGCATCTCCAGGTTTTACATCATCCAGGTGGTGTTCAGGAACGCGCTGGAAATAGGCTTCTTGGTGGGCCAGTACTTCTTGTACGGATTCAACGTGCCGTCGGTGTACGAGTGTGACCGCTACCCCTGCATCAAAGACGTCGAGTGCTACGTCTCCAGGCCCACGGAGAAGACGGTGTTCCTGGTCTTCATGTTCGCCGTCAGCGGGTTCTGTGTGGTGCTGAACCTGGCCGAACTCAATCACCTGGGCTGGAGGAAAATCAAGACGGCCGTGCGAGGTGTGCAGGCTCGGCGGAAGTCCATTTACGAGATCCGAAATAAGGACTTGCCGAGGATGAGTGTGCCCAATTTCGGCCGCACTCAGTCCAGTGACTCTGCATATGTGTAACACGCGAGGTGGGGGTGAAAACATGTATAAAAGAAACATATACACTAAAGGGAAAAAACACATCCATAATGGACATGGTGGACAGCTCCGCACGCCTAATTCGTGTCATGACTTAAAGAGTGGGCAGATTATTATTATTTCGATTTTTTTTAAATTTGTTGATCTTTTGAGGACTTCATGGCAAGCGTGGATGACACGTTTGTTCTCTTATTTATTATTGCACTGATGCAACTTTTTAGTAACGTTTATATTCCGTATGATGCTAATAAGTGGAGACCGTGTCGACGTGTTCACATATTTACTCTTTGTGGGCTGTTCTGCTGTACTTGAAGAGAGTGAATGCAAAAATTGCACTAAGGGGTGAACACTTGAGAGCTTGAACTTATCCAAAATGTGCTACTGAGCTGACGGTGTTTTGAAGATTTGTTTTTCTTTCCATCTCTTTTTTGGCACCAACCTACTAGAAATGGCACCATACACTAAAGGACAAATCTACCATCCAGATTTATATATGCATAGATATATAAATACTTAATGACTATGGGTCGACCTATAGTTGAAATACATCAGCGTAAATTCATGTTTCTTCTTTTTTGTTTGCCTGTGTTGCACCACTGACCTTAACATATGTAACCATTCCATTGCTTTATAGATGACTTGCAAAACAGTATCTGGTGAATTTGCTGCAAATGCTAACGTCTGTGACTTCCTTAATTTATGACACACCAAAGCGCCCACTGCTTTTATTTGTGAAGTGTTTTCTTGCTTTTTGTGTAATCAAGTGCCATACTTGTATATAAACATGATATATATGTATACTTATAAATATATAAATATATAATAATCATCATGAAAGCTGATTCCCTGCTTGGATTATGCTAAATGCCTCCCCCAGATTTTTTTATTTGCTTTAAATGTATTTGTTGTGATTTAAAATGAAAAGAAAAATGATGAATAATAATTATAAGGTATACAGTTTTCTCTGTTTTCTTTTGCAAAATGACTGAAAAAAGAAAAATGAAGTGCTACTCTTTTTTTATATACAAGAAGTAAATGTCTCCCTCCAATCAAAGATGATCAAAAGTGGAAAAATAGCACAAATTGACGTTTTTATCAAAGAATGGGCAATTGAAATCTGCTCTGGTGCTACAGTTTTTTCATAGAGTGGTTTTAAATGTAACCAAAAAACCGACAAGAAAAAAATAAATCATCCTTTTTTTCTGTGGAAAATAAAAGTGGGATTCATGTACACCAGACATGTGTGAGGTGCAGTACTTTCTGTCTGCAACTCTATAAGCTTGTGTTGACTGACCTATCATACAAATATATTTATATATACATTTTTTTGCCTTGGTGCAGTGAAGATGTTAGCCACACCCACACTCTCTAAGAAAAAAAAAACTACTGCAGGACACACCTTGAGCAGGATCTCATCACTCTGCACTGTGTAGCAATACGGACACTGTTTCCATGAGACATCAATACTTATGCTCCATTGCAACTTTGAATCTAAATACATCAAATTCAAATCAGACACTGCCCTCAGAAGTATATAGGCAATATACATTCAAAATGTGTTGCTGTGAACTTCGTTTGTGACTTTCCTGGTACTCTGCAGGCATGGCAAACAGCTGATTGTGATTCTGAGTAACGATGTAAGAAAATCAGCTTAAAGTGAGCGGAAGGTTGTGGGCTTCCCTGTGAAGGTCAAAATGAAACAGAAGATGGGAAGAGAGGAAAGAAGGAGTGTATGTCCACACAAGAGAGAGAGAGAGAGAGAGAGAGAGAGAGAGAGAGAGAGAGAGAGAGAGAGAGAGAGAGAGAGAGAGAGAGCGCAAAAGAAAGACATAGAGAGAGAGATAAGATGAGATATTTGCAGCTGACCATTGCAGGTGATTTGGGAAAGGGGTGGGGTCTCTTTACAGTTCCCCTGCCTGCATGCATGACTCTGCAAAGCCATGAAAAGTCTAAGAGCAGAGGCAACAGCAAATCCATCTTCCAACTCAGCAGGGACCCAGAGATGTCTCCCTAAGTCCTGAACTGTGAAGAAAAAAAGAAAAAAAAAACATTTTGTCAACTTCTCTCTGATGCAATGCAGTGCATCTTTGCCTCCCCCTCTTTCTCCTCCTACTCATCCGTATGGGTGTTTTTAGGCATTTACTTACTTGTTAGGTTTCTCAATACAAAACTTTAAAGACAAAGGCAGACAACATTTAACAGCAATGCAGAAAGAAAAATATAAATCTTCAAAAAACAATGACACAGCAATACATTTCAAATGAATACATAAAGTGTCTGAACTGAACTGTACTGTACATTTACAGCACTGTGATTAAATGCATATTTTTTGATGTTTTAGTAGTTTTACATTTTCCTATACCTCTGAACTTGGTTATACGCTCCGGCTAGAGTAGGAAAAATTATTGGGGTATGGCCCAATGCAATTATGCATGCTGTCTTGCATTTACATCATGTCAGTGTTGCAGGGCTCAGCAGAGTTACACTGTACCCGCGTGTCTACATTTTATTTTTCATGACAGCCAGGTTACATGCCACTTAGAGGAGCAATTTGGCCGGTGGGCTCTCTGTAAAAGGTGCACCACCATTTCACTTGGGTCAGATTTACACATCTAAGACTATGTAAACTAAACTGCATAAAGCAACGGAGCCATCTCAAGGACCCATCCATTTATCTATTGGCCTCACCCACACCCTGACAACCGCAGCAGAAAGACAGCAAGGTTGCACACAAGCTATTTTAAGACTACACACACAGCGGGTGCACCTCCAATTCTGTGTGATTTGCAGGTGCTCTGGGTAAAGGCAGAGATTTTTTAGAGACAGGTTCCCCCCTCCTCTCCCCTCCCCTTAATGTGAGTCACCATCAAAGAGACACCCTAACAGTAGAGGAGAGGTGTTCTCCCTGGGCATGCACCATGGAGGTAATAAACAGTCATATCATGAGTAGTTTAGGGCCACCTCATCATAATCCTGTCCACCTAAATCCAGGATAAAAAAAAATGTCTTAAAGCCCAAAGATCATATACTGCATTATTATTTAATGGTGATGTGCAGGTAACATTGTTAAAGAATACAACTTTACGGACAGCTCAGAAGGCATTAAAGCAGATATTCGCATAATTAAAAAAAACACCAGGCAGTGCACATAACCCAACAACATGAATATTCATTATTTACATGTGGGCATTAAGAAGAAAGGTCTGATTTTAATGTAATATAATATTCCTAGGTCAGCAGCCAGCAGGCTCCAGTGGAGAACAAAAATAACACAATACAAGTTAACTTCTCAGTATATTGCTGCTGTATTTGCATGTTGAAGTCACCAGTATCATCTATAAGGAATATATGAGTCAAATGTTGACGGGTGCAGGTTCATTGTAGCGGAAAATTGCACACACACAGACACGAACACTACCTCAAACCTTACGGCACAATTTGAAAAGAGTTTATCTGAAGGCTCTGGATTTAATAGGAATGTCATTGTCTGGCAAAGATAAATGTTCATGCAATAGGGGAGGATAATGGAATCTAACATTAAAAAAATGCCTATTCCACATTTAAAGAACACACTTGAAATGATTACATTGCACTTTATACATGTCTGTGTTTATTAGTCAATAATGTTTACTACTTATCCATTAACATTTTTTTCAACATACATGGTGGTTTGGAATATTGCACACACACACACACACACACACACACACACACACACACACACACACACACACACACACACACACACACACACACACACACACACACACACACACACACACACACACACACACACACACACACACAGTGTGTTTTCAATTATGGACTAGGCCAGAATGGCAGAAATGAGTGATGGAGCTGAAGCGCTCACACCTTTATAAACAATCATGGCAGCCACCTTACATCACACTGACAACTCCCCTGGGCTATGGTGTGAGACGAGGACAGCTGAACAGATTCCAAGAAACTATCAAAATCCGTCATAAAACTCCTCATATTGTCCTGTTTCTCCCTGTGTATTTGTGTTTGTATACCATTTATCTTGTTTTGACATAATTATATTACTTTGTTTTATCATGCATGTATATTTAATGATTTAATGAATCCATCTGAATGGAAGAATATAGATTATATTGAAGAGAGGAAACACTCAGAAAAATGTGACGAATTAAACCAGAACATTCACCTGAGATCAAATCCTGCCATCCTTATGCTCCAAAACAAGCATGTCCTCCCAATTCCTCCTCTTTCACCCAATCTGAAAGGAAAAGGCTGGCTTCAGGTGAGTGAAGCTTTAATTCTGCCTTTTGCCCAGATTACTGCATGAAAGGAGGAGAAGAAAAAAAACAGTGAATGTGGGTCTTTTTGATCGACTCAACCAGAAGCAATGAAATTAGCCTGGTTACTGCAGCACATATGCACGGCTTAGCATGGCATAGGCAGATATGGCAGACATTGAAACAAAACACACTTGATGCTCGCATCCATGTGGGGGAGGAAAGCAGTAATGCATTTTGCACAGTGTGACCAAGTTTCTAACTTTCTGTCTGCCAGGGGAGCAAAAGCATCTGCTCTGTTCTGGCTGTAAAGTCGCTGTGTGTGTGTCTCTCTCTCTCTCTCTCTCTCTGGCCACATTAGTTTTGATCCCCCTTCAACACTGTGCTTTAGAATAGCTTGAACATCAAACTTTGGTTATGTGATCAGTGCTTTGGGTGTTTTTGTCTTTAAACTTCTCCACTTTAATGAAATCTACAAGGACAAAAGGACGGAGAACATTTGGGACAGAGTCTGCACATAGGGATTTGGCTGTCTGGTTGGTTTGGTGGTTGAGCCGTATTGGCCAATTCTGAAGGATTGGTTTGAAAAACAAGCACTGGCACTGGACAAAATATACCTGACGGACCTGACAGCAGATTAATTTCTCATCCATTTTTTAATGTGACCCCAGGATTAAGAACATCAAGGGATTATACACAGATTTGTCAACCAGAGGTTTACAGTGGGACAGTCAGCACCTGGGTGAGCACACAATGCACCGGAACCCAACAAAACTGATTGATTCCTCCTCTTTTGAGCCAGGGATAGGTCAGGTTAAAATGGCCTTTAGTTGGGGTAACTTTGAGAAAGAAGCCAGGTTATTTTCCCTTTTTTGCATTGTACTAATTACTTTCTGTACATTTAGAAGTTTTCTGTGATGAGGCTGTAGAATTCGAAAGCCTTGGGAAATTATTGTTTTGCCCTGTTGCACCAACCTTCTCTGGTAAAGCAGTTTGTCATTAATGCAAAGCAGATGAGTTTCAGCGACAGTGCAGCAGAAAGCAAACCCTAAAAGATATCTTAGCCCAGGATATAATTCTGTATATAGGTGTATTCCATAGGTGACAGTTCATTTCCGACGACGACTGCTTGTTCTAGCTTCCCATGCCCACTCGCCCTCCTCTGCATTCTCTCTAATAGCTTGTTCTACACACAGCCCCATCGACCCTGATAAATGTTTAAGTTCTGCACCATTACACAGCCAATAAAAATCAGTGGCTGGCAGGTCTTCGTCGGACACAGAAGCCAATTGGACTTGTACCGATATAAGGGGTGCAGAATAGCCTGGTGCTTAGGAAGATGGAGGAGACGTACAGTATACATACAGATATTAATTTACAGCAATACCCACACTGAAATGCAATCACACACACACACACACACACACACACACACACACACACACACACACACACACACACACACACACACACACACACACACACACACACACACACACACACACACACACACAAAAGAATGTGTATATTACTCCTGCGTATTACAGTTGCATCCAGGGATATAGAGGACAATACTCATCTAGGTAAGATTTGTGTCTGGAGAATAAAAGGACCACCTTTTAACTTGCTGGCTTTGCTGCCAGATGAGTGAGAAAGCTGCTGCTATAAATATAGGGGGAAAAGCAGACTGGCAATGAAATACAAAGAGAACCAGAGACAAAGGCATTATAGAAATATATAACTACTTTGATGGTGAATCTGTGTTGCTTCTTAATCCCAGGGGGAAGTGTAGGATTACAATGTGGGTTGGATTCACGCCGCCGGTGCTTGGTTTGTTAATCATCCCAGTCTACCTCTCGCTGCGGTTTACCTTTGCACTCTGCGTGAACCAGCCATGATGCTGTCTGCTTTTTCTCAGTGGAATTTCTGTGAGTATCTCTACCTCCTCCCTCCTTCCATCCTGCTAAAAGCTACCTCCCTCTGCCTCCAATCCTTGCAGTCGCCACATCTCATTTCTTTCTCTCTCTCTCTCTCTCTCTCTCTCTCTCTCTCTCCTTGTGAGTGTGTTTCTATTCTCTCTCTCCCAATCCTTTACCCATCCCCCAACTCCCCATTCTGATGTAATGCCACTTTGCAGCGAATCACGTGCTTGTCGTTTAACTGGAGCCCCCGAAGAAAGATACGAGATCACACTTAACGTTGCAGCCTTCAGTCGTTTATTGATGCAGCACTATTAGGAAACACCTTGCTTATAGATTGTTTAAGTAAAAAAAGTAAAAAAAACACAATGTTTTGAAAAAGGAAGCACAATCAATAAAATAGATTTTTGCACAACGGAACTAATAACTGTAGAACAGAAATAAAAAAGTAATAGTGCATCAAAAAATAATTCTCTCTAATTTAGACAAATTCATCCTTGATATTTTTATAGCCCTTGTATTGATGTGACGTTAATTGACTTGAAAGTTAATTACAGGTCAGCTAAACGGTATATCTAAGTCAAACCGTTTGTTAAGCAAAAAGGTAACATCAACCAATTTTTTTTTTTTAAGATATTTTTTTAAATATATATATTTTTTTTAAATATTTTTTGCCTTCAATGGATAGTGGAATGCTAGAGAGTAGACAGGAATTGTGTGGAGAGAGTGGAGGGTGTGGCCTGCAGCAAACCAGCGACATTGCAACTATATGGCATGCACTGTTACCACTACCAAGGCACTCCGCATCAAAATGGTAAAATGTAATATACTATTCTAATTTATATGAAGGGAAAACTTACATTTTTTTAAACATTCCTTTTCATCTTTTCTCTGCCAGTGCCTGGTAGCTCTAGAGACGGCTGAAATATTACTCAAATGTTTAAAACACATCACATATTTATCATCAAAGATACCAGCATCTTGCATCTGTCTGTTTTGCCGTTAAACTTCTAAGTGAAATCTCTGATCTTTGTGCATCTTGGCAATAAGATGCAAATGGTAGCACTAAACCCCAAGTTGCCCGTCGGCTATGTACCACAAATTCTCCCAATAGAGTGTCTGAATGCAGCATTTGCCCAAGATGACTTATGATGTGACACACACACACTACTACCCATGATCCCATAAGCCTGCAAGCACACACTGCTCTGCTGCTCCCTTCACAGTGGTTCAAATGAAAACAGGGCTGCTGGGAAATTTATGTAGAAACGTATGCTGGCGTTGTTGTTGCTGAAGCGTTAATTAGGCTGAGAAATCTTGCCTTATAGACCCTCCTTCCAAGCCGTCCAGTTCCACACAAACACACACACACACACACACACACACACACACACACACACACACACACACACACACACACACACACACCTCCCCCCACACAGCATGGAACACGGCTGTGAAGATGTATTAGCCGTTAGCCACTTGAAATGTGTGCATGAAATCCCAGTCGATCAGGAAAGATCGATTGTAATCTGTATGTCATTATTGCAACAAAACATTTTTTTTACAAAGGCTGGTGTAAATCTGTGAGTTGCTAATGATTCTCGTGCTTTCTCATGCCAGCTTGTCTATCCAGCCAATAACACCAACTATGACTTCATATCATAATTAACAAGCTGCATTTGGATGCTGCAAGAACACGCGTGTAGATTCAAATTGAAAAGAAACATATTATATAATGATAAATATACAATAAATGACGATTTTAAGCAGCCATATGAAGAAAATGTAGTCAGACCTTTTACACAAGTAAAGAAACTAATACAGTTGTGTAGAAATACAGCAAGTTAATTTCAAGTTCCCTTTAAATTGTAAATAAATGCATTACTGATAAAGGTGTGATGTTCCATCACTGGAGAGGCAAGTTGAAAATCATTAAAGGGGTAGTATGACCAATGTGGACCTGTTCGAAGCTATCGGGGACAAATTAAGGTATACTGTAGCTTTTGGTTGCTGATGCAGGGGAATCCTTAAAGAAATGGCTTAACGGTATTGTTGGATCAATACACCAGCAGCAAACAGATGGGCTTCTACCTGCTGAAGGTCCATTTCTCCTGACATCAGCTAATTTATGTTCTCACACTGCAACAAAAGGTGTGTCTTTACATGTCATTAAGTCTTAAAGGTTTTTTTTCTGCCAGTAGGGAGATATAATTCCTTTTTCTGTCTACTGCAGCGTAGGTTGTTATGGGGAACACCATTATTTTGGAAACGTCACACCAGTTAGTCCAGTGTTTCAAGAAAACTTCGATCGTGCTTTTCACGGCGCAAACCCGTGCCCTATATGAGAGAAGGTTGCAAACTTGACAAAGCGTAACCATTTCTACAGTTATTTTACCCTGCCAGCACAATAGAGCTGTAGTGCTAGTTGTGTTGCTAAGTTGCTAGCAGAGAAAGCACATGTGTGGGTAAAGCATGCTAGCCTGCTCCAAAAAGTAATGGTCATTTTAGTTTACAAACTGTCTTAATTCACAATGTTAATGAAAGAACAATTCATTAAATGTATTTATTTAATTTACATTATTTTTTGTATTATATACTGTATTTGTCTTCAATTATTCAAATGTTTGTTAATGAGTTCCTGATCGAATTACCTGCTGGTCATGGTTCCAAACAGACAAAAAGGAAGTTAACTGATCCAATTGCATTAATAGTAGAGGAGAGTCAACCAAGACTATACCATGTGGAGTATGACAGAGGGGTGGTTTGTGGGAACAGTCTTTTTTTAAGTACTCTAAACAATCTGTAAGAAAATTTAAATATTGATAACAGGTAGTTTTCTTGTTTTTACATTGAATTGTTATTTGATTGTCTTAATTGGTCATTCACTTTCAGCTTCAATGGGTTCTCCTTCCACCACTCAGCCAACATATCTTACAGTGCTGATTTGCCCATGACAACTGCAATGTTTTCCTTTGTTTAATCAATGTCATTATACATTACTAGACTACTTATCAAACTGAATGTTAACCTTTGTACATCTTGCATTGTTTTATGTCCAAACTGAAGCTAAAGCCTCTGTAATGTATGTATGGGTAATAATGAGGGTATTCAACACATGATTCTGCCCACAGGGCTGCCTTTCACTAGATGTCTGGTGTATCACCATATGCATAGAGAGAGTGCGTGTGTCTTTGTTATACGGCAATACATGTTGAATTCATGTCCTTTTTAGATGTCAATCAAATGCCCCAGTCTGAAAGACTTTTGGCAATTTAAAGCTGGGGTATATGATTTCGGATTAGTCAAAGTTAACATGAGCTGTACACTTTGACCAATCAGAGCGAGGCTCCGATTCTCTGTTCTTATTGGCTGTTGGGACTGTCCATTCACTTTGGCACAACTTTGTTGGTGTAGAGCGTGTCAGGGAGGGATCATAGGGGAGGGACCAAAGAGAACAAGTGGAAGGGTTGAGGTATTTGAATTCGAATCTCTATCCCAACTGCCATTTTCTCCCCAAAACCTCCACCTCAGCTTTAACTGGTTTATATTGAATTGGATTGAACTCTGATTCAATCACTTAATGATGATGCCTACTACAGTCAGAGCACATTATTTGTCATGGCATCCTAAGAAAAGAGTTGACTCATATTTTGAACATTTTCTATTAACATTAGGTATCCGAAGATGAAAATAAGCTACAATTCTAGTCACAGCTGTATTTTGCTCTGTCCATCATCTTCTGATGTTTTATCTATTGGCATGTACCATATTAGGGGTTTGGTGCCGTGCCTCTCCAGTGAGATGCTGAGGCCCAGGCTGGTCTGGGAGCTCTCCAGTGGCCTAAAGAGGCACAACTGGAGACAAGCTGGTCCCCCTCCAAACAGAGATTTAGGTTCACATGACCTGAGCGAGCAGCTGTCCCCCGCAGTCCTCCCCTACAGCATCACACTGCAGAATGGGTATGTCCTCTGTGCATAAGCTCTGCTCATGCGCAAGCCATGATTTCAACAAAGCAGTTCCCCTCTCCCTCACATGCACACACATGCACGGGCACACAAACACACACACACACACACACACACACACACACACACACACACACACACACACACACACACACACTTTGCCCGCTCTCATGGACAATACGCTGTGTTCTCCCCATGTTGATGACGTACATGACTATAGAATCACCTGCTGAATATCACATTTTTGTAGCTTGCCAAATCATCACTGGGGTTCGAGAGGAAGCTTTTTATTAAGCCAGAACGCAAATCAACTTAAACCATACATATCGAATAATATGTATGCTCATCGTAATGAAGGAACACAACACAACTGTGCAGCCTATCAATGCGTTTTTAATATAATTTGGACAACAATGGAGATCTATGGCACAGAGGAATAAGCTACGACTGACTTTGGCTACACTGCCAACACATGTGCTCAGGGGGGGGTTCATTTCATTGTGTATTCTGCTGAGCTTTGCATGGGATTTTTTGCCAACATGAAAAATATAGGATATAAGTAGACTTATCCATAAAGGTGTACGTGAAGAAAACCTTCTAGAACTATACCACTAGAGCAGATCACATTGGCTTCATCAGTACTGTGTGGGTGTGGTTTGATCATATTAGTTTGACAGGGGTGTCTCCCTGCTACATACTGTAAATGTTCAACTACCATTGGTATCAGAACAACAAATCAGAACAATTCAAATCCCAAAAAGAGTCGCATGCAACAATAAACAGTAATTTTTTCAACTTTGGCAGATGACTTTGGCAGGGGCCCCACATTTGATCATGTAGGGCTCCTTGCCACAGAGTTAGAAGCTATTATGGAAATGTACAGGGATTTTAATGCTTTTATAAACTGTTAAAGTTGGACATTTTTTCAAATCTGATGTAGTGGAGCAACTGGAGGCCCTGGCGAAGTTGCCACAGATGACCAATTCCAGTCCTGCAGCTGCAGTTATCATACATCATGTTCCTTTATTGCTCTTTAATCCTTGCCCTCTTGTTCACCCTTTTCCCTACACTCGCAAAAAGTATTATTTGTGACCTCTTTTACACGGACAGGATATTAACCACACAATATCTCAGAGCGTGCCCCCGTGCTGCATGATTGTCTGCAAAAACATTGAACAAGCGTGCCACAATTCTCACTGCTGCCTATAGTGAAGTCACGGAAGGACATCGACACCGCTAACAGACTAAAGGTCAATGAATACTGGTACGTCTGGGGAATCAAGTCACAGCCTTCCACTCCCACTGAATGCTATACTGCCCAGCTGATTCATGCGACAATCAAAACTTCAGCCGCCACCACCACCCTGCCTCGTGGCCACTCAAATGCCACACAGAAGAAATTGATTGCATACAGAGAGACAGAGGCCATCAATTGTGCTCCCTGCGCCTGTGTTCAGTTCAGTATGTCATCTCAGCTAAAGGCGTGTGGTTCATGTGTGTGCTTGTAGGAGGGGCTAGTGTAAAGGGGAAGGGGGCTGGAATTGGTTATCCATCAAAGGTGCCCCCCCCTCTCAACCCACACCCCTCCTCACCCTCACCCTCTTTCTCTCTCCGTTTGATTGCCTGGCCATGAGGGAAGGTTTTAATTATGTTTTCTTTTATTCAAACGATTAATCCTGAAGCACAGTGCACTAGGGTTCCCCCTCGGGAGACGTCACACATCTGGCAAATACTGTGCTATTATCATCTCTCTCTCTCTCTCTCTCTCTCTCTCTCTCTCTCTCTCTCTCTGGGTTACCGGAGCTCCCTTCTTTTTCACTATCTTTTATCCAGAGGTGCACTTAAACACATTCATACATTGATATCACACACACGCAGAGTATTTATTTAATGCTGATACAATTTTTTTCCGAATTCTCTTTTCTGCCGATCTTTTCCTTTCATGATATGTATTCCTATTTAGCATAATCACGTATTTTCTCAATTTATTCTTTAGTTTGTCATCTTCAAAATGTCTTTTGTTTGGTCCAACTGCGCAAGACTCAAATATATTTATTTCAAAATGATACAAAACAAAAGGAGGAGCAGCCATGTATAAATTATTGAAATAATTGTAAATTGAATAACGGTTTTGATCAATCATATCAGCACTGAACATATAAGTTAATATGTGCAAATGTATGAGGATGGTTTCTCTGCATACAGGCCCTCCAATTAATACGTACACATTCATATCAGCAACTATATGTTTAGTGTCTTCCAAATGCATGCAATTACAGTATAATCCATTCAATATTATTTATGTGAGCCTTCATGTATCTGAGGCTGTTCAAAGTGTAGTTTTACTTTGCAGTTGTCCCTAGCAGCAGGACCTCCTGCACACAAACACACACATATACACACACACACACACACACACACACACACACACACACACACACACACACACACACACACACACACACACACACACACACACACACACACACACACACACACACACACTTTCTTTATAAAAATGCTCAGTAAATCCCATCCCCACACTGGCCTCGCACATGACTGAAATAGAGTGTGAAATTTCTGCTCAAACATTCATGAGCGCAGACCTGCATTACATCACCTCTGCACCTCATCATGTGTGCCATGAATCGGGACAAAGGAAAGGTAAGGTAGGGTGAATGGGAGAGAGAGAGGGAGAGAGATAGTACATTTCAATGGAGGGAGGGAGGGAAGCAGAAAGGAGAGAGGACATAGAGATACAGCTACAGAGGAAATGGGAAGTCGAGGGTGCAGGCAGTGGAGGATGCCGCACGCAGGTTTCTCTCCGACTGCTGTCTCTTTCAGCTAGCCAGACATGACTTCACCACAGCTTCCTTGTTTGCAGAAATGACCTCACTCATGCAGACGGAGCCCATGCCATCCAGCATTAGCAAATAGCAGCCAACTACTTTTTAATGCAAGTTGCTCCCCTTCTCTGCGGGGAACCTGCAGCAGTCATACAAGCTGTTCCTAGCCTTTGATAAATCATGCAGTGTTTACAACTACACAGGGTACAGAGGAAAAAACCCAAATCCCCCAAAATGGGGATAGGATCATCCTGAGCTGCATAATTCATCATGGCTGAGGAGGTGCAACATTTGCTCCAGACTTGAAGAAGTCTGGTCGGAAAATATCTTTACACGTTCAGAGCTGAGCCTTGTAAGTCTTTACAGCACAGCGGTATGTAGGCCATGTTTTAAATGTTTATAAATGCTGTGCGAAGAAAAACATCTCCTCATTTTATTGCATCATACCCCATTGTGTAACAAATTGTTTAAAACATACATACTCATCGGAATGCTTGTGTTACCTTCTCCAGCAGCTGCCTTTGTTTTATTGATGCTGCCATGTTCACAAACAACTTGTTGAGAAAACCAAACCAGACTTATGTTAAAACAGACCCCATGCCTAAGCTCACAATGCAGAGAAGAGTCTGTTTTTCTGAGTTTCTTTGATTTTATACCATCTATTACAAGGTTTCGTGCACATTTTAATACACTTAAACTTTTCTGTGTGTCTTCACGTAAATAATAGTGGTTAGTATTTGTGGACTCCACAAATTGTGAATGGGCCATATGTACTGTATTCTATTATCACCCCCAAAAGCCCTTTGTCCTTTTATAGTTTTGATGGCGACACACTTTGCATGACCTTATTTGTTGTCCCCATTTTGGCACAACTTCTGCCATTCTGGCCCCACTGCACTCACTCACCTCTCGGTGCCCATGCCAAGTCTGCCATCTGAGCCAACACTCACTGTCAGTCATTTTTGTTCAGTCAAAAAAGGCTGAGAGCATTTCCCCTGCGGGCTGATGTCTCCATTCAGTCAAAATAGTTCCCCCCTCTCTTTCTCCTGTGCGGTGTCCCAGTGTATGTGTCCCACTTTGGCCTCTCTCAAGTGACAGGAAACAATATGGTGGGGAGGGGTTGTGATCAAATCTGTAGTTGTTTGGTGGTGCTGACGGAGGACTGGTGACGCAGAATGTTCCGATGTCCATCTCCAAGGACTGCATGATGAGAATATATTACAACTTGGCCCCCGCCATAAGTGATGATTCATGGATGTCTCTTCAATCAGGGACTCATGGGAGGCCACTCCTGAGTCATTGCATTGCTCACCTGGAGAGTCAGCACCTCGACTCAGCCATAGTGACATACTTTCTATTCATTTTGTTTCTGTTTTATATAGTTTCCTATGGGAAAGTAATTTCAAAAAATGTATACTTTTGTATTTCCAGGGTACATAGGCATTTTATTTTTCTATTTAATTGAAATATCCTCTACTAGAGGGTTCAGGCTTGGCTGCAGCACCCATTGATAAGGAGGATTTAATGTGTCTGGCTGAAAGGCTAGAGGTAATTGCAGGTATTATTCCTATAGCTTTCTGTAGCTGGCAAAGCATCGTTCTATGGGGAAGTTTTTCATTTAATTTGTGAAACATTGATGTAGTAGAATAAAGAATACTGTTCGCCCTTTGATGCAATATCTCAATGTATTGCTCCCACACATCTATACCTATACCCTGCATAACTCCTGTAAATATTGCACTGCTAGTGGTCTATTTTTATGCCTGTTAATATCACATAGGTGTTAGCATAACACACTCAGCCTGCTGAAATGTCAACATGATTTGTTCACCTGACAGTCTAAAATGCACAGTATGTTATATGGGCCACACATGTATTTGCGTGCACACAGTATAGACATCAGCAGCTGCCAAACTGTAGATTAACGTGCAGCTCCTCAGCTCATTCCAAAAGGCTTTTCACACCTACTGCATCATTGAGGGCCCAACACATCTTAGTGAGAGCGAGTAACACATGTCACGCTTGTTTAATGGACTCCACTCCAAACTGCACCGTCTCAGCTTGCTGTTGAATTGTGTGTTGAGGGCTAAGCAGCTATATACATGGACCAGGGCCGTCGGTTTACAAGAGGGAAAACACATGAGCTGCTAGCTTTCTTTCTCACACACTCTATTACCTGGATTAAGTTGAGGAGCCTGAGACCTTATTTGCTCTATATTTTCAAGATAGAGCAAAGTAGAAACAAACACACACACACACACACACACACACACACACACACACACACACACACACACACACACACACACACACACACACACACACACACACACACACACACACACACACACACATAAACTCACGTCAAACCTGACAGCTGTCTAGTAAGACACCATGCCTCTCAGCCACTACAATCGGCATCATAAGTGGGTTAGACCAACCAACCGGGTTCAGTACTGCGAAACACACCACAGACTACCCCCTTCCTTCCTGCAGTCCATCGTTAGTTCCTTCCTATCACAAATCTGGAGCGCCTCCTCTTCTTCACGTCTCTTTGATTACTTGTTTTCTCATCAGTGCAGAGCTCAGCTGTGGCCCATGCTCGTTCCTCGTTCCTATAGTCCCTCGTCCCCCAACTCTGTATCTGAAGAGAGATGCCAGAGGCCATTCGGACTAACAAACATACCATGCAGCACGAACACGCAAGCATTCACACATCACACACCCTGACATACAAATGTAGTTATTATGGGCATTAACGGGTGACCAATGCTAACGTGTGCACTGAATGGACACAATTCCATGCAATCGATTTACAATACAATCGACATTCCAAAGCGATTAGCACAGCAGCTAGACACCTACATTTTTAAACACGTTACAAAGAAAGGTATCATTGAAATCTCCGTCAAGACATGTATTCATGTTGTGTTTTATTTATTTTTTATTGATGTGGTGAACATCTTCACAAACAGTGGCCTACTCACACATCCAGCTAGAACATAGCATCATTGCATTGGTTTGTGTTTTGGATCGTGTTTAAATTCCTATATTCACTGTCCAATCTGTTGCTAGCTACAACCAAAAATAATGATATCAGAGCCTAGTCTACATGTTTGGGAAACAGCAGATTTGTTACTACCAGCGGGGCTTTTTTACAGTAGGCATGGGCTATAAATCTTATTTCATAATAAAATAATTGATTACAGCAACTTTTGTTAATGTTCATTTCCATTATTGTCTAAGTATGTCTAAACATGTATCACACAATTCTAGCAAGTAATTTAGTCATTTAGCTCAAAAGCTTCACTAATGGACTTCATTTAGAAAACGATGATTAATGTAATGCTTGTCAAAAAAAAGACAAGACAGTTTGCTGCAGGGGTGAGGTAGCCCATAGAGTGACTCACTGGTAAGAAAAAATTAAAAACCCAGAATGACTAATGACGGAGTAATTACAAATGGCTCAGAATGACATTGATAAAAACTAAACTGCAGCTCGTTAATGGAACTGTGCGTGATTCAGACGTTTCCAATTTGGGCTGGATTATGTAATAGACAGTCACTTTATACCTTCAGCAAGTTGCTATGGTTTCCATTTTGTAAAGTGTTTTTTTTCCACTTAACCTTTGTTTCCCCGCTTTCCTCATGCCTATGTTTTTTTTCCGTTTGTGCACCTGCCGAAGATTAAAGCGCAGTCGACAGGTCTGGGGCTCTTTTGAATGTGGCAGGGCCGAGAAACAGGCTGGTTTCCATTAGCAAACATGGATTTGTGTGCTTGTGTGCTCAGGACTCTGTGTTCTCTGCCTCTTTCAGTTTTTCTTCCCTTTTTACCCCTCCACCAACCTTTCCTCAGCTCTTAACAGACGGCATCAAGCAACGTCTGCTAACTAAAACTTCACCTATACAGAAGAATTTGAATGTTCTTTGTTTTTCAAAGGCAATTTTTCCTTGCAAAAAAACATCTTGTGTAATCTCCATTCTGACACATTCGGCAATGTCCTGCTTTGTCCTTTCCAGCCCTCACATCCTAATACAGTAGTTGGTATTCCACACAGCACGGATTATATGTGGTGTAATACAGAAATGTCATTCAGCTTCACGCCTCCTTCTCAAACATTACCATACAAATAAAAGAGGCAGGAGAACAAAAAAAGGATCAGAATTTATGTTCTGCATAAATCTAAATAACAGCCCGGGTAAGCTACATTCATCACATACCCTGCTAATGATAATAATGAAAGTAATAAAAAGCTGTCCATTACCCAACACGCAAGTTATGGATTGGACAAAACTGACCTAATAAATAATTCTCTTTCATTGGTTAGCACATTGAATGACAAAATGAAATATAAAGTACATACCAGTCCACCCTCGCAGAATGTATTTGCTGTTTATGTTTTTTTCAGGCAGGTTTGTATTCAAGGTTGAAGAGTTCAGTTCATGAGTTCATCACTGGATGAATCTATAATATGTTTTACCAACACACGAAAGTATGTCTTGTAATTCATGACCTGAATATAAAAAGACAGGGTCTGTATTATTATCATTATTTACAACAATAAACAACAATTTACTCACTACGGTCAGTTACCATTGATATACAAATTAAATCTGAATTTTGCTACTGCTGGTTTATATCCACATACTAGGTATATTCATCAAGTGAGTTATATTTATAAAACCTTAGACAGAAGATCACAGATATGCTTAAAAGGGTCTTTCAATTCTTTGAGCGTATGACTCTACAACAAATTGACCATGTATTATGGTCTAAAAAGAGGCCATTACCGAGGGGAAAGAGGAAACATCAGGAAGAGCAACAACTATATGGACAGACACGCAATATGTTTCATATGCACAGAGAAGACAGAAATGACAATTGCTGCACTGTATACAAAAACATGTGAGCCATTTCATCCTTGTAGTAATATGATGAGAGAGAGATGTGCAGTTTGATTGTAGGCTATTCAGTGAAATCCTCTGTTGTTCTGTATTTTCTTACCAGAGACTACCAACGTGGAGATTATGCCCAAATAAAGCACCCAGCTGTTAAATAAGAGCCTGGAATCTTTTCCCATTGATGTTGGAGATCAGTACTTCGCGAGGATTATTTTGGCCCAAAATGCTAAATTCCATCATTTCCAAAAAAGAAGTCGGCACAATGGAGGGAGAATTTGCAGCTGTTGTGATTCTAACGAGCTGTAGAATTTTGGGATTCAACAGACACACACACACACACACACACACACACACACACACACACACACACACACACACACACACACCAAAAACGTTTTGATCCGCACTATCTCCCTCTCCTCATTTGGAGCATGGCTTAACTGAGCCGAATGAAAAGCAACACTATCTCATTGTTTCAAAAGCAGATTATCTGTGACTTCAAAACCCCTACTTTAGGCAATGCAACACATTGCTGCTCTGTATTCCGAGCCACTACTCTGCTTCACGCCGTTACTGTAAAAGATTCTGAAAAAGGAGGAGCGTTAATCTCTTTCCCGATGCAAACACACAGGAGGAAGGTAGAACCCCACGGTTTTGTTCTGGAGACTGATCTGCAGTAATGCGGATGGTTTCTATCGGTTTCCATCCCTGCAAACATTAAAGCTGGATTCAGTGATTCTTGAGAATGCTTGTTGTCAAAATCACTTTTTGTCAAAATCAGTGAATATCCTCTCACCATCTGCTACCTGCCATACCGTGCTCTGTGAATGAGCATGTTGCCAGCTGGATACCCGTTTACAGAGCCTAGGCTGTGTACTACTGTAACACTGGATTTATTTTTCAATGCACACACAGTACGGATAGCGGATTGTGAGGAGATATTCACTGATTTTGACAAAAAGTGATCTCGACAAAAAGCATTGTCCACTGATTGCCACTTTGTCGTTCATACTGTGTCAGGGGATGAGCGGGTGAAGCGTGTTGTCACAAGAGTGTGAGTGTTTTTATGTGTGCAGTCTTGCATGACACACGGGAGGATACCTCGGACATGCTGCTCGTTCCCATAGTTTCCTGTCAGGGCCTGCAGAATAACTTACTTCTTACTTTTTCAGCTCTTTCTTCCTCATCAAAAGTCTCTCTGTCCTCATCTGCCCTGCTTCCATTTTCCCCTGTCCACCTACAGTTCATGAAATTGAGGATGTACAGCCCTCACTGAAAATATTGTTCTCTTCTTTAGAGCCTCTGCTACTTCCATCGTGAAAGACATTTCTGCCCTTTGGAACATAAGAAATATAACACATACCACAGATGATGTGGTAGTCGTTATATATCACAGGTTTTATGCACATTTGTTGAGGTTTATAGGTGAACATTTTTGGAGAGACTTAATAGAGAAAGTATACATCTGTCTGATTGTACTCCTCCATGACAAGTTGAGCCGGTATCCTCAGTGTATTATTCTGGCAAGAAAATCAGCCTCATTCAAACATACAAACTACAAGACAAGATGAAGGGAAAAAAAGTGTAACTGTCTACGGGGCCATCACAGCTTCGATTCTCCTTGACACAGATTCTACAAGTCTGTGGGACTCCACTGGATTAATAAAACACATTTTCTCCAAAACGTAGTTCCTCATTGGCGTCTGCATTTGTTCCTCCACTCATTTATTCATGTTTTTCCTTTGTCACCCATCTGTAAATATGATTAATAATATATTACTGGCGTACCATAGCAGTTCTTCTCGATGCCAATTCCCAACTCAACATTACAGTCCAACAACATTAGCATCTAGATTCTAGATGCTAATGTTTACCACTCTGCCACTAGCAATTGGCTTCATTTGAACACTGTGTTACTAATAGCAACAGACAGTGACACAGTTAAATTGCAGTTTTACTTTTCTAACTGACATTGTTTGACATTGTTACGCTTTCTATTGTATTTGATTTATTTGATTATGTGATAGGGACAGAGCACATTAATGAACATCAGCATAAAATGGAGGATGATAACATGTAGTTTTTTTTATACTTCACACTGGCTATGTTGCTATGTTACTGTTGCTATGGGTACGTCATGTTTCACTATAGGCTACGTTCAAGTATTAAGTGTAAGGTACTAATCTTTTTTTAGCACAGTAGCCAGGACTGTAGCCAGAAACAGTTTACATCAAGGACTTGGCATAAAAAAGGTTTAAGGATTTTCTGATCTGACTCCCCCTATCAGCAGAAAGATATTGTCTATTCTTCCAAATCCGTTACAATCTCTGTTGAACAATAGATCGGGATTTATGATATGAGAACACAACTTTGGTCAGGAACAAAAACAGCTTGGTTATGTTTTCTTGATCATAAACATGGTGTGTTGTGGAACCACATAAGTTTAAAATGATACACTTCATACATTAAAATGAACCTAGTCTTGCATGGTGTATCAACCATTGATTCACTCTCTGTGTATTGTTTACTAGTTAGCATGCACCTCTTAACAATGTTATCTTTCCTGCATTCCTTCAAATATTATCTGATAAAAAAACGCTGCAGAGTTCTGCTGTGTCATTCTGTCTGACTGCCCCAGGGCTGTGCCTCAGTAACAGATATATCTTTATTCAGAACTGGCCCTGTATACGGGGGCAGGACATCAATCCGCTTTGTGGCCTCTGTGCTGCTCCGCTCTGCTTCTTGCCTCTCTCTGGGTGGGGCCTGGTTATTGAATTGTCTGCGGCTTTGTTTTGGCTGGCAATCTCTCCTCTTTTTTTTCTCTCTGCTCCAAAATCATGGCCCATTTATTCTAACACAATTATTATTGAAGCCTGGCTGAGCAGAGTGATAGATGGTACTTTGTTAGAGCTGGACCATTTGCTGGACACAAATAGTGCTTCAGTTATAGAGGTAACGATTAGGCACGCACGCACACACACACACACACACACACACACACACACACACACACACACACACACACACACACACACACACACAGTGACCAGAAATTCGCCTAATTTATGAGAGATGACAATTGTATTAATTAACATAGCGGTGTGAGGCAATAAAACAAGATGTGAACATGAATTGCCTGCCTAATTGGGCAATGAGTGTGAGGGAGGGTTTGTGTTTTATGTGTCTCCTTTGTTTCGACACGGCTCATAAGTCACACAACACAAAGGGGAAAAGAGACAATGTGAATTTATGTGTAAAAGTAAAAGGGGAGAAGTCTCCAGTATGAGGTATTTATAAGGGACAGCCTCAGTCTTAAAGGTCATTTCTAGTCCAACTGCTGAAAGGCACCTTTAATCAGCCTATTTCTCTGAATCGCTTCTGATCACACTGACTGCGGCACATGTTAGAGAGATTGCTGGGCTGTGCTAATCCCACTGGATGATCCGATTTGCTTGTTAGACCCAAACAGACTAGAAAAAAACACCACAATGACCTACTCTTTACCTGCTATGCTAACTAGCTCACTGATGTGCTGAGGACATCACCTGCTGTCCATTCCCCTTGTTTACAGTTGTGCGGTTTGTACCACAATTCTACATGAAAGGAATTTGACTTAAGACATTCACGAACATTGTACTTGGTAAATGTTAAGCTGATTAATTAATTAATGTTTTCACCCTAAATCCAATAAACAGGCAAAACAAGGACTGTGTAATTAATTCAACATCTGTTTATTACAAGCCCCAACCTCAGCAATTTTTACCAGCATCCAATAAGGAAGTGACCACAACTGTAGTAACCAGGAAGTGCCACTAGGGGCTGGGAGCAGAAGACAGCCATCTCTCATTGACTCCAATGTTAAACATGCCGTTTTCACAGCATTATTAAACCTATTTACAGCCTGGGCCACGAAACCATTTTAGTCTGTATGTTTAGGTCACCCCCTCCATGACAACACTGGAGGGGGTGAATTGTTTTGGCCCACGCTAGTTTTTATTATTTTGGAGGTTAAAATGTATTGCCGCGATCTCTTGAGTGACAGCTCTCCGCCCGTTGTCCCTCACTTTGCCTCGGAGGTATACGTCAGCTATCTCCCTCCCCCTCACAAAATGCCGACGTGCACAAACCAGGATTATTGGATGCCGTGTGAATAACTGAGGTCAGCCCGGATGCTACATCCATATTATTTACTATCTATGGTTTATTAACACGATATATAGCCTACTAACTGTGGCTTACACCGAAGACCAATACCTTATAAAAAAATAACTATACCATCACATCTGTGTGGATTATATCAAAATGCTTCATACTGTCTGACAAATACTTTTCAGTAAATTGGTCTTTTCAACTGATAATGTGATCATTGATGGAAACTAGCCTTATCTGTAATGGGATTATTGATCTAATTTAGATTTCATAACCTTTTGCTCTTGCATAATTGCTGTAGAGATGCATGTACAGGATTTTATGCTCATGTTCAGGAAGCGAATGAGGAGCTGACTGGACGGACAATAGTCCGCTTTCTAAAAAAAAAAAAAAAAAATAAAAAAAAAAAAAAAATAAATAAAAAAAATAAAAAAAATAAAAAAAAAAAAAAAAATAAAATAAATAAAATAAATAAAATAAATAAAATAAATAAAATAAATAAAATAAATAAAATAAATAAAATAAAATAAAATAAAATAAAATAAAATTAAATTAAATTAAATTAAATTAAATTAAATTAAATTAAATTAAATTAAATTAAATTAAATTAAATTAAATTAAATTCAATTCAATTCAATTCAATTCAATTCAATTAAAAATAAAATAAAATCTAAATGATTAAGCAGATAAAATGAAATAGCATTTTACATAGATCTCATATTCAAAACCCATTAGCACAACAAGAGATAGCTCTCCTTCTCTAGGTGTTAATCTAATCCAATCTCTGAACAACTACTACAAGGTGATTGTAGGGTGTTAATTGTAAACTTAATATTATCTAAGAGCTGGAGGGTTGATAAGATGTCAGAGTGTAATGAACGTCATATAGCTTGTGAGCTAACTGTCTCTCAATTCGCTCTGGAGTGAGGCTCACTCTCCTGGACTGGAGGAGAAGCACTGGCTGCATGTCAATGAGCCTGATTCCCTGTTAACCAACTGAGCGCACTGAGTCTCTTGTCTCACACACACTAGCTGCCATCTGCACCCTGAATGGGCTGCTCTGCGAGTGTGTATGTGTGTGTGTGAGGGTGAAGTGAGAAAGAGAGAGCATCCTCTTCAGAGGATGGGCTGTAGTTAACCCTGTGCACATGCCTGTCTTCCAGCCTGCCGCTTTGAGAAGCAGAGAGATCATTGAGAAAAAATATCTATTTTTAGACATGCAACGGGGAGGGGATAAGCATGAGCGGTGTGTGTGTGTGTGTGTGTGTGTGTGTGTGTGTGTGTGTCAGTGTGTGTGAGGCTCATTGTTTCTATGGGTGAGAATGATGTGTAGTGATAGTCTTTTCCAAAACAACGTAGCAGGAGAGGCACAAGCTATCTTAGACTTCACAGGCAATCATTTAAGCAACACATGAAGCTTGGAGAAAATCACACACACGCATGCATGCACTCACACACACATCCACACACACACACACACACACAAATCTGGATATCGTCCTATTGTGCCTGCAGCTAGGCCTGACAGTGGTGTTGGACTTATATCACACACACACACACACACACACACACACACACACACACACACACACACACACACACACACACACACACACACACACACACACACACACACACACACACACACACACACACACACACAACCTCCCTAGCAACGGGACACGTGATGCTGGTATTGTATGCCCAACCTTTTCACGTTCTCCCTCTCTGTCTCTAATCCATGTCTTTCATCCTGACAGGTGCCAGCGGCGAGTGAACCAGGCTGCAGATTGATGATTAGAGTGGGCAGAAGGGACACATGGACTGGTACCAATCCGAGGTCGTGCAAAAAGTCTGTTTGTCTATTGGGAGGAAGATTTTAGCAATTGCAATTCAATTCAGGGTAAAAGTTCATCTTCCGCTCAGAGGCTAGTGGGTATTCATCACAGTGCACAAAGCATAATTAATGCTTTTTATTTAATCCTATAGGAAAAAACATTAAGGTTTGTTGTGAAAAGAGGGATGGAGACACATGGGATGGGGAAGTACAGTGGCATCAGAAATATTCAGATTCCGAATCCTTTCCTTTATGCACACTTGCACTATGTTGTAGATGTTATTTTAAATGTGTAAAAAAACGTTTTTTGCTCAACAATCTACACTCAATAACCTATAATACCAAAGAGAAAACATGAAAACACACATTATTGAAAATTAAAAGCTGAAATCTTGCATTTACATAGGTTTTCACACACCCTTAATGCAGTACTTTGTAGAAGCCCCTTTGGCAGCAGTTACATGTTTGAGCTTTCTTGGGTAAGTCTCTGCAAGCTTTGCACACCATGGATTTGGGAAGTTTCTTCGTGGCAGATCCTCTGGAGCTCTGTCAGATTGGATGGGAAGCATCTGTGAACTGCCATCTTCAGGGCTCTCCACAGATGCTCTGTGGGGTTTAAGTCTGGTTTGGCTGGGCCACTCAAGGACAGTCACAGACTTGTCCCTAAGCCATTCCAGCAATGTCTTGGCTTTTTCCACCATCATGCTTTACTTCACTTGTTAAATCCATTCAAAATGTCATCTTTGAAAACAATAAAGTATGTGAAAAGAGAAAGGGTCTTAAAACTTTCTGAAGCCACTGTAAACCGTAACATTAAGGCAGGAAAGGTGTCGCAGGATAAACTTTAAACAGAAGATTCCCTACTTTCCCCACAGTGATTGTCCAACCGTAACTAAGCAACTGTAACTAGGCTTGGTAGACCGGTCAGGCTTAGTAGGATTTTGCAACATGTCGTTGTAGTTAGATCGTGGCATCCAAAGAATTTAGACTGAGGGTCCTGTGTTTCTTTCTTTTTTTATTCACTTTAATAGACCTAAAATTGCTGTAACATAAGTTGCAAACATTAGCATGCCCAGCTAACTGGCTTACAGAAGTAGTAACCCAAGATTTCTTCCAAGCGACGGGAAGCTTAATACATTATTCGTTATGATATATGGTAAGCATTATGACAGTGTTAAATATGTGGCTTCAGCCTCAGTCTTTAAGCAATATATTTTCTTGTTTTAAAAACGAGTTATAATATAAAATATTCAAAAAAGTGCATTGAAGACAGACTTTTCAACCAACACACTGACCCGGCATTAATTTGCCATAGTCAGAAAAGGCAAAAATATTCAGTCAAAAAGTAATGTTTTTAATTTCCTAATTAAAGAAAAAGTGCTTTCTTTTTGGGAAGATAAGAACAGATGGCTGAGATGAAGTGAATTATTAGCGGCCCGTGCATCTGTACTGGAGGATATAAATCACTGTGACGAGTGAGCACCATGTTTCAATCTTCTACTTACATCAGCATCAAAGCTACTACAGGGTTTAATCTCCTACAACACACTTGTCTGCTGCTTAGTGGCCAACACCGAATGACACCATTGGAAACACAGGCAATCATACATGCACAGACTGTCAGGCCCATTAGCATATTTTCAAAACCATGCACCCACACTAATTTCCCTCTCCACAATCTTCAGTCACTCGCCCTCATGTTAAGAGGCATGTAGACATTAATGCATCCAACTGGAGACACACCTCAATGAGTTTGTAATCCGACAGAGTGTGACACATACCATATCTTTCTGCAACAGCAGAAACACTCTTTTCAACCGCCCTCAGAGTCATGATTGATTACCCAGTCCAATCACACAAACCAAGATATCAATCCGTTTTTTGTAATAACTCCAAAGATCCATCTGCCCACTCTATTTCAACTCATTCCAAATCCTTGCTCAATGCACCCCCTCCACCTCCACCTCCACCTCCACAAATACACACACACACACACACACACACACACACACACACACACACACACACACCCTTTCGTGGACCAATGTCAACACTACACCTCTCTTTCATCTGTGTACCGCGGCACCGTCTTGTTTTCATGCCCTGCCCCCTTCACAACAGTGTCCCTGGTCTCGACCTTTCCTACTGATTGTGTGCTGACCCTGCAAAAAAGCAAAGGCGTTCTTTCGGTTTTAATTATTCATGTGCGATGAGAGGCTCAGGCTTCTTTCCACTTGCAAGCCAAGAAAGAATGGCTTTGACAGTAGCCAATGTGTGTGTGTTCACATATACCTAATGTACCATTTTTTTGTCAGTGAATCTTAACAATTTGGCTCCTAATTTTATATACGTATCTGACTGTCTATATAGGCACCATGTCAATTACTGAGATCTGGGAGTTAAGCAAGTGGTTTTAGATAAGCTATTTCAGAACCTGTCTGAATGTTTGACCAATATTTATTGCCCTGTGGATTTGTCACTGTGTTACCTATCCCCATATTACATTAGTACAATGATATCAAAACCAGATGAAAAAATTGTCAAAATTACAAAAACAAGACCCATGTTTTTAAAAATGCGTAACTCTAGTTTGGGAATCTTATTTTCTTCTTTGATTTGCATTACTTGTATCATTAATATACAGTATACCATAAGATACACAGTCTAACTGAATGAGATACCTCCTCTAAACTGCTCCAACTTCAAGTTCATGTTTAAAGTGATTACTTTTCACACCAAGTGGCAAACTCGCTTCTTTCCCCAGTGACACTGCTGACAAACTCCACATGACACCTCCAGGAGGAGCACAAATTTAAACTCCTTACACATTTTTTTGCCATTAGGCTGACAAATGAAATGCGGGCTTTAAGTCGGCAGAGTCTCAAAAGCTGGTATATGGAGTTGATGGAAGGAGATCATAGAAGGGCCCCTCATCTCACCGATACGGGGCGCAAATCGCTGACAGTCAAAGCGATGTGGAGCGTCACGCTTCTGATGCATAAAGTCTGGAAGTTCATTACCCCGCATATCATCACTGAGCACACCACGGACCCCGTAGGCTCTCTCCGCTCACTACTTTCTCGCTCTCGTTTTTTTACACTCTCTCCCTCCCGCTGAGGATGATGAAAGACTGGGGCAGCCCACTGTCATCATTATACACCTCAAACCCCTCAATGTGTTGTGGCTGTGGCCTGTCGGGCAGTATAATGGCCAATCACTCGTTAGTGATAGTTAAAAGTGAAAACAGCATTTCTCAAAAGGTAATCCTTCACACTAACGGCTCACCATGGTGATATTGTAGGGGAGAATGGGGTCATTTGTCACACGGGTAGGTTGTCACAATCGTTACATCTCTGAACCAGAAGGCGCTGTCTGTTAAATTTTGGTATGTAAATATCCACAACTGGGATCAGAGGTCACCTACATAGTCTTCCTTGGAGTTAGACTGCTGCATTTGAGGTGAGAGGACTGTTAGTGTTTTTCATGTCAAATTGAAAATATTTAGCTCCTCAGTCTTTTTCTTCTAGGCTTTTGCACAATGTGTTTATAACAAAACACTTGTTACCCTAAAAAAGTGTGAAGGTTAAGCTATAGTTTAGATTGTTTTTAGGAAGCTAATTAGTTGTCAGATGGTTGTTGGCCTTGATGCTAGCAATACATTCCAGTTGGGGTTGGTCGTCACATTTTTTGGGGGGTTGGTTGTCACATGTTATCCAAAGGGTGCAGCCAGGAAAGGAACCCTATAACAAAAGAAAATGTCAAGCTGTATCCTCACTGACACCCCAGAGAAGGAGAGAATTGAGCAGGAAAGGTAGCTAGCATGCAAAAGAGAAAAAGGGCAACAAAATCAAAATGACCCTGTGCATCCCAAACTAGACCAGTTGCCAAGGCTACTGCACCCCAGTGCACTCTACCCCATCTGGGGAAGAAGAAACAGAAGAGAAAGAGACAGGAGGAGGAATCTTCATCAGATGAAGAGGATAGTTTGTGATTGGTTTGTATGGAAACGTTCTCCAGCACCCGTTCAGGGGAGGTAAGGGAGAAGTGTTGTATGTGCAACCAGTGGGCACACAATCTCTGCTTAGTTAGATTTAGCAGACCCTACATTTGCCATCACTGTAACTCAGATAGTGAATATATGTATCCTAGTTGAGTAGGCTATTATTGTTAGACCTATTTGTTTTGTTCTTTATGCTGTTAGATACAGTAGGTTGGTCTTAATATGGATTTATTTTTTGTTAATTCCTTGCTCGTTTTGTGTTAAGATGCATAAAGTTATGTAGGCCTATTTTTCAACTTGACAATGAAATTAAACTTTCAAATGTAGTTCTGCTTTCTTGCCTTCTTTTTAAGATTTTTCCCATAAAGACAACATTGTGACAAACAACCCCATAGTGTGTGACAACACACCCCTTTATGGGGTCACATTTCAAGTCAACACCTTAAGCTTCAATTGAATGTAGAAATGACTATTGAAAGATGTTTAGGTGATGAGCAATTCTCACTAGAGTAAAAAGTGTGCCTACTTACCCCAGTCTCCCCTACCTCTTGTGCTTTTGTATTTATGTATGAATCATAAAAAAAGGAAGATATTTTAATCCCCTTCCAAAAACACCTGCATGACACCATGACTCAGACTCTTTTGCCTTTGCATCTCCATGGCGACACCACTCCTATCGCCAGGCGACAGGGTCACCCACTCAGGAGAGCTCATTAGGCCTGTTGTCACATTGGCCATGCAGCCCCTGGGTGCCTTTGAAGATGACACTGTGTATGTGCGTGTGTCGTTGAGTATATTTTACATTATGTGTGTGTCTCGCTTGTCTGTGAGCAAGTAAGTAGGCTTTTCAGAATGCGTGTGTTTGTGTGGGCAGGGGGGTAAATCAGATATAATGTTCTTAGCGGTAGCTTGTTGTCACACATTCATGTTAAATCCCACATCTTTTAGAAACAAGCAGATATATTGGAGCTGTTGAAACATGCACACACGCACGCAAGCACGGACACACACACACACACACACACACACACACACACACACACACAAACAATCCGTCTGCATAGGGCATACAAAAAGAAGCTCTAAGGAAGATAAGTGAGATTGATTTGTTCAGATTATTTCAGAGCAGCTCTGGCCGAAGGGCAGCAGTGATCGATACGCTGAGATGCTGACAAATAAAACAAATGGCAACATTTGAGACAAAGGATAGTCAGAACTACCAAAAGTTTGAGTTTGAGATTTAGAATATGTTTGTAATGAAATTATTCCTTTTATTTCCTCCTCTCCGACCTCTGGGGTCTTGTCTTGTCACTTATTAATCAGCTGTGACTTTGTCGGAGTGTGGCAGACTGCTCAATAATAGATTGGGAGAGAAGTCATGTGACTCAAACACACATGGCAAACACACATCACAAATGCAGACAGATGCAAGCAAGCACACACGTACACACGTACACACACACACACACACACACACACACACACACACACACACACACACACACACACACACACACACACACACACACACACACACACACATCCAATCATGCCAGCAGTTCAGGCATGAGGGAGTGGAAACAACCACCCAGTGTGGGATGAAGTTACACAAAAGGCTCCTGGGAGCTGCTCTTATTCTAACCTGTCCCCCGGCTCAGTCAACTGAGGTAATCCAGCAATCTACAGACTGAGATTGTATGTGTATTAACTTGACTCACTTGTCAATCATACTCCTGTTTCATTCAATTATTAGGAATACATATATATATATATATATATATATATATATATATATATATATATATATATATATATATATATATATATATATAGTATATTTACAGTATGTTTTACTTTTTATATATCATTGACTATTTTGTTTTGTACACATGCATGGTTTTTCAATTGAGACTTGAAAAATGTCACATGAGAAATTAATGATGTAATAGCAGATTGTCATCCTAAAGGTAGCCTTTTATGCAAAATGCTCTTTTTCATGTTTTTTAACATAAATATGTATTTACAGCAGCCTATGTGTGTCTAGAGACTCATACCAAAGTATGAGAAAAAAACAACCCTCACTATTTTTCTCCACCTCCACCTTCCTGACAACCTGTGTTCAAAAACCCCAGTCAGATTTCTCTCCCGTCAAATGATGACATCAACATGGGAGAAGTCGCTTCAGCTCGCTTGCTAATTAGGCTAACGTTAAAGCTTTTAAGATGAGGACAAGCTGATGTTTCTGTCAAAGTTTGAAAGGTTAGATTGGCTAGAGTTGCTGGTGTATTATCTTCCCCAAATCCAAAAGAGGGAAGTACAACATTACCCTTAACTTTCACAGCATCAATGACATAGCAGTGATATGTGAAGAAACACAGAGCGTTGACAGGCCTGCCATGCTTTGTTACAGACAATGATTGGACAGTCACTGCTAGGAGAGGGGTTTAGCAGACTGAATGTTATAATATGGTATAGAATGTGCTAGCATTAAACTATTACAGCTGGCTGATTGCACCAACTGATTTTTTTTTATTTGCAATATTTCTATCTCTTTCTGCAAGACTTGTATTGTCATAATGTTCACTCATATGGCTTTCCATTTTACACAATATAGACGCATAAACTAGAAATTCTATGTTTTTTTTCTTGCGTGTTCTCTGAACCAGGCAGACTGTGCCGAGTGGATTCACTGTGACACTGTCTCTTCGAGGGGCCTTATGAAGGGAGGATCGGCCCCCCTCAGAATGGCCCTGGGAGCTTGTCAGTGAGCTGCCTGTCAGCACACAGTCAGGTCGGGGACATTTTGACGTACCGCATGAAGATCACAGGACAGATGGTAGAGAGGAAGAGATGGATGGAGGAGGGATGGAACAGTGGGCAATAGCAGGTGAAAAAAACACATGTGCCAGCAGGGGAGGGCTACGGGTACAGCCATTACAAAGTTTATTGTTCCCTTTGCACATGGCCAGATTTTATATATGACAGGTGGCACAATCCAGTAAAAGGAGTGTTGAATTGCCAGAGGAATTGATTAATATCCTGACACTGCGTTGTCTTCACAGCAAGACAAGCAAGCAGGCAGAAATGGGGTTGCTAATTAGACAAGTATTGACCTGGATCAACTGTTTAATGCATAACCTTGGGGGTAGAAAGCCAGAAAAGGGGAAAAGATTTTCCAGTTCAGTCCTGATAAAATCACAAACCGAAGACAATGAGGATATAGACAATCCTTCCATATACTTTAATAAGGTCTTCCTGCGAGCCAGGCTTTGTGATCCCCAAAAAAAGCACAGAAGCCAGATCTCGATTGGTGCCAGAAAACAAAAAAAAACATGTAATTTTTCGCTGTAATGGGGCTATAACTTTCATTTATAACTCCAGCCCTGAGAGCGACCAAGACATTCATAATTAAACACTGGTTTGTAGGGAAATTGCAACATGCTCAAACCCATACTAATCATGACCTACATCTTAAAAGAAATGGGCAAAAAAAGGGAAGCTGCTCCATTTTTGCAGCTCTTGGCTTAACCCTATTCTGAAAGGCTACTATTGTTTTCTGTTTCAATGACATCAATTCAAGCGAAAAATAATGGTATTTTGGCATTTAAAAAATGCCTGCGCTCTTGGTGTCCTCATTATATTTACATAAATAGTCACACACACACACACAGCTGTTTTCCACATTATCACCACACATGGAATATCCCATTCACTCCCCGCCGAGTCTCTTTATAATGGGCCCACTCATTTATTCAGAGTGTCTTAGTTCCATCGTAAAACAAGTCATAAACCAATCACACCGTGCATTACAACAATGAGGATATTTTTGGTATTTTTAAAGTGGAAATCTGCATCCTTCTAGTTGACACATTAGGCCTGTTCATCAGTGTGCAGCAGCACACACTATCACAAGGGTGGAATGATTACCCATGTTTGTCGCAGTCCGGCACGTAACCAGCTTAACGGGGAGTGTTTGTAGGCGACTGGCCTTCTGATCTTTGCTGCTTTGGGAGCGCTCCAGCCACACTGGAGGCACTGCACCATTTGTTGCCCTAATTAAGAATTCATTGGCCACTAATGATGAGTCCTGACCTCCATTTCCTGCACCTTTGCCTCCCCCACGGCGTAGTAAATCAGCCTACAGGGATAAGGGCTGACACTGACAGAAATAGAGAGGATGGCACACCACCGAAAGAGGAGGAGTTGGGAAAGAAAAAAGAAAGAGAAAAGGAGGAAAGAAGGATATGAGAGATAGGAGAAGAAGAAATGGGTTAAGAAAAGGGAAAAGGTTGAGGGAAGAGATCAAGTAAAGTGGAAAGAAAGGGGATGAAAAGAACTGTAGGGAAGGAGTTGGCCAGTCTCCAAAGCCAGCCATGTAAAGATGCAGAGTAAGGCTGGCATTAATATGGAAGCCCTGGGGCACGCCTCTGGTACTGATAAACACATCTAACTGTCTGTCTGAGCT
The DNA here is from genome assembly GCF_949987685.1 of Ammodytes marinus. Taxonomy (NCBI): domain Eukaryota; kingdom Metazoa; phylum Chordata; class Actinopteri; order Uranoscopiformes; family Ammodytidae; genus Ammodytes; species Ammodytes marinus. The sequence continues at coordinate 10,197,654 of NC_137219.1, read as the reverse complement.
CTGTTATGTGTTACACTGCACTGTACACTCCACTGTTTTCCCTGTTGGGGACAAGAGAGCCTCCAATCGTTCCCTGGGGTGACACTTGCACCTTAGCAACCTCAGCTCCAGATGTTTGAATGCTGATTCCTGTTATAATTGTCTTCGTCATTGTACGCATTGATAGTCCTATTGGACTTGTGATGTAAGGAGCTGCCTTGTGCACATGTAAGCCCTGACATTAAATTAGCTGTTGCTTATTGAACCACCACCACTATTAGTCATTTGCATTCTTGTACACATACGATTCAGCCGAGCCGGTAGGCGATAGAATTTGATTGACAGATGGCAATTAGACCAGACATAAAACACAAGTAACTTGATGAGAGGAATGTAAAGGAAACTGTCCTAGTTAGATTTGGATACATTTAAAATAGTTTATGTTAAGTTGATGTTTTATTTGTATAGCTGTAAAAAGCCCCAGCTGCAAGCCCCAATATGCATTATATAGAATTATTTTTTCAAGTCTGTTTTCCCCCAAACTCTGTTTAATTGAAGTGTTAAGCATAAACCATAATCATAATTACCATCATGTTCCGTCAAGGGAAATAAATGAATACAAATTTGACATCGAAGTTGAATTACAATGTTTCCAATGTGTTTACAATGTTAATCTCTTCAACTGTGTCCCCAACACTTGTGTGTTCAAATCAGCTAAACATTATTAAAGCCAATCAAAATAAACCACCTCTAATGTCCCAGTGATTAAACAAATACCAAATATGTGATGCTAAATTTTGTGAAAAGACAACATGAAGAAGAATACATTAGAAAGTTGCACAAACTTTCTAAATATTCCCCTTTAATATGACACAGTTGTACAAATATGGGGTCTGAGGTTTGAATATTTCATTAAGTGCACAAACTTCCTAAAATGTTTCCATTTGATATAACACAGCTATGAAAACATGGCGTCTTTAAATATTTAATCTAGTTTTATTAAGCATCATACAGCTTCAATGAAGTGTTGCAAACAGCAAATGAAAAATGTAGAGTTACATCAGAAAATTGTTACCACTCTTTGATAAATATAAAGCTAAAGTCAGCAGCTAGTTATCTTATCTTTTCTTAGCTTAGCAAAAACATTTAGGCCCATGCTTCACTATGTGTAGGATTAAAAAACAAGATGCATAACAGAAGCATGTTAATTAGCTTGATATACGAATTGGTGGTTGTGTAGATTGACTTTAAACCTCTGGACAGAGTCAGGCTAGCTGTTTCCCCCCCGGTTTCAAGTCTTTATGCTAAGCTAAGCTATCCTACAACTGGCGGTTGCCTCATATTGATCTCAAATACAGTGGTATCAATCTTCTTATCTCACTCTTGTCAAGAAAATGAAAAGGACCAAAAAGTCAAACTATTAATCAAAGTGATTAACTTCTGGACTTTTATCACTGACACAATTCATTAAAAAGTATCTTATTAGGTCAAAGCTTTATCATTCAATGTTTGGTACGGCCCCCTCTCATATCAGATACATGCAGGATATTAAGATTCCACAGTGAACATTTCAGAGTGAATCTTAGCACTTCTGATACACAATATTCAACATCTATTAGATTAATTATGACTGTCTTTATGTTTTTATTATGTTTTATTATTGTTGGATGTGTAACTGTGCTCTGTGGATTTGTTTTTACTCTGCTCCTTTCACCTTCTAGTCTGTACTTGGGTGTGTCTTGCAGGGATACTGCTACTTTTATTTGCTGCAGATGGCAGAAAAACAACGAGAAAATGTCTTGGCATAAGCATTTCCCACTGCAAGAACAATGTCAAATGATTTAAACTGTCACAGCTTTCCTGTCACCATAGGCAGGGCTGGGGCCAGGGCTCTATATGCTTGGCTGAATATGAGCAGGACAGATTGCTCATTCACGCAACACAACGACAAAGACAGATCTTTTAAAGTCCCCTCACTTGCACGCGCACTTCCAAAATGCACGCAAAGTGACACGCAAACAAGAATCCTTCACCACCAACACACACACACACACACACACACACACACACACACACACACACACACACACACACACACACACACACACACACACACATACACACTCACGCTTACTAACACACACACACACACACACACACACACACACACACACACACACACACACACACACACACACACACACTGCTCAGCATGATAGATGGGAAAAGACACAAAGGTCAGCAGTCAGCAGGGCTTCAGTGAGACAGGACTCGGGTTCTTTTACATCACCTTGACTTAGGAGATGGAGCTGACCCAAACCTATCTTTTGCACTGTCCAGTTATATGCAGTGCAGGTCAGCAATTGTTTTAAAGGGCTAGAGCTCTAAAAAGGCATCCAGTATTCCCAGTGCTATTTAAGCTGCGTTGTGATGGCCTCTGTCACGACCCCGACTGCTTCTCATTTCCCGTCCTCTGGCACAATGAAGAAGTGATCCCATGTGGTTGTGAATGACACGAGCATTTGTCTTGTCCCCGTTTGCAGATCAGCACTCCCGTCAGCGTGATGCTATATCTCAGTGAAAAGCTACCCTCTAGGGGAAGTGATATACACAGAACATATCATTCACATAGAGACACACACACACGTACACACACACACACACACACACACACACACACACACACACACACACACACATACACAGACACACACACACACACACACGCACACACCCACACACACGCACAGGCATAATTAGACAACTTGTCACCGAGAGGGTGAGGTGGCTGGTGGTCACACCGTTGACCCACTACTTTCACAACAAACAAAATGAACACTGCAAGAAGAATAAAGCAATCAATGCCACTGGAACCATCATACATGAGATCCACTGTATTTTCTCATTAATTTGCCCAGTTGTCAAATTTACAGTAATAAAGATATTCTGAGTAGGGGTGCTTGTGGTGTAGTGGCTAGAGCATGAATGAATAACAGAACCTGCTGCAGGACTGGCTGTGGTTAAGCTCCTTTTAAAAACCTTTCCTCAAACACAATTGCACTGTGGCAGGATCTCAGTTAAGCTCCTTTATAATTGGCCCGACCTTGGCAAGAGGTGCGGCCGGCCAGACAACCAAAAAAACACCAATTACCTCTGCTTGAGAACAATAGGCTTAGCTGATTAAAAAAAGAGAACTCCCAAATGATCACATCGTCCATTGTCTAGAGTTGTCCTCCTGAGCCTTTGTACATGATACGTACAGAAGAATTAGGACTATGTGGATTCAACCACCACATTTTTATATCAATGCTGCGCTTAGTTATTCTATGTAATGTAAATATTTTACCCGTGCAGGGAAAATGTTCACCCTACTCTGCAGTTCCCTTCGGCAAAACATATGTGTCTTTGAACCTATTGTTTTGGTCTAATTAGTCTTGTCGTTTTCAGCAGAAAATATCAGATTAATCCACTATACATCATCTGCCCAGCAAACAAACAGACAAAATTACAGGCGAGCTGGTAAACATGGTACTACGAAAGAATATGTGTATATTGTGTTTTTAGATCCTTGCCCCTGTAGTGCACAAAACAATATTTATAAAACTGTGACCAAAGCCTAATTTAAACCTTGACCAACGCAATACGTTAGTTTAGTGAGAAGAATACACATTAAACAACTGTTAGGAATAATGAAGGCTATCATTTTTCATGGAACAAGAAACAGATCTGTATTTTTTTCAATGGATGGACTGGATTAAATGAAAAAATATGTTGCTACCTTTAATGTGAGTGCATAATAAAACCATGATCAAAGCACATGAAGATAGACAGAACAGACATGTCTTCTTTAGATAAAAAGGGGGCCAAGGCAGACTCAATGTGTTTAGTTTATTCAGTATGGCGATATGAATCTGGTTTGTTTTGTGCCCTGTGCAAATCTACACTGAATAAAGGCACAAACACAATGGCAAATATATTTTTTTGCAAAAGCAAACTAACATTGTTGTGAAATTAGTTTTTTGTTCGAATTTCAGCCCATTTCTTTGGAATGTCGAGGTGATATCTGATAGCATTATTATGTGATCAACATTGCAGCCCTACTACTGGGCAAAAAGATTGGCAACCTGCAAAGACGGCTTAAAGTAACAAGATTGGGGGAGTTTACAATCTGAAGAAGGGATAGTACAGTGGATTACATTGTAATTGACTCAAGATCTTTTCACCGGCTGTGGTGCTACCCCGTGGCTCACCAGACATCTGAAACTTGATGCTAATTTGGCAGTGATGCAACATGGGAAACAACAAAAGACTGTAAACCACACGTTGCATGTGAATTGACTGCATGACCACTCCCGCTTGTATCACTTCCATTATGAAATACAAACATACACAGGACACTACATCAAATTAAATAACGGGCAGTATCTACACCACCTACGGATGACAATAAGAGTCTGACTGGATGTCATTCCATACGAGTTATATCAACGGATGTAACGGATGCTTTGTTGTGGTGGAAGAATTCCCATCATGCTGCTACATGTCAACTTAAAACTCATCAGTTGGCGGCAAGTATTCACTGAAGTGTTGTTTCACCAGCTGTGGATTAGCAAACAGGGAAGCAAAGATCTTCTTGGCCATGGCTGTCAGTGTGGTGAGATAGAGGGTGTAATTAGCTCTTAGTGCCAGCATCCAGGGCAGATCCACTGACTGGTGGGAACCCACTGGGAGAGAGAGGGAGATGCTAGCAAAAAGGCCTGTAGACTCACTGACAGTGGAGAGGACCGGGGAGGCAGGGGAAAACAGAGGGAGAAAGAGATAGAGGACAACAATAATGAGTTGCAGCTCTGGGCTTCTGAGTTTTTCCTCCTCTTTCTTTCGCTTCCCTCCTTCCTACTTGGCATTGCATCGAGGGCCATGGGCCTCCAGTGCTGGGATGTCCCTTTTAGTGCACATAAGTGTCTGTTTTGACTACACGGAGAGGCAGAGGGGACTGCCACTGAGAACCGCGCATCACAATAACACCCATTTCTTCATGCATTATGCATGTCCAGTCAGCATATTCATTCTGGATAATAAGAATGCAGTGAAAGCCCGCTCACATGGAAGGCCTGTTTTGCATGTGGAGTCATCGCAGTTTAAGAGATTGTGTTCAGCATGCATATAAGAAGGCTAACTACAAATGATTCTAATTCAACCAAAAGCACAAGAGTTTTTCATGTTTCTATGACAGTGATTTAACATGTCAGCGACAGGGAGCCAATTAGACACATGCATTCTGCACAAGCTAGAGTAGGCAAACATATGTGATGCTGTAATGATGGAAAACAAAACAGTTACACAGTTTGAATGTATAACATGCATGCTTTAGAGACATAGCAACCTTACAGTATAGGGTGCAGTATACATACTACCATGGGTGATCACCTATGTGATATAGTGTTGTTCCCCCATGAGAGTGGACACTGACTGACATGCTTATTCAACATAAGGAAAGGTCAGTGTGACAGAGACCCGTCCTCTCTCCTGGGAATACTGTGAAGAGCAGTGTAGGCAACTGTGAGCTCGAAACATGATGTACTCTGGTACCATTGGTCACACACATATGCAGTGAAAAAGTGCTGGAGAGGTGTGGTGCCATGCGTGTGTGTGTGTGTGTGTGTGTGTGTGTGTGTGTGTGTGTGTGTGTGTGTGTGTGTGTGTGTGTGTGTGTGTGTGTGTGTGTGTGTGAATACCTGTGCCCGTGGTGTATGTGTGACAGAGGTGTGTGGGTGTTTCTCGTGGGCTCTTGTTGGTGCTTGGCTGCTTAAACAGCACATCGTGATTAACCTGCAGGTCAGTCTGGTGGTGATATTAAGGCCATCACTCCAATCCCCACATATCCATCACCGGACCTCAGGCCTGGATTTACAATGCTAGATCCTGCCCTGACAGGTTAAGGCTGGGCTTTCACTGGGCAAGAAGCCCCTGTTTTTAGCTCTAACTTATAGCGTGTGGTGCTATTTGGCATAAGATTCATGGCCCTCCTCCCTGCAATACTTCAATACTTAAGACTGATGAAAATCTGCGATCAATAAGCAAATAGGAGCTGAAAGGGCAGCCGGGATCTTAATTCATTGGCATGTGAGACTGGGATGAGCCGTGGTGTGACGGGACATGAACCCGAGGTGTGCCATCAATCATGGGGCTGGACACCGGCCGACCTACTCCCATTTGAACTGAACACCAAAACGTTGAAGGTCCTTAACACCCAATCTGTGTTTATAACATGCCACTTAGAACAGATCTATCCAGGCAAATCAGTCAATGTTGAACAATGATGTATTAACACTAGAACACATGAGGAGGATACAAAGACATATAAAATTGTAGCTACAGATACAACAACAAAAATAAAAGACAAAACTAAACCAAAAACTAAATTATTTATTGATTAATTTATTCAAGGATTCAAAAATTAATTATGATAAAGCAATTAACAGCACCACTGCAGTTGTCAACAAATACAACCAGCAATTTTGGTGGCACCAACAAAAATAGATACAGCCCTCTTTGGGCAAATGCAAGCATTTAAAAAACAATTAGCAAGCATACGGTAAACAGGAATGGTGAATATTGTGTGAAATCTTTAGAACCAAGTGAAAATGATGTTCATCACAAAGAAAATGACAAATGTTTTAAGACTTAGCTTACTGAAACATATCGTGAGGAGATCCTGACTGTAGAGGGATGCTGAATATCAAACATGCCCCGATCTGCCTGTTTGTCTACGAGGACAAGATTGATTCAATCAACAAATCAAAACTGTCAGAGGAGTGCAGGATTCATGGTTACTAAATCAGAGAGGTTCAAGATTTATTACTACAGTCTAATCCCTCACACTAGAAATCAAACAGAGAGAGAGAGAGAGAGAGAGAGAGAGAGAGAGAGAGAGAGAGAGAGAGAGAGAGAGAGAGAGAGAGAGAGAGAGAGAGAGAGAGAAAGAGAGAGAGAGAGAGAGAGGCTAAAAATACAGCATACATTTAATTTTTTTTGCAAAGAAAATCAAGAAAAATTGCAATTTGTGACCAACTCAAATCAGGGTATATATGTGCACAGAAAAGTATAAAATGTATGTAATCAGATAAGAGCGACATCTATAAAAAAAAAATCTGGCAATGATTCGATACTTTAAGCAATGGTTGACCAAGCAGAGGGATGAGAGTAGGCAGGATTTGTATGTTTCCTTCTTTACATTACAACTCTAATCACTTTTTGTGTGAAGAAAGTATATAACACCAGGATAGACTTGTATGCTGCATCCCCATTTGTACAATTCATTGTATTAAAACTACACAAGATAAAGAGGGTGAGGTCGGATGGAAGAAATGCAGAAAAAGTTACGCTGGTGGTTGGGCTGCATTCTGTAGGAATTAGTTGATTTGAAGCATATTTGTATAGGCAGCATAAATGTGCATACTTTTAAATGCACCTCACCGCAACATATTTGACCTAACCACTGAGATACATATGATCCCTAAACAAAATAATAAACGTATGGATGACAGCTACTTACAGCATTCAACGAAGCATTATGCATCTTTACCGTAACTATTTAATGTGACATGTTTCCTTCTTGCCTTATGTTTGATGTCCATAATCTCTGTGCTGGCTCGCAGCTTAACTCCTTCATCAGAGAAAAAGAAGGTGGAAAGAGGACATGACTAGGTGTTTTTATGTTCACTCAGTCACAGAGCCATAATTATTTAATCCATACTTTTGAAGTGACACATTGGCAAAGGATAAAGAAAGAGAGATTTGGAAGCCCTTCAGAGAGTTCTATACTTTTTCAATAAAATATGATGCACACCCATGAGTCTGTGTAAGGCCTTTTGCTTTTTTTTGTTGCAAATCTAATAAGCACTGTATATCTTAAAAAAGGTCCATACATAAGGTCCTAACGCAGAGTCCCTAGAACCATAAACTCTAGTTGCAGGGTTGGGGAAATTAATTACAGCCAAAGCAAACAGTGACGAGTTCAAATCCCTCAGCACGTGACCGATGGCTACGGGGGGAATTTGTGCGCTCCGTCCCTCCACTCATTACGGCTATAATTAATTAGCTGCTTCTGGAGATGGTCACAATTACATTTAGGGGTAAATTAATCTTCCTTCTTCCTCTGTCTCCCCTCCCTCAAGGATGAAGCAGATTTCTCTCAGGTGATTCTCCTTACTTGGTCTTTTTGTTAGTATACCAGGAGAAGAAAGGGGGAAAAAACATAAATATGAGTGCACTTAAGTTAAAGTTTTAATAGCCACAGGACAATTTTTGCATCAGCTCTCAGAAACAATTCCACTACTATCATATCAATCTGAAAGCACAGGCATCTCTATTTTAATGTTGAGAGAGAACAGCCTCAGAAAAAAAGACATTAAGCTCTTCGCATCAAAGAAACAGAGCTGATGGTTTTTTCTAGGAGCTTTTTCTCTGTGGTAAAGGGAGGAGAGGAGAATGATAAAGCATGACAGAACTGTATACGCCTAGATTGAGATATGGAGCCAATGATGTAGAAAGGGTCCTCTTGATGTACAGTGTCTCTTGGTCTGCCCAAATCCCTCTTTTCACTTCCCTCTTCTTTTTAAGGCCGAATTTTGCACCTCCCAGGAGGCTGCAGGAACTTCTGAAAGTACACTCATTTATCCCAAATGAGTGGCTTTCAAACTTGGCTCATCCTTCAGGACCTGACCATAGTCCAAGAAGAGGAAGGAAAGAGAGAGAGAGAGAGAGAGAGAGAGAGCGAGAGAGAGAGAGAGACAGATGGTGGTAGAGAAGGAGTGTAGAAAAGGGGAAGTAAGAAGACTGATGAGCTAGCACAGGTACCAGAGGAAAGACGATGAGACGAGAGCCAGAGAGTATACTATAGTGTGTGACTCACCTAGCTCGGCGGGAGGGCGGAGGAAGGACGAGCAGGTGATAAATACAGCAGGTTGTCATTCCAGCGCCCTGGAAAGCTTTTTCTCATACGCACTTCCCCTCATTTTCTGCAGCGCTCCACACACCATGCAGACAATACACTGGCCCAGCAGAGCCACAACAACAAGTGCAAACTCAAAAATTAAACATATACATCACCTATTGTGCACCTGAATCGTCATTTATTTAAGGGTCATTTTTGACTTACTCTTGCTAAGTTTACTCTATAGGCCTGCAGTGCACTGGATGTGTGATTTATTGGAGAAAAACAAGTTATTCAACCATGAAAATGCATGCTTGGTGCCATGAAGAAAAAAATGTCAAGCATGTAATGCATGCATGTAGTTCCCTCCTGAAACATTTCAAAGTGATCTTTCCACCTTGAACAGGAAAATAAAATTGTCACATTGCCAGAACAATTCAAAGATGACGTATTGTATTATTCTTTGGCTAATTTGAATATGACAAAGGCTGAAATCAAGCTTTGCTTTGGCATTCAAGAATACCAAGAGTATAGGAGCTGAGTATAACCAAAGGTAAGCTACAACTTTAGCCCTTCAGCAGTAATTTAGTCAGCCATGTGCTCCTCAACCACTGTCTGCAGGCTGATGAAGGTCGTTTTGTACATGAGCGTTTGTTTAAAATAACATCACAACAGACCATAAAAGTCTTATTCCAATCTATTCATAATATTAATTATTTTGATGGTCAGCAACAGATGTGAAATATGCCAATGTGATTTGTATTATTACAATGTATTACCATCATCTAGTTACACATGGTTTACATGCTCTACATGGAAGTTTGCAAGCTTATTAAATATATCACCAACAAAAGAGAACAGGGTAATCATGTGCAACTTAATTAGTGATGGGTTACTGTTGTGTACTACAGACAGGTGAAAGGCACAGCTAATGAGCTTCCCAGCCTCACAGCAGGAGGCATCTGGGGAAAGATCAAAGCTCTCTCTCTCTCTCTCTCTCTCTCTCTCTCTCTCTTTCACACACACACACACACACACACACACACACACACACACACACACACACACACACACACACACACACACACACACACACACACAGGAAACAAGGATTTACACAGGACGGATGTGCAGACTAGACAAGAAGATGAGTGAAAAGAGGGGAGGCAATTAGTGTTGCAGACCACCTTGAAACACTTGGTCAGAATCAATGTTAGGATTAAGTCAGCACAGCAGTATACTACAAATGAAGCTGAAACTGGTGTGCTGTCGCTGGAATTATGGTCTAGAACTTTTCCCTCCAATGAGATGAATTCATTATTCTTTATGAATCGTGTCGGTGAAACATCAACATTTAGGTGTAAAATACAGACGCAAATTGCCAGACAGCGACGCCAAATATGGACCCAAGGATAATTAGTCTCAATCCAAAATGCAGCCGACCTGAACAGACCCTAATAAAGAGAGTACACCACCACGTTGACAGCAGCATGATGTGCCAACAGTAACAAGCTCATTCTCTATACATGTCTATACATGTCAAGATTCCCTATCCTTCACAATTTACAGTCTCCAATCTTGGGTCAAAACAGCTGATAGCAACTCTGCTCAAATCCATAAACAGAGCCGACGCCCAATGGAATACACTGGAGCCTAGTGGACCTGGTAAGACTGAATACATTCGACAATCCCACTTTGGTCCAAAATACTAGGAACCAAGTGGACCTGTGAGGACCACCCAACCACTATCACATCAATGCATGTTGAACATCATCTGACAGTTTTCCATTGGTATTATTCAACCCGATCTCACGCCGAGGCGTGAGATACACACGCATGGACCGGCGTCTAACTCACACGCCCTGCCTGACCAGGGCGTCTCTATTACACGCGCACCTCCGTAGTCAAAATGGCGGCCGCTGTCGCGGCCGCCCGTAGTCAAAATGGCGGCCGCGGTTGTTTTTGTCTATATTATAACCTCTCCCTGTCCCCTTGCCCTAACCCTAACCACCGAGGGGGCTGCAGCTAGATAGTATTGAAATGCTGGGGGAACATGTGGTGCTATTCCTGGGACAACATGTCGGCCCCTGTTGGTGCTATTCCTCTGTTCATTTAGACTATTCCTCCATTCATTTAGACGGCGGGAGGTGCGCGTGTAATAGAGACGCCCTGGTCAGGCAGGGCGTGTGAGTTAGACGCCGGTCCATGCGTGTCTATTATGCCTCGTTTCCACCGAGTAGAGCGGGTCGGATCGGAGCGGTTCGGTCCGGGTAGTTTGGCTTTTCATTTGCCAAAAGTTGGGTAGGGTACGGTTTAAGCGCACCTAACCGCTCTGAGCCGCTCCCGATCTCAGTACTCCTCCGTAGGGGTACTAGCCGCCTGAAAGCGGGCCGAAAATGCATGAGAAGGCGGAGCTACACACTGCCGTCATTTGATTGGTCGAAAGAATCATTTCCGCCATGTGTAGATCTCGGCAAGAGTGAAGAGAGTCTTGTGTTTTGGCGAAAATGTGAGCACAGCTCTGTTTATTGTGTGGTGTTTTTCCTCGTCAATAAATTAATCAGTTGGTTACACTGTGTCCCATAGTCACGTAGCTGCCGCAGCCAGCACTGTTTGTTCGCTCACTGTCTCTATGAGTTGCGCCGAGCGGTCTCTGTGTGTTTACGCCATAGATAGTAGTAAAATACACGCTCACAACAACACGGGGGGAATAAATAAAGAAGCGGCTGGTTTGAATCATTTCCGCCGTTTGTAGTCACCTCGGCTAGAGTGAAGAGAGTTTTGGCGAAAATGTGAGCGCGGCACTGTTTATTGTGTGGTGTTTTTCCTCGTCATTAAATGAATCAGTTGGCTACACTGTGTTCCACTGCTACGATGTCACGTAGCTGCTGCAGACAGCGCTGCTCGCTCACTGTCTCTATCAGTTGCCCCGAGCCGTCTCTGTGCTCACAACACGGGGGGAATAAATAAAGAAGCGGCTGGTTTGACCAAGCAAAAACGAGAGACCGCTGGCTTGACCACAGTTCCACAGCCCGATAGTTTGACCCACTTTCTGGCGGCGGCTATCGCAGTCCAGCCTAAACCCCGCCCTACCAGTAAGGGTAGGGTCGGCGGTGGAAACAACACCGAGATTCTTAAAAGTGAGCTGTCCCGCTCTGAGCCGCTCCGATCCGACCCGCTCTACTCGGTGGAAACGAGGCATTAGACGCCTCGGCGTGATACCAGGTTGTATTATTAGCTCTAAATGCATTGGCAATTTTCCTTGTTTTGTCTTTGTCTTGAATTTCACCATCAATAAACTTTAGTATATTGGCATTTACACCTAGCCCCATATCCGACAACCTTTGAAATGCCAAATCTTGAAGTGGCACAGTTCTGAAAGGAATTAATTATACATGTGTTTTCATCGGGTCTGATACTGCATGTTTCTCTTAGTGTATACGGATGGCAGGGTTTGTTGACTGTGGCCTGCTCCTGAGAGCACAGGCCAGCAGGTCAGTCACTGCCCATGTGGGATGACAGGTTACCCTGCTGATGTCGGCCTTTTTTAGAGGTTAGAGCACGACAGGACTGGAGAGGTTCTCTGCATCCGCCTCGTTGACATGAAATATCTGCCGTGACACCCTGTTGAGAGGGAGGGGATTCCATAAAAAATTCTGCTGACATCTGCACACGTCGACTTCTATTACTCAGCAGACATCAGCAAAGTCAGTCCCTCCAGTGCCACCAGTTTTGTATGCTCTACTTGGTCCCTGGCTTAACTTTTTCTTCCCCCTTTCTCTGCTGAAAAAGAGGGTTTGTCACTCAAAACCAAATTTAAAGATTCATTAAAAAATTATGATATTTCCGAAGCATGGTGAAAGTTTTTGCTTTTCTTCCTATTCACTGCTGTGTGACTGTCGCTGTCTGCTTGCTCTAATGCCTTTTTGTCCCTTTCTCCTCTGTTTTGTGAAGCAGGAAAGTCTCTGCTCTCTGTCCCTACTTTACTACCTGACATTGGAGGGACATGGGTCAGCAGCCACCATCCATACAACTGACAACTGCTGTTTAGCCAGCAGCTCCACGGTTCATAATAAAAGACAGGAGCGCCATGCAGTTTTATAGCAGTTATTTTCCTGGATACTAGTCTGCAGAAGAAAGCATCATGACAGTTAAGTATTCAGTATATTATACCCTACAAATGAAGCCTACAAATGAAGCTGTAAGCTACTTCCGTACAGTAGCTCTAAAGTGCATTGATACTTAACGCGAGTCAGCTTCGGCATTGGGCTTTCTGGTATATTCATTGAAAATGTGTCTTTTGCTTGTGTGCTATCAGTTTGCTTTAGCTGATAACACCAAGTTAGCGAATGTTAGCATAAGTAAACTCATGTACCTGTAAGAGCCAACAGAAGATACCATTAACCCAAACTTTACGGCAGTGTCCGTGTGGACTTCCACAACAAGTAGAGGGAATCTACGAGTTTTAGTATGTGTGCCATTCAGTTGCTGTTTGTCTTTTGGCACAGTTGTTGGCCATGTTATTATTGTTTTTGTGCCGCCGCGCAGAGTGCACTGTTGCAGTTGTGCCGGTTCTAATCTCAGCCATGGTTGATTAGAAGAAATAAAATTCAATGGACCAAAATTAACCAAAATATTATCAAGCGTTATCGCGCGATGCACCTGGTGTGAACGCCCCTTGAGGGCAGTTATGCTCCAACCAAGGCATTTGTTGGGTTCTTGAACAGCGTCAGAACACCTCCTCTTCAACAATGTTGACTACCTGGTGTTGAATCAATATACGTTTATACACCACTCTCTATTTCGCATCTACTTCTCTTTACACTTTACTAGCATTCAGTTTACACACAGGTGCTAGCCTACAGGGCAATGGAGGGACTGCTTTAATTTCATACCTATAAACCATAGTCAGCTGAGCTCTACACCCCATTGCATTTTTTGGCCTCTGAATGAATGGACACACAGCAGTGGCGTGCACAGACATTTTGGGGGGCAGGTGCTTAGTGCAAAAAAGGGCACAATATATTCAATCGATGAATGACCAAATCATTTTAAGGTTACTTGTACAAAATCCCCCCCTGGCCTAATGACTTTTAATCCCCGGTCATACATTGTTTCTCACAGGAAATTGGGAGACTGTGTTTGGGACCATGGACCTTCTAGGGGGGTCCAGGGGCATGCCCCCTCGGAAGAAACATTTGAACCTTTTTAAGTAAAATTCATCAATCTGGTGCACTTTGAGAAGAAAACTAAGGCTAAATCACCTGTGTCAATGTGGGCTATTTAGTACTATTTTCTGGAATAATTTGGAGACACATAATTACCAAAAAGCAGAAAGTAAAAATGTACATGTTTGAAAAAAATAAACAGCTTCGGGATTTTTTTAAATAATCCCTTATCCCGAAGTTCCTTCTCTCTTTGAAGTCTTCGTCCTTGTTCTCAAGCACTTGTGGTTTTCAAGGACATACAAGGAATTGTTTCTGATGACATGTAGCTCCGGCTCCTAGGAGATTGAATGCACAAATTGGAAGTCACTTTGGATAAAAGCATCTGCTAACGTTAACGTTAATAAGGTCTGAAACCAGCCCTGTATTATATCCCTGTAAATCTTCATATGAAGCATACCATGATTCACTGAAATACACGGTACGTCATCCTTCAGAAATGCAAATTCCACATTTTATTAGGCCTGTTCTCTTGCTCTTATTTTCTTGGTCTTTTTTTCTTAGAACCGCATTATAATAATTTAGCTCAATGCCATTAAATGTCAAAATGATTTATAGTTACGAGTAAAAGACAATAAAATCTATAATGAATTTACATTTTTTCTTTCTGCTTAACAAGTTTCCATCCAAGAGCATGTTATTTACTTAAATAATTCCTTTTATCATAACTCACCTACTCTATATGACAAATAGAATAAAATATGTACACAACAATAATAATATTCATGGAATTGATATGGATATGACGTCATTGCCTTTGCACTTTGGAAACAAAGCTACATTAAAATGGCTCAGATGGTATCCCTCCCTACAGCTGATCTTCAGTTGTCAGTGGCAACCTTACTGGTCTCAGCAGTAAGTATTGATCTTTCAATCCAATGGCTTTACAAGGAGGATGCTGTAGTATTAAGATGTGTGTGTGTGTGTGTGTGTGTGTGTGTGTGTGTGTGTGTGTGTGTGTGTGTGTGTGTGTGTGTGTGTGTGTGTGTGTGTGTGTGTGTGTGTGTGTGTGTGTCAGTGGCAACCTTACTGGTCTCAGCAAGTGTTGATGTCTGAGACTGATCCTTCAATCCAATGGCTTTACAAGGAGGATGCTGTAGTATTGCACTTTGTGTGTGTATGTGTGTGTGTGTGTGTGTGTGTGTGTGTGTGTGTGTGTGTGTGTGCGTGTGCGTGAACAGTGAATGTCATGTGGTTTGAGCTTCCATACTTTACGCCTCAAACGTTCATTAATTCAAGCTCCGGGGCCGATACAATCAGTTAAGCAGAGGCTATTAAGAGTGCTCAAAATGGTGTGCACATAATGGCTGCGAAATGGAACACTCCACCATCCTTTGTCTTCTTTAAATGCTGCTGACTTTGGTCCACAGGTCGTGAGGCTTATATCTTGGCTGTTCTCCTACAGCACAAAGATGAATCTCTGTTTAATTGTTTCACCCGTTTGCCCCCCTTTCTTTCTCTCTCCTTTAGATATGTCTAGTAGCAGGTCAGCAGCTCCACATCCACCGGTACCTGAACAAAAACATTTGCCCTGCCTGACACCAATAGAAAAAGGTATGAATACCATGGACATGGGAATGTTACTTAAGTAGGGGCTGTGTTTTGATGCCCATAGCCTGAAGGTTGGAGGGTACAAGATTAGACAGGGTGACAAATACTCCCTCGACAGACAGCTAAAGGCCTGCAGGTGCCAGGTGCCTTTTTTACTTGTCTCCGACGTCTTCTGCTATTCCCCCAGTCCCTGATCCTTTCTTTCCACCCATTCTCTGCTATTCTGAGGAAACTAATAAGGAGATATTCAAACTCTTACATCTACTTTTACAGTGAATTTCTGCCCAGATTGTTTGTAGCAGAATCCAGCTAATCCATTCGTCTGTCTGTCTATGGCAACAACAAGCTCTCTAATGCTTGAACTCTCTTCCTGCTCCGTCTAGTATTCTGTGGTTTGTGTATAACAGTTCTTTTTCTTTCTTTCCCTGTAGCTCCCAGCTCGCATTTTAATCAGCCCACGTCAAAAATATAAGGATTATGAGATTTAAATTGTTTCGACGCGAAGCAGACTGGTGGGGGGGGAGGGGGGTATTTAATTTCAGATGTGTAAAAGTGATCCCTTTGTTAAAAAACTAAACAAAACAAAATGCACATGCACACGCAAATCCAGACATGCACACACACACACACACACACACACACACACACACACACACACGCACGCACGCACACACACACACACACACACACACACACACACACACACACGCACGCACGCACGCACGCACACACACACACACACACACACACACAGACACACACACGCTCATGCTGTACAGAATTGGTGTGTTTGAGGTTTTAAATACAGTATAAGGCCAAGGCCACACTGGGATTTGAGAGGGGGAGATCCAAGCAGCAGCAGCAGGAGCAGCAGCAGCAGGCTCTTGGCTTTGTCCAGCTCAGCTCTCTCAGCACACATCATTAATAACCTCATAGAATAGGAGAGAAAAACAACTGTTACTGCTTGTGATTTATGGCATAGTCTTCGTATTAAAGAGCGGGATCCAGGCTTTCACAATAGACGCCCCCGACTAGCAGTGAGTAAACCACAGTCCCCTGCGTGCAAAGGTCAAGGTTTATTTTCGAGAGGTCGTCCTGTTCTAGATCAAGAGATGGAGGGAGAGAGAGAGAGAGAGAGAGAGAGAGAGAGAGAGAGAGAGAGAGAGGAGGGGTGTGGTTTCTGGAATGACATAACATCCCGCTGTTTTCCATTCAACTGCTGAAAGTATTTATTTCCTCCGGGCGACTCTCAGTGCCTCTGTCGCTGCTATTTCAAGAGCAACGTGTGCCAACGTCTAGATCAATACATACCCAGGGCAGACAGTGAGTACTGAGCATATACCTTTCCTACTGCAGTGCAGAGGCAGGGAGCGAGAGGGAAGAAAGGTGTGCTCACTCCACAGTGTTCTGGCACACGCTGTTCTAAAAGCGCTTCGCAGAGAGGTTTCCACATTTAGAGAGGGCTGATTTGGCCGAGTCAAGTTGCGGCTTTAGTTTTCAATAGACAGTGCGAGTAGACAGTGCGAGAGTTCTACCTGTTCTCTCGCTCCAAACTTTATTCAATCTCAGAGAGGGGGATAGGGGGAGATTTCAGTGAAAATAAAAGGGGGAGGGTGTTTAAAAAAAAGCCAAACAAGTTAAGGATGATGGGGAGGCATGGCGTGTCTCAGTGTGGGCTCACAGTCATCATGGACATGCACACTATAAGGGTCGGACAGAGGATGCCTGTCATGCTCTCACTTAGAAACCTAGCTTGGCCCGTCAGCTATCCTCTCCATATTTGATTCAGAGGCTGGTAGTCAGAAAAATGAGAGCGCAAGAGAGAGGGACAGAGAGAGGGCAAGAGACAGAGAGATGGAAATACATGCAGAAAAAGGCAAACAGACAGTGACTGAAGGGTATGAGCAAAAAAAGTATAAAAAAAGAGAATACAATAATGCTAAAAAGCCCTGAGTCATGCGAGAGAGGGTAGATAGAGCCAGTAAATGCACAAGCATCAGCAAAAGTACAAAGATAGGGAATTTTTCATTGCAGCAGCAATTAATGAGCACCATCTCTTCGGGCACGGGTATAGGAGGGACAAGATAAAACCCCGATCGTGTCAAGATTTCGGTTGGTTCTGGCGAATTTTGAAACCCTCGAGAAAGGATCGAATGGAATCCTCTCATCAAACCTCATCGTTAATTCACACTTCAAAACCATGAGTTTGTCTCACATTATCTCTCATAATCAAAGTGCACCAGATGTGGCTTGGGGGGATCCAGTTCTCCCATCTCCAGCAGTTTTTATCATCACATCTTGGGAGGAGTGAAAGCTTATGCGTTTAATTGGATTTTTTGGTATTATCCTTTGGGTGGGGTTGGGGGGGGGAGACACCTGTGAGCTACATACAGGTTAATAATTCAGCTAAAGTGATAATCAAAAACAATGGATTTTAATAATTAAATGAGCATTATAATTAAGCATGGCTGAAAATAACACTCACTTTGCCACTGCTCAAATGATGGAGCTAATTCAGGACATAACAGAAAAGTATAGATATTACAATGTTGAACCCTAAACTCACATATTCTGTGAAGAATATTATATTAGTTATACTACTTATACTAGAAAATACATAGCAAGGAGATCTATGTTGGATACTGGAGAACAGCTCTAAAACTGACTGTGACCCTCATGAACCACAATAACCTTTTACCAGGTCACCTCAAGCACCAGGCTGCTAAATAATCACCATCGTTCAGGGGAATAGCCTCCTTTACCAGAACACACAATTCTCATATTCCCACCCAGTAAACAGAATGATAGATATGTTGTCAGCACTTTTTTCATGCCGTACTTTATCACAAGGTGAGACGAAATGTCAGCTGCTCTCGCATGCTGTGGCATTCAGTTTTATGGCTACATCGTAGCTTGCACAGAAAATTGTCTCCTCCACAGAAATGGACTTAACTCAATGTTTTATCTACATGCACTCATGAGTGGAGAGACATGCAGCAGCACATGATCAATACCCCACCTGATAAGATGTGACATAAATAAACAAGATTATGACTTTTGCTCGCTCTATAGCTTTTTATCCATCACAAATTATATAAATTGACTTCAGGCCCAGGGTGTATAGGGATAATTGAATATTATAAATGGAAATAATCAAAGTATACCAGCAAGGTTAGCTTGAGCAGCAATACCTGCCACTAAACAATTACAGGGAATATGTTCTCCCTTAAGACGCCAGTAAGCCATTAAAACATTAATGTCTTAATGAAATCTCTAACACAAGGATATGAAGTGATTTGTGTCAAAGATTTTTTGTCAAATTGTGTTTATAAATGACTTTAACAACCCACATTTACTGCATAATTGGTGGTTGATGTATTAGGGAGTATAGCAAGGCAGGCGTTCAGCACCATTAACCCTCTATATAGATCCACAGCTCACTTTATGGGTATTGTTGGCAGAATGCTTTCTATGAGGGTGATTTTTCAAGGATCCTATCAATATCCAATGGACACGTAAGCTCCGAGGGCAGAGCAGTGAATGATGACCGCAGCGCTGTCACCGTGCTGAGAAGGCTGATGGGAAAATAGTTCCAGTGCCTGCTCTTGCATCGCACATATGATTACAGATATGCAGTGGCGAGAATGAGGTTGCATTAAACGGCGGTTGATGAAAAGAACATGAGTTCCCCAGCTCTAAGGTATGGTATCAGCACCGTAAAAACTGTTATCTGCAGCATGGTAGGTTTTCATGGAGCTGTAAAAGGCGAGATTGAGTTACAGTGACCTGCCCATTTCCCTGACGTGGCCCTACAGCATGTGGGTGGATGTGGTGGGTGGAGGAAGACGAGTGTGTGTGTAGGGTCGAAGGAGTCAAGGTTCCCTGGGGGGAGGGGGAGGGGGGACGCTTGATGGTAATGTAGAAACAGGCGTAATTAATCTCCAGATGGGTGAGGGGGCGCTGGGCCACAGAGTGTCTGTGTCGTGCCTCTGTGCTGGGGTGTTTAGTGATGGCCCCCACATCCTACTCACCCTGGGCCCCTGGGGCCATCCTTCATTCTTATTTATGAGATTCCACGTGGCCACTCAGCTCTGCTGTACCACCTCTGCATCGATCCCTCAAGGTCGACAAGGAGCTCAGCTGCTGCCGGTGAGCTGTATGCACGGACAGCTATGTGAGGATAGGTATGTGTGTGTGTGTGTGTGTGTGTGTGTGTGTGTGTGTGTGTGTGTGTGTGTGTGTGTGTGTGTGTGTGTGTGTGTGTGTGTGTGTGTGTGTGTGTGTGTGTGTGTGTGTGTGCACGGAGAGACTTTTGCGGCTTCCGACAGTATTTCTGTCTGTCCTGTTCAGGAAGGGGTTTACCTTTAAGCAGCCATGCAGCAAAACCCCAGGGTGCCACACCCAGCCCTGCTGCAGAAGCACATCAGGACAAGGCTTTGTCGTATTAAATAGAGACACGCCCTGCAGGATACAGTATAGAGGATTATTTAAAAATCCTCCTGGAGGAGCACCGCTGTATGAAAACCTGGTACAGACTTCTTTTACTGCTCTGTGAAAAGTGACACAGAGGACATCATTTATTACGATTCTGTCAACCTAAAAACAAACTGCAGTCTTGGGACCTTGTGGGACTGCTTGGTACTCCAATGAAAGTGTGACCAAAATAGGTAGAGTATGCTTATCTTGATACCCTTCCAAATGGAACTGTTGCGCTCAGTGGAAACGTGGCTTTACACCATGGACAGGCCTAATGACCTTCACCCCTTCCAGTTCAAGCCTTTTCCTCTTCTTGCAGAACTCCTTTTTCTATATGTCAGCACTATATGGCAGCCTTGAGCCTTATACAGTATATATCCTTCAGTAAGTCAAATGACTAATCTCCCAAACCTCTGTGTTTTCTCAGCGCCCTGCCACACATGCCCGCCTGGTACACATGGGACTTGGACGCCAAAGTTTATAGACGAGCTCTGAGCAAAAAGTCTGCAGCGTCATCCTTCCTCTTCGAAGAAGTCGGTGCACAACTGAGCGGCTCAAGGTCAGAGGTTAGCAGGGAGTGCAGCGTGGAATTCAAGCCATGGGGACGATGTCATTGCTGTAGCCATGGCAGGGAGATTGTGGAGCTGTGGGTATAAGGAAGCTTTCCTGCTCTCCTCCCTCAGGGCTGGTAAAGCACTGGGTGGGTGGGTGGGTGGGTGGGTGACGCAGAGCTCATAGAACCCCCTGCGGACCGGGGCGCTACATTTCACCATCTTACTCACGTCGCTCCGGAGCATCTCCTCCCGTGACTGTCAATCTGTGAGTCACACCTGGCTGCCAGTTTCCTGCAAACAGTGTTTCCATTTCTCTCTTTGGCTTTGACTTTCATGAAAAGAGATGATCCCTCATTTAAATAGGGGGAGGCTATTATATCTTGTATATCAAGTCAAACAGTTCAGGGTTTTCTGTCAGTAAAATGGTAAAGATATGTGAAGGCAATAAGCAACGACTAAGGCTTCAAGTATCACCGACTTTTCATACCAAATAA
This sequence comes from Ammodytes marinus, assembly GCF_949987685.1. Classification (NCBI taxonomy): domain Eukaryota; kingdom Metazoa; phylum Chordata; class Actinopteri; order Uranoscopiformes; family Ammodytidae; genus Ammodytes; species Ammodytes marinus. The sequence continues at coordinate 10,176,440 of NC_137219.1, read as the reverse complement.
AAATGTCTTACACAGAAGCGGGTCTTTCTGTATATCCCATACAGTTTTGCTTTCCTTACTGTATGTACAGTACTGTGGCCATTTCCTGACAGTATTATTTAAACCCTACGTTTGGCCATTACTTTTCTGGCTTCTACTGCCAATGCTGTACGGCACTAAATTATATTGCCTTAATTATACTATTTTACTGCCTTCCAATGCACTTGCCTGCCAGTTTGATAAGCTGTAGAAACGTGACGGCCGTTTTTGGTAGATACCCCGTCTCACACCCCAGGTGCTCCATGCTTTCATTCGATTCATTTTATTGTGTTACTTTCAATGGCATTCATTTACATGAATTGCCTACATGAACATACAGACACAAACAATGGAAGTTCTTTATTGAATCATTCAACCTATACATTTTTCCTTCATTGGAACAGAGCATGTCCCTCTGTGTACCACTATCACATACAGGCTTTAAAAAGGTTCCCATGGTGAGCCTTATTAAACAATGCTAATTAAAGTCACTCTACAAAACTGCATTTTTTTCCTGATTGAGTGTATGAGGCGGATTTAAAAAAATGCATTACACAAACACGTGAGCGAAATCATCAACCTTGACACACCGCCTCCAATCTTTTCCCATCCACCCCAGTGGCCAATGGGCCATGAAGATGCCTCACCACCACTTATTAACTTTAGTGGCACGCTAATGATGTGGCCATTGCCATAATTCCATTTGCATCGGAAAAACTATCTAGCAGGAACACAAGCCTGAATACCATTAGGGTGCAACTCATGAGACGCAAATGTTATAGAGCTATTCACTAGAGAATGAGTGGCAGGTGTGATGTGAAACAAGAGAGTGCAATTCCTTGATGGAAAACACAACAGGATAATATGTTTGGTCGAAGTAATTCAAATGTGTGTGTGTGTGTGTGTGTGTGTGTGTGTGTGTGTGTGTGTGTGTGTGTGTGTGTGTGTGTGTGTGTGTGTGTGTGTGTGTGTGTGTGTGTGTGTGCCTCATTGTGCCAACGGAACCTTTGTAGACTGAGAATTGCCACTGTGCAGTTTAAAAGCGAGAAAGGAAGACAGACCGACATACAGTATATATATGCTTGGTAAATGTGTATGGAGATTTCTTTGGTTATAGCTGACAAATTAAGAACTGCAGGGAACACATTGTGAAATACTGTCCGTCCACTCATACATAATGAATTACCTGTCCATTCTTACATAAAACCATCCATGCATGCATGTATTCAGTTACACTGATAACTCCTCTCAGCACTATTTGACCGGATCACAATATGCATGGCAACCAAGATTGGCTTATGGAACCAATATGGCCGGCCCGTTGGTGGTGGTTGAAGAGGCCGAGCGGAGCTTGAAAAGAGCTTTGTGTGGGAAATTGAAGAATGCTGAGAATAAATGTTTGCTCTATAGGATGTACCGGCCACAGTGTGCTGTGTTGGTGAATAAATGATGAAGAGGAAGAAGGCCCTGTCTTGCTGAGCTTGTCAACTTTGGACAGCTTTGCGTGTGTGTGTGTGTGTGTGTGTGTGTGTGTGTGTGTGTGTGTGTGTGTGTGTGTGTGTGTGTGTGTGTGTGTGTGTGTGTGTGTGCGCGTGCGCGTGCGTGTGTGAGTGTGTGCGTGTGTGAGTGTGTGCGTGTGTTCACAGCTGAGAGGATAACTGTTCCATTTGAAGTGCTATACAGGCAAGTTTCATTGTCAATTCCTATATTTGCAAAGATTAAAGATGCATACCTTGAAAGCAGTTTCTACTTTCCATTTCACAAGAATTGATTGTCTGAGCCATGTGCATCTTTTTACATGTACTTGTCTAAACATTACTGCATCATCCATTAAAGTAGAGGTGTTGAACAAAGCCTTTTCAGCACAGCGACTTTGTCAACACTTCTGCATGAACACAGATTTAATTTTTTGAATTCGCAATAAACATGCATGCCTGTACAAAGTGAAAATATAAACTCAGTGAGACATTTCATTTTAAACCAAAAATGTGAACCTCATGGTGGCAGAGGATCACCAAATTTCAAAGGGTTTATCCTCTGGGCACTGTGTGGGCACAATTGACAGACAGAAATTGCCATTCATGGAGCCACAACGTTGGCGTGTCTGAAAACATGCAGCCTACTTTCATCACTATTGGTGCTACAAAAAGTCGCCCCCAGGGATAATTGCATTTTAGCATGGTTCAGTAATGAGATCAAAACAGACCAGTAAACAGCTATCCATTCTCTGTGCTTGACTGTTTTTCTTTTAAATTTACATTTGCTTAACATGAAGCATGACAAAATATAGTCATAGTTTGAGGTTTCCTATTCATATACTTCATATGAAATGTATGGCTTTAGAGAAATCAATTGTTCCAGGGCCAGAGCTGAATAGGACTTTGGCTAGTCTAGCTATAAATCTATCTATTTGAGATGTGTTATTCCCTCTTGGATTGAATTATTGAAGGCTGCATTAGATCCTGTCTGTATGTGCACATGCGAGTATAAGCAAATACTGTATGCTAGACACAAGCTGCAGTTGATAGTCTACCATCATCACTAATGCAGAATGGAAAAAAGAAGAACATCTCAAGTGCCTGTCAAGAGATCGCTCTCAAGGTTGTTGCCACTTAAGGCCTGCAATTCATACACAGAGTCTCTGGAAGCTCTTTAATGTACGCTCTAGATACATATGACAGACTCCATAGTACTCTAAGCAATGATGCATCAGACAGTTTCAGCAGACACATGGTGGTATCTCTCCAATCCATCATGGGATTTAGTCTGCTGCTCTCTCCGCACTGCACATGAAGCCACAATGTCAAGAAGTCAGGGACAACATCTATGTAGACTAAGGGATGACGCTGATGTCATTTTCCTATGGCGCCAGCAGGATGACGTCATAGGATCAAAGTTGACGTGCACCAGTCCACAATGAAGTGTTTGAGCTCCTTGTGAATAGAGGGATCTTCAGTGACGTTCATTTTGTGTTTGTCATGTGCAAGATGCGAGTAGATTTTATGCACTTTGCACCTGCATCAGACATGAACATCAAGATACACTCTAAGATTGTGGTGCGAATATGTGTGTATGTGTATGTGCAGCACAGTCATGAGCCATGCGGGTGTCACAGGGGCAGGGTGGGGTGGGATGTAGGGGGTTTGAGATAGGAGTGGCAAACACATTCTTTCAAGACTGCAGTAGGTGCACTGTGATCCCTCTGCCTCCCTTTTCATCTTTCTCTCTGTCTTCCTCCAAACTCCACCATTTCTTTTTCCCATCCTGAATTGTGTATGCCTCACTGGCCGCTCTACCCATTTCTGACTCCCCCCACTTACATGGATCTCAAATTCACGTGTGTAAATAAATATGCAGGGAACCTTGTATGTGGTGGGTGTATAGTATAAGTAGTAATGGTTAAAAGGTAGCTTGTGTTTGCAAAAGTGAAATTACTGGATTGACATCACCAAATTAACACAAGATAAGACAATCCATGACGATGGACCTCAACATATCGTGAAATATTTAAATAAAAAAATAAGATAAAAACTATCCAACTAGAAAAAAAGAGAACCATATTTAAAGTCAGGGAGGTCATTAATCAGCAGCTGTATAATGTCTCAAGTCTAGCTTGACAGCTGGAAGATTTATGGAATCATGACTTCCAATCAAGCATAGGCATTTTCCATGATGGTCCAACAGATGGAACAGTCTGACCACATGTAACATGTTTCAGATCATCAGATAGATGAACAAACATGCCTAAACCTCATTAATCTGCAGTGTCACGCATATCAGTAAGCAAAGCATACAGGATGCATAATCAGTTCCATGCATTATACCATGTAAATTTAAAGGACATAGACAACAGTGTGATTTCATAGTTGGTATAACAAGTGTATAGGGAATGATGTTCAACACATGACATTAAGCTGACAGCTGTCAGTCAGGGTGTTATGCTCCACAAAGGATTAGTGTGTTCATCAACTAACACCTAATCACCCTCAACTGCTTTTCATTCAGATTCTATGAATATGTAATGGTCACAGAGTAATGAAATTGTGCAGAAGTAAATTTAGCATGGCAGGGCTTAGCAACTAACTGCAATTATTAAACCGTGCAGACCAGCGCAGCATGAGGCCTTTAAAATGTAATCAAAACTTGGGAAAATTATTGACAGCAATAATAACGCAATAACACTCGCTCACAGTCGAGGGATTTAAAACATGATGTATGTGCAGTTCTTATTATAAATCTTGTTTTTGTAATTACATTCCTAAACCACAGTGTGAATACCAATAAAGACTCCAAATACAAAATGTATGGTAAACTAATCATTTATATGCAAAGAAACCCTATGCTGTTCAATGAAGGAGCTCTCGGTTAGCAAACCATGCTAACTTTTAAGAGCAATGGCACAGCTTTCTAGTGAAAAAAGAGGAGCCCATGCTAGACGATGCTCCCTGTGTGAGCCACCAATTAGTGTCTCTCTTTTTTTTTCTTGTGGAACCAAGAATAAAAAGACATCAAAGGGCTTGTTCCCCTGATTTTCAGCTGTGTGTTCACATGCATTGTCCTGGACAGGTATTGATCCATTGAGAAATGAAGAGGAAGAAAATCAATAGCTTTTACATGAATGCACGACAAGCAGTTTCATCGTGTGTGTGTTGTGTGTGTGTGTGTGTGTGTGTGTGTGTGTGTGTGTGCAGGATGAGGGCCGAAAGGGTAAAACGCACAATAGCACTGCAAACGTGCACACACCCCACAACACATACCGTGAGTGTATACAGTATATAGGAACACGGCACAGTACTCATTCAACCATAAACATAAAACACTTTTTGACATGTTCTGGCAGAGAGAACAATAACAGCAGCACTTGTAAGGGCCAGGACCTGTAACCTGCTCCTGCATCCATTATCTCTGTGAGGGTGAGCAAGTTGGGCTTGGCTGGCCACACTCCACTGGAAAGATTTAAGAGGCCTCTGGATTAACGCCAGAGATTTCATTTCTCTGAAGAATCCATGCTGACGGTGACTAAGGCTCCTAGTGATACAACACATCCAAATGCATCTCTCAGTTTCGTTCTTTCTACCTTCCTTCCTGTGTATCTCTCCTTGTCTCCTACATGGGGCGACATGCAGAGCAGCAATACGCCTGTGACAGATTAGGACTAAATGACCCTTCATTATATTTGACCAATGGCCAATCAGACCAGATGGAGACAAAGACAGACAGGCAGACGCCTGGGTAGATGTAAATCTAGGAGCCAATGTGCCGCCACGGCATGACGAACAGATCACCGAAACCACCCACTGCATCACCAATCAGCTGCAGGTCCTGATAGAGTTAGAATGGCAGGTGTTCATGTAACTTTGCCATGCTGTAGATATATTTTCAATTAGAACGATTTGATGTGTTATCTCTCAGTTGCCACGGTGACGGCAGAAAAATACGAGTAGAGAACAGCTATTAATAACATTGTATATTCATTACTTTTTTTTCCCACTAGAATTACTTCTTGAGCACGCAATTTTACTGCGCCACTTTATGGTGGGGCACTCAGCCTTGTGTGTAAAGTCTATACATTTATGCAACCTGTTTTTTTAATTTTATCTAACTTATGAGGAAGACATGTGTATTGCCAACAAAGTGGCAAAAGCTCCTCTGAGTTACAGTAATCAGGGGCGAGCCTCAACTCTGCCAGAGTGTGAGGCGGTGAGTAATTAAGCCTTGCTGGCGTAACAAAACGGATGGACAAACGTTGGATTTCACTAATTCCTTCTCTTTCCGTCAGTGTCTTGTCTAAGCACACAGTTTGCGTGTGTAAGTGTCTGCATTCACGTGTCTTCTCCCTCTTTGCAGTCTTTGGCTTCATGCTATTTGTTCTGTATACATTTATGCTGCATCAAAGTGAAATCTGCTGTGTGTGTGTGTTTGGGTACATTGGGTTAGTCATTCCAGTCATGCTCAACATACACAGCTGTCAGTGTTGGGGCGTCTTGCAGCTGGAACAGAGGCTGTCATAGGGACCCAATGTCAAGGCAGAGAGCTGAAGTCACATTTGAACCTAAAGGCACAACCAAAGTCCCTATCAATTCCTCTCTTCCTCTCTGATCTCATCATTCTGTCCTTTTTATTCTGCAATGAGAAAATAATGCTTGGTTCAGACCTGCCCTGTGTTCCAATACCCATACTTTCTGCTATTTAGTATGGTAGAAAAAAAGATTTAGGATGTCCCAATTCTTGTGGTCAGATTTAGGATGCTTGGAAATTCCCCAGATGCCTACTACATCTGGCTGATGTTATTAGTGTTGAAAATCAGCATGCTATTTGAGCGATTATGACCCACAATCCAGTGCGCACCGGATGTGACGTCACATTGACAGAGCCTTGGTATGAAAACAACCGGGGATGCGACGGATATAAGCAAGAGTAAAGATCAAGGTGCAATGTTATGATGAAAAAAGTAAGTATATCCCAATTGTTTGCATACTGCATGCTAACTACAGTAGATTATTTGTATGATCAGCTGTAGTATGTACTGTAGAATGGAAAAAAGAAAAGTATACAATTTGGAACACAGGGCAGTTGGTCTGATAAGAGATGTGGCTGTATATAGTATAGGGACCAGCGGTAAATGTTGGTGGGGGATTGGAGTCTTTTCCCTGTTCGACACATGTCCACACACACCCATGAGCCTCACAGCTCATGGCTTACAGGCACATTAGTCACTATAGTCACACAAAGCCTTTCTTGCCTCTGCTCTGCCTGCTCCAAGGGTTGGATTACATCATAACTGAATCAGATTGTTCCTCTGGCCTTCTTTTCCATTAAAATCAAATTAACAAGAGGAGCTCAAATAGTGTTGGTTTGTCAGAAAGAAAGAAGAAACTTAATGACATCTCAATTGTACTGTGTTTCTTTCTACCTGCTGTGTGTTCTGTTTTTGAATTCCTGAGCACAAATAGCCTATACTATTCCATGTATATGCCAGTATTTGGTTTTGTTTTATTATCTCTCCACTGCTCTTTCTCCCTCTCCAGTTATGCTATCTTTTTCCTTCCCAGATTTGGCTTTGTAACACTTTGAAGAATGATTTCTTGACGCAACATAAATATCAACTCCCACATTATGAGATGAAATTCGCCCTTTTTTCATTTTACCTCAACAAATAAATTCAGTTAATGGAGTACAAAAAAGGGCATTCAAGTACATATCAAAATACCACTCTCGTAACTTTAAAACCTATATATTTATTCACTTACAAAGTTTAGTTTGTGGAGATTACTTGATGAATGGCTTATTTTGAAGTGAGCGTAACATAACAATTTTACAGATAAGTCATTACAGGTTTACAGAGGCAGGCAAGCAACTGGCAGAGAAAATTGATTGTTGTCTAAGGGGCAACTCTATTTCGCTCTCATAATAAATAGCTGCAACTCCCTCCAGCTCCTCAGTAAAGCATAGACCAGAAAACAGCTCGTCTTGCTACTGAAATACAAAAACAGAGAGGATGAGAAAGAAAGAGAGAGCGTGCTCATCCATTTTATGGAGACAAGGAGAAGGAGAAGAAAAGAGACCTAAAATGAGAAAGTATTCTATTGTGGTCATTGGAATGGACTGGTTTGGGGTAATACTAACCCAAAATTCACAGACCACTTCAATACATTGCATCTTATTTGATATGCAGTTGCTGCCTAATAATACTGTTACATGTTTTTTTTTTAACTGAAGAATATTTTTGCGAGGCTGTGAATGGGGATTCATCGAATAACCAGTCAATTCATTGGTTGAGACGTATATTTGCAAATGTAAAATTGACAAGGCAATAAGTTAATTGGGCTTCATCTAGGTTTGCAGCCTTGTAGTGTTAAATAGTTGATTTAGTTATGGTGTATCACAATACATGACATTTCTTCTATACTTATACACCAGTTATACATGCATTTAGCATTTTCAGCCTTGCTACTCCAAATAAAGGGACGTTTGTCTCTCATGTTTCATGAGATCAAATGACCCACTCAAGGGCATCACAGTGTATGTGCAGTGCAGTTAAAACAGATATAATCTATCATTTTTATTACAAAGTATAATCAATGTAACAGGGGCTTTGTCATAGTGATTAACATTAAGATAATTGTCACCTGAATCTGCAGCTCCCCTCGACTCTACCACAGCTTATAGCAAGTTCCAGAGCATTGTTTAGCTATCTGACCCGCAATTTGACTGTTTTGATTCACTCTCACTGCTCTCAGTTTAATTTAGCCGTTATCAGCCATACGGCCCCAAAAAATCCACTCTTAACTACCTGCTCAGCACCAAACCACTGCATCCAGACAAAACAAACTCACCCCTTGACACATAGATCTAAATTAGAAGAGAAGAATACTAAAGTGAGTGAAGATAATAATGCACCGCTTTATTGTTGTTGTCTAATAGAGCCTCCCACACAAAACCCATCATGCATGTGTGAGTGGGTGGGTGGGACAGTCAGAAGGGTGAGTATAAACCCAGCATATGTTGCCACACTAAACTTTTAAAAGAGAAAGCTGGACGAACAAGGTCACAGAGTCCTTGAACAGGTTTACGCCGTCCCTGATCTAATCCACACATCTAATGAGGAGCAATCAGCTTATACTCTAAAGGCCAGTCAACTGTATACCCCAGACCGGCACACTAAGGCAAGCAAAGGCATTGATCTGATTCTCTATAAAGAGCTCACACATGGTCTAAGTTTGTAACACACTATACATACAAATGGAGTCCTAGTAAAAGACGACAGTGTTTAAATGAGATTTGATGAACCCGTTGTATGACATACTGTATTGTTTTCTCTCTGTCCTGACCCTTGCGGAATACTTGGTCTGCTCTCTCCCAGTGAGAATGTGGATGCTGTCCAGCAGAAGCAATGATGATTGTCTTGGAAAACTTCCATAATGAGGCACGGGCCAGTGACACTGACAGTAGATTACTCCCAGAGACGCAATTTTCATCTGCGCACTGAAAATGTGTTTGCTTTATCTGCTAGATGACCGGATAACAACCTCCTCTCCTTTTTCTGATCACCTTATCACTTCTACTATATGATTATCAGGGACCTAAAGAAAAAAAACTCATTTCAATCCTTCCCCTTCTGGGCACTCTATCCTTCCTTTTTTTCCCCCTGTCCCTCCCTCCACTATATTAGTCTGTGCTCGCAGCCCCCATCAAATCAATCTCGGCTTCCTTTAGCAGTGTGCGGTATCTCACTTCACTACACCTGCAGCTATGATTAAACGGACACGGGACTCTTTCGTGTGGCCTATACATCATGTATGTCACAAGACTGTATGTGTGTGCGTGCTGGATATACCGTATGAATGAACGGTCAGATGTTTGGTTCTGCTTTTGCCTTAACACATTTGTCAGGGGGGGGGGGGGGGGGCAGAGTAGCATTTGACCAGCTGTCAATTAGTTACTATACTATTTTATTTGTGAGGTTGTTTAAGGGCGTACACTGTACATATACGTACATGCACATATGTACTGTGTGTGTCAAGATGGTGTCAAGCTTCAACCACGTTGAAGGCTGCACGTCAGACAGCTCTCCAAGGACTCAAGACGTAACATCTAATACATCACCCGAGGTGCTACGTGTGTCTCCATTTTTTATGTTTGTGTCACTAAAAAAGCCAATATTTTGCATTCTCATTTCTCCAGAAAAAATTTATCAGTTTTCTTAATTAAACCACGAACATACAGGTATCGGGGCTGGGAAGTTTCTGGCTGCAAATTGGATGGAAATGAATCTGCATTTCCCACTCCACTCCCCTCCATGCCTCACCCTTCATTATTTCTGCTTCTTAACTCTACACTTGGTCTTCCCAATCCGGCTATAGCTGAGTCATTTTCCTTCTTTGCATCTCTTTTTAATTTAGTTTTTTTATCCATCGCCTGTCCGTGTTTCTTTTCATTTCCTCCCTGGAATCCCTTTGCCTAGTTCACCTTGAGAGGTCTCTCTCCCCTCCTCCACCCCCCACCTCTTCCTGTGCGAGTGAGTATCAGTTTCAGAGCCAGGAACACATAGAAAATGCTGCTACAGTGGACAGAAAAGAAACATCACCACCACCACCCTCCTCCCCACTGCCTGCCTCTCCCTCGCTCCCTCCCTCCACCCCCCTTCCTCCTCCTCTTCACAGGGATCCATGCTGTCTAGATAGATGTGAATGAAGGTCATCTTGTGGCTGACTATGAGCCAAACTCATTGCTAGTCTCAAATACTGGAGCGGCTGCTCTGTTTTCTCTGCTAAAGCTATATGTATACAGCTGTGTGGACACACGGCAATGACAGTTACTGCAGTGAACTGATAGTACAGGGTGTGTGCACATGTGTTTGCATGCATGTGCTTTTTTGTGGTATGCATTCTTCTGTTTTTGTCCGTGTGGTTTTTTTTATGCAAATTGAGGGAGACCTCTCTTTGAGTGCATGGGGCGATTATAATAAACAGCTTAATGGTTGATGTAGACCAATTGAAAAGGTGCTTGTGGCTACAGGGTAACACTTCCATTATTGATCCTCAGCAGGCAGCACCCCCGAGGCACGCAAAGTGACTGTTAAAATGCCTCGTCATAGGTTAAAGGTGCTCCGAGGAACTTTCAGTTTTTGTTCATTCTCGCACCCCCTTTGGACAAAAGCAGTAGTGTTTTTACTTCCCCAGCTGTTGTTCCTTGGTGAGCGTACCCAGGACAAAGGCATTGAGAAAAACTATAGAAAAATAGCATTCTTTGCACTGATGATCTTGTTTGCTGTTACACCATGGAAATAATTTGACTGTTTCAGAAATATTTAAAAGTTCCTCGCAGCACCTTTAAATCAACAAAAACAAAAGGGAAAAAATAACTGATGTTAGGGATCTTTGAGTTAAATGAATTTCTACCAGCATCAGTTTTCATTTTTCTCTTTTTTTCCCCCACTGAAAAAGCCAATCCCCAAGCCCTAGCACATGAAATTATGCTCGCATTTCTACATATTACATATAGCTTATTAAACGTGCACGTTCTCCCTGCTGTCCGCAGAGACTGACATCTTTTCCCCTGGCTTATGGTAAAGAAAATGAACATGGCAAATCAGCCTTAATGAGCCTAAATCCGCTAATAAAGAAAATGAGCCCTCAATCTGACAACTAGGCAGTTTGTATTTCACTCTGTCCCTCCCAAACCCTCTGAAGTAATGCTGGAAAGGACCTCGGGGAAGACTTAGCAGATACAGTGCTTGCTGTATCCATTCCCTTTCATAATCTCCCTCATATTTCACAGATAGGCCTAACTATAGAGCATATAAAATAGTATGTCTGCTCTCCGCATGATGGACTGCAACTCCTGTGATACTGATTATCTGCATGTACGCCGTCTTTTTCCCTCGAGTTCGGCAAAGTTAAGGGTTTTTTGCCTTATAGATAAGACAGATTTGACGTTTCCCCCCCTGCGGTTGCTTTCTTGGTTGATAAAATCTGCCTACACATCGAACGGTCTCGTGAGTGGAGAGACTGTAAAGCGCTGGGTAAGAAATGAAAAGGATTTAAAGCGGGCATCGTACAACTTAATCAGAAATATAAAATCTACTCATTAATATAACGTCTACTTCACTCTCTGTACTCACTTCAGGACGCACTGTGCTCGAGGACTCTTCCGAGGTGCATTTCATGCTTGATTAAATCGTTACATGATAATAACAATGTTGTGTATTGACGTGCATTTAGGCAAGAGGGTCATGTATTGATCTGCCTTTGATTATCATGAGGCTCATTTATTGACGACTTCCAACCGAGATCAATCCGTGCCCTTTAGACGGCTCAATAATACGCTGCTTCTGCCGCAACCTCCTGCACCTCTTCATCTTAGTTACTCTAGCAAAATACAAATGGATGAGGGCAGTGTTAGAACAACATGCTGTGAAAAATACATTAAAAAAATGATTATTGTTTTAACAGAATGTGACAACCTTTTCAACACATCGGTGTTGTGTGGGAGCAGAAATCTTGCTAGAATCAAAACTTTGAGGAGAGTTATCATTTTGGATCAGGAAAAATCTGGTCGAAGAATGAGTGAATATTAACAAGCATCCAATGCCAAGTTTCGATAACCAGAGTTTATTTTAGAAGATTGAGTGTGTGTGTGTGTGTGTGTGTGTGTGTGTGTGTGTGTGTGTGTGTGTGTGTGTGTGTGTGTGTGTGTGTGTGTGTGTGTGTGTGTGTGTGTGTAGGTGCATATTGTTTGTCTGACTGCAGTGCAGCCTCTTCACCCGGATGAAGTGCCCCTAATAAGATCCCTGCGGGATTCCTAGGCAGCTTCTCACAGTGAAACCTGCGAACTGTCAGCACTGACACAGCCGCAGTCTAAAACTAAAGATGAGACATGCTACCACTCTCTTCCTCTCTTGCTCCTGTCCCTCTTAAACACACACACACACACACACACACACACACACACACACACACACACACACACACACACACACACACACACACACACACACACACACACACACACACTCTCTACATTTGGTATACACAAACACAACCTTCAATCATCAAAATGCATCCATCAGCTTCCAGTGTAGTGTTGAGATGAGTCAGGCGGTCATAATTATTGTAGCCTGTCAAAATGTTAACACCCTTTTCTACCTTTCAGAATGTGTCTTCCCTCCTGTTTCTCCTAACTTGTGTTTCTACTATTTTCCCTGAGACAAAAACATGGGAATGGACAGCTACTTCACCAGCTCTCTATAATGGAACTGTTTGTGTGTGCGTGTTTACCCGACAGGTAAGACACTGTCAGAACATTTTCAAGGCCACTAATTGGCATTTGTGGCACCAAATGAAGGCAGCACAGAGGATTATAGATCACATAGGTGACTTGTAATTTTCTCCTTATGAATGTTAAATAATACCATACATCCATTCAATCGGATACTTTAAACTACCTGGTCTTTGGACTGCATGCCCATTAAAATATGTAATAGGAGAATATAAAGTGAATAGGTCCAGACAGAGCTGAATTTGTGGGCTTTGTAGAGGATGTTACAACATTAGCTGACAGAATTGCCCTCCCAGTGCAACATAATTTATCCTGGAGCCTAAAGGACTGGCTGGTGAACATTCTCCGAAGTAATTAGCCAGCTCCTCTCTTTAGCTAATTGGAGATTGGAAGTGTGATAGTCATTAGCAGCTCCCATTTTCTTTCCATGGCTGCACAGAGCAAAAATAAAAGGAAAAGGGTCAACACTTTGCGAGAGCGTATATGCAAGTCATTTGGACACTTCTGGGAGCTAAAAGAAGACAGAAATAGAAACAGAAAAATCATGAGAACATGATATGAATAGCGCTTTCCTATCGAGTCCCTCTCGCCCAAGACCGCCGTCTCTTGCCAGCTGGCTTTCTTCCCACAACACACCGTCCATTTTACAAGTGATGTCGTCGAGGCATCCAGGATAAAAGAGCAATTCAGCGAATCACTGTCTTTCAGTGATCGATGGGGAGGAAGATAAGGCGGAGAAATCGTGTTCACACATCTGTGTGACAAAAGAGACGCCAACACAAAGAGATTCTCTCTTAAAGCAGAGTACATGTATAATCAGATCTAACAAAGCAGAAACTATTTAGAGGCTGCAGCCTGGAGTGCTGATAGCAGACGGTGCCAACATGTTTTTTTTTTTTTAACAGTCAATCTGACGCTTGGCTTTTGTAAAGTTTGTAAATCAGAAGCTTGATTGATTATGTCAGGGGTCCTCTGGCCTGCGGAGAATCCCTTTTCCCGCTCTATATGATGGTGACTATTAAAACATGAGATCTTCCATCTCTGAAAGGTAAAGATAAAGGAAACTATTCTGCTAAAAATGACTTGGCATGAGATCAATGCTGCCTGGCTCAAAGAAGCTGCTGCCAACATGCCTGGGATGATTTCAATATGGTGCAAATGTTCTATGTTAAAAAACTGCCTGAAGGGAAAGAAAAGTTAAACACTCCACATCTTCTGGTTCTGTCATGACAGTTTGGCTGGAAGCCTTTCCCAACCGAGGACGGATGGTGTAAAACACACACACACACACACACACACACACACACACACACACACACACACACACACACACACACGCACACACACACACACACAAAGACTCCATCCAAAACACACAGAAATTCAACTGGAGATTCACTGCTTAGCCCAGACATCCCATTTTCAAATCTCATTTCAATCTCTGCTCTCATGATTATTTCATTAAGTGATGAATTTTACACTAGGCTTGGACTCAATTTTGGTTTTGTTTATTTTTTAGCATCCTTTGATCATTCTTAGATTATGCAAAGCAAGCTTATGACAGATAAGATAATGAAATATGCTTTTTGATTTTCTTCAATTTTATCTGTCCCTATTTTGCAATGTCGGAAATGTGCATTATTTCAAATATCCACAGCACTAGGAAAGCATTTTTAAAGATACACATTACCACTTACCCACACACATAGACATATTTTTGACTTTAAGGAGGAGACATTGTAAAATTGTGAAAAAAAAAAAAATACTCGACACAACACTACCAGATACATACAAACATCCGAAATAACCATTCCAAATTGTAAGACATAACAAATATTTAAGCTTTACAGGGATACACACACATGTACACACTTAGATATAGAGAAGATGCAACACAGATACTGTATGAGTGCACACATACACAGTACGTCTTAATAGACCTAAAGAGGAACAATGGTAAACCCCATAACCACGTTATGTACAAGCTCTTACATACTGTACAAGAATCCAAGCGCGTATCTTTAGGATTACACAATTATATATAGGCAGAAATTCATGCAAATATATGTACAGTTCACAGACTGTTCACAGACACTCACACCTTAACATACTGCGCAGAACAAAGTGCCCCTAGGGAATGACTATAAACACAAAAGGTGGTGTTATCTAAAAGTACAGGAATAGCTGTGGCCTCTGCAGTCCAGATGCTGCAGCATTAAACAAGTCTTTATTCTGAGCAGAGCTAGGAATTCAAGCTCATTGTGTATTCTTTATACATTGACTCTCTGCTTAAAGCAAAACCATGGGATTTAATGTTCACCTTAGCGTGCAGACCAGCTGCATCCAGGAGTCTGACTGTCTGGCTGTTTACATTCGATGCCTCCATGATGGCAGAATTATTCCTCACCACCTTCAATCTTTATTTGGTGACATCCCATGTCCTTCAATGCCCTGTCTGTGTGTGTTTGTTTACAGCCCAAGGACGTCCATACCACATTTGTCAAATGCCTGAGTGTATGTGAATGCGTTGACGTGGGTGTGTGCTTACTGTATGTGGGTGTGGCCTGTATTTGTGATCCTACTGCCCTCCCAGCTTCTGACACATATACTCAAGGTCACAAATCAGGCCAGGTGGCCATTCGGAAAGATTAAGGACAAATAAAAAGAAAAAAGAAAAAAAAGAGACATCTTTGATTTATCATAGCTCGGCAATAAAAATGGCTATCTTTGCTGTAGAAGGGCAGCAGTGAGAGGTTGTGTAGCGGTGAAAACCAGGAGGGTGTATACTACATTTTTAAACCCTTCCTCTATGTTACAACCCAAAATGAGGGTTGTGAAAGTGAAGGAGGGAAGATGAGAAGGAATAGTGGGGACAGGGGATGAGAAAAGGGGGAGGGAGGAAGAAGCAAAGCGGCAAAGTGTAAGCGAGACAGAGACATTAAAACCCCACTAGTCCCCTCTGACAGATGCTAGCTGGGGCGACATGCCAGGGAGGCACGGTCTTGAGGTGACAGACTCTGCCATAGTGAACAAAATTGATAATGCCATATGGGCTAGAGGAGAGCGGCAGTGGATTCCAGTCACGGAGCCGTGAATGAGGAATAATCCTCCTGCTGCTGTTGTAGGACATGGTTTTGCTGCCCTGTAAGACGGGGAGGGGGTAGGGAGAAGCAGGGGATGAGAGGAGGAGGGGCATGCTGCAAGAAAGGCCACACTGATGCTGATAAACCCCCCCCACCCTCGCCTCCTCATCTTGTTGTGTGCAACCGTCTCAAGCTAAAACATTCTCCCTCCTATCTCCTCACGGTGATGGTTTCCTAGATAGTAACACGGAGAGCTGGCATGCATAATTATCTCTGCGCTGCTAAAATCCAATAAAAACGTGCTTGGATTTTAAAAGAAAAGAGGGCAGGTGGCTCTGAGCATGCCTTATGCATTCACACACAGTGATGGTGTACTGTCACAGTTTACACAGACATGTTACAGACACACAGTTACCTTTTCCCCATAGGTATACAAAGGAGTGACTGGAGGAGACGAGGGGGAGGAGGTGGTGGTGGTGGGTCTTATCCTGTGGTGAGAAGCAATTCATTTGGAATGTGCAGCGACGGGAGCTGGGAGGTTAGACTTAAATGGACCACAGCCAGCTACAGAGACTAGGCTTAATTGTTTGATTGATAGGCCGCGACTGCAAGGCATATTTTCTCCAGCCCCTCTGCGCCGATCAATGAGTCAATGAGCGCCTCGCCAAACCTCGCAGCTTCCTGGCCCTCACAATTCAATTAATGCGGAGGCCTTGGTGGCCCCGGCCTGCGATCCTGTTACAGCCCTGGAGACAAGCCTCTTCTGCCCCCCCCCACCCTCATTCTATTCCATTGAACCGTGAGGTGATTGCGTTAGATACAGGGGCGTGTGGAGGAGGGTAAGGGGGGGACTGAGAGGAAGACGCAGAGGGGGCGTGGAGGTTGGCTTTATTAGATTGGTAACAGACACTACATGCTGCATCGGACACAAATCGAGTTACCCTCCTAATCTGTCATTTAAACAAATTATCTCGGGTGGAGATGCATCAGCAGTATCGCTGCTCTCCAGGGGGTTGAGGTAAAAGGGGGAGGGATGGAGGGATGGAGGAATGGAGAGAGGGAGGGACCGTGATGGAGGGATGAGGCTAATAGAGACACAGGAGAGACTGACAGTTTGTCAAAAGAGCAATGGAGGGAGGAGGAGACGGTGAAGGGTGACCGGGGGGCAACACTTTGGAATTCAGGATACAAGATCAAGAGTGTTGTTTACATTCAACTCGGTCCTGATCATGCATATACCTGTTGTATCCCTGAAACAATAGTTTGCACTACTGGTATTTGACAATTGCTAAACTTAACATTTTACAATCCAAAATAGACTGCAATGCATTAAAGCAGCTACGAGTAACATTTAAATATATTTTAAACAGCCTCATGTTTCCTCTGATAATCATAAATTACCTTTAACAGCAAAAAAGACCATCAGTGCAAAGAAAGACGTTTTTATATAGTTTTTATTATTGCGTTTGGTCTGGTCGCACACCCAGTCCGATTTTCGGTTCGCGCGTGCATGCACATATCCGTATTGGTCGCAGATTTCAGTGTGGCGCAGGAACGCGATTTGAGAAGCCTATCCCTCCAGGTGAGGGAAGGGGAGCGGGAGCCTTGATTGAGACAGTTATGTGTCGTCATAATGACTGATAACAGAGCTGAACCATCAAAGAAAAAAAAGAAAATGCAAGAAGGAGAAAAAGAAAAGCTAAAAGGTGGTAGATGGGCGGGAGGGCGTTGCCAAGCAACGTATACACAATTTCACGGGAGCGAACTAGACTGTGGTGTTTAGCCTACTCCTAAATGAATGAGCGGTAGCCTACTAAAACAAAGTTTACTTTGCCTCACCATCATCAGATGACCATTATTCATCTGAAATAGTCATTATTTACAACAACATAAACACATTACCTCATCGTGATCCATACTAACTGCCGTCTCTCGCGTTCTGTGAGGACACGGAATCTTTCAGCTCCGTGAGATTAGTTAGGTGACACTGCATCAACTCATTGCAATCAGGTGTGTGTAGCACTGACTGGCATTAGTTGATGCTGTGTCACTAACCACTCTCACGGAGCCGAAAAGAGTCTGGTGCCCTCAGCACACAGACATTCACTATATTGCTTTCTGATCATTTGAATCTCGCACGTCCGGCACGCACTAGAAAACAGCTTCACGACAGCTGGCGTCGTAAAAATACTACCGCTCTTGTCCAAAGGGGCCGCCAACGGGCAGAGTTACTCGTAGTGGCTTTAATGAAACATGTGACTAGTAATGGCCAGGCGAAGAAAGGGACAGGAAGAACAACTTGGCAAAAGTCTAAGGAAAGAGAGAAAGACTTTGACATGATGATGGTTGTGAGGGAAAGCTGAATGATTTTTTCTTCATCCGAACCAGCTGAGTGCAAAGAATGACAGAGCGATTCCAGCTGGACTAGATGCAATGTGTGCTGCTGTCTTTTAAAATGGCTGAAAGCTCTGACTTTTGATAGAGGTCAGGGTCAAGGCCGCTGCCACCACCATTACTGAAGATTGACAGGTTCATTGAGTGGAAGACGTTACAGATAAACAGACCAACAGAGACGCCTGCGACTCAGGGGCAGCAGTGCATTCTGTTGCAAAGGACTGCAGTGTGACATGAATTAAAGGTGAAATAGTATGTATTTTTTCAGGTTCAAAATTGTGTTTTGGGTGACTACTAGAAACCTATCTCATGGTCTATTGGCCAGTTTCTGACCCCCCGTAGATCAAGGGGGGCAGGTAGAGTGTGACAGTGCTGCAGGTGTGAATGAGTAAGGTGTAAATTGTAATGAGCCAATGTGAGGTTACATCAATTCCTACTGGTAACTGGTAAGGGTCATACATTACTTAATGTCCCTTAGTGCCATCACAAAATAATAAGACACACAACGCAAACGTGGAAATGCTGCACTTGTCAAATAAATAACGTACAAATAACTAATGCAAATAATGTTCGCTCTCTGCTTCTATTAACATACACCAGCGCATTTTAGGCATTTGGAAAAAGTGCCATGTGGGTACTGATGTACCGTTAAGGCTGGGTGCCCATTTGTTTATGATAATGCCTGGCTCAATATACAAGACATCAAATACACTTGAGATTGGTTAATGGAGCTTGCAATGGTCATCTGAATAATACTTCAGCAAGTACCAGAAATATGAAAGCTTATCAGAACAGATTCACATACCTGTCAGGTTTTGGAATACCCACTCGGGATTTCTAGATTACACTGTATATAACCGTCACTTGTGTGACGAAGTGACATAAGCATGTCTGAATGCAATAAGTGAACAGTCCAAAATTCGGGGTCACGTGGCATGTGATGTAATAAATGATTGGGGTTGAACACCATCTAACCTTTTAATGCTTGTTCAAAATGTTTTATTATTTATTGGTTGATTTATTTGACTAAAACCATATCGGTAACACTTTACAAGAAGGGTACATTAATGAACCGTTACTTAGCATTAACTACACATGATTAATAAGCATTAGCTAAGCATTAGCTAAGCATTAGCTAATGATGCTATCATGAGACAAACTGCTGATCAGAGAAGCACGGACACACACGGACACACACACACACTGCATTACAAAGTAAGACCACTGCCAGGCTGATCAAAGCATGACTCTCAGAGCCCCACAGTCTCCCTCTGGTCTGACCCTCCAACCTCTGGAGCTTCCTCACACCTCTATCACTTCTCCTGCCCCTTCAGCTCCTCTCTGTACCCGCCACCCGCCCGGACAGGCCGTCAGATGCTGAGTGCACACTATCCAACTCTGCCGACTCAGAGGAACAACGGGGTCACAGTGCAAAAGTCAGCTTTAAATCTGTGACCCCTGCCATTTACGCATGACAAGAGTTTCCTCTGCAGAGCCTTTTTGCTTCCCACTGGGTTTTTCCTTAAAGTATTCATTCGAACAGGTCCTCCTCTATGTATGTGTGTTTGTGTGTGTGTGTGTGTGTGTGTGTGTGTGTGTGTGTGTGTGTGTGTGTGTGTGTGTGTGTGTGTGTGTGTGTGTGTGTGTGTGTGTGTGTGTGTGTGTGTGTGTGTGTGTGTGTGTGTGTGTGTGTTATCTCAGCACGTTACATTTACTGTAACCTCCTCCACCTGTGCAGTGATGCCGAGCCTCCCAGGGTGCAAAATGTTAAGACCTTCGCATACAGTCAAGGATTATCTGTACACACATGCATGCATTATTATAATTAGCTGTACCTTTGGTGTATTTTCAGCATGTTTCACTCGCATGTCCACTTTCATTATTGCCATTTTGTCTAAGAGTAGGCCAGTACTAATTGAACTGAACATAATTGAAAAATGTAACAACCAAATAGTGTCACATTTTTCAATACAATTCTGATTTCAATTTTTTGCTTCAAATTGTGGTGTATTGCACACATGACCATTTCTATGATTAACTAAAGTCCTACAGAGTACCTTTTTTAATTTTTTAGATAAGAAGTCGCAACTGGGAGAGCTGTGCTCATCTACACTCTTAGTACTGCAGCATACATTATACAATTGCACACATTCAGGATAGCAGGAACACAATTGGTGGTTTCTAGACAATGGCCAAAACAGGCGTGCAAACACACACCCCGCCATTTGCACTGTGTCAAATGGCGGGCAACTGCACTGTGCTTTAGTTTCCCTCTTCTTTCTTCTCCATCAGGCAACTATGATCATGTGAAAATCTTACAACCGGTTTCAAGATGTATTGCGTAACCTAAGGTATTTTATCTTTGGGTTGACTTAAAAATACTTAAAAAAAAATGACTAAAGTAGTCAAAGTCCTGTACATGGTATCTTTATGGTACCTATTCATAAATACATTCATAAATACACATATATATATATATATATATATATATATATATATATATATATATATATATATATATATATATATATATATATATATATATATTAAATAAATATAAATACACACACACACACACACACACACACACACATTATTGTTGTCTTTTTTCATAAGTGCTGGGCTATGATTGTAAATTTGATTACAGTGTATTAACAATAAATAAATGAATAAATATTGACCTATTTAATCGCTAGTGTACTCAATTATTTAAATATCATGTTTTTGTAAGAAGACATATACCAATACTGGCCTGTAGCTAGAACAACATGAAATACCATGTCACAATAATTTTCAAGTCACTAAATTAGCTTTGCCTCCAGAAGAGAAACCAAAGAAATTGAATGATTTGATATTTTAAAAAGTGTTGTGTTATGACAAGACTTCATGACTTTGCAACTCATGGACAACTGACTGGTTTTGTTATGAAGTGAACGTATCAGTGCTGTAGTTGTAAAATGAACAAGTTATTTATTAAAGAAAAATGTTCTTTATTTTATCAATTGGATAGTAAAGTGTCCTTAAATTGAGGTTGGTTTCAGGTTAATTGACATTGAAAATATTAGAGGAAACAAAAAATGCTGCGTCATGCTTGCTTCACCTGCAGGAGTGTTCCTTTAAAGTCATGTTTATCAGAACAGCTGTTTCCAAAAATGATTCAGTCGAACTCAATTCATGATCCTGAACCTGATTGCAAAATAGTTTTTCAAACTGAAGAGTAACACCGGCACATACACAATGATAGTGTATATAGCATGAGTCATATAATATCTTCTCTCTGTATATTTTACTCACACTCATTCCCAGAGACACATGGTTAATGAATGTAGAAGGCTGAACGTGTTACATCGACCACACTTTTTGCTAGGGGAGACTCCGACTCTGACCTTTTCCAGTCCCACCGAAAACACTCCCCAACAACACATTAACATCTTGGTGCAGTGATAATAAAGTGAGCAAAACTGATTAAATTCCTGAAGGTGTTTGGAACTGCCTGGTAAGGTTCCAGCGCCCCAAAATAATTAACTCAGCCGGAGCTATAAACATCAACGCTGCGCACGAATGCAGAGATTTCATTCTCTGGTAATTGCTTCTGTGCATTGAATAAGTGAGTAGGTTTTTAGGTATGCTGTGGCAGAGTGCATCTCATCTCTGAATATGACATTCCAGTGTTTTTCCCCTTCATCAGTGGTTACAAAAAAAAAGAAAGAGGAAAAATATGCTGAACAAAGCTGAGGCATCACAACACACAAACCCAACCTCTAAAGGGAAATTGTGTGTGTGTGTACAGTATGTGTGTGTGTGTGCCTGATGCAGCAAGACGTGTTTTTCCTAAGTGCTGTGGTTAGTATTTATGTGTGTGTACACGTGCATGAGAGTGTGTGCCCAGCTCTTAAAGTCAGTCTCAAGCCCAAGTGGCTGTTGAAATATGGATGCACGGTGAAACTGCCCTGCTATCCCCCCTTGCTGTGCATCTGCAGTCACTGTCTTATCGCAATGAGCTGTGACAAGGGAATTCAGGGGGAATGGGTCTGCCTCAAAAGCCATTCCTACTGCCGCTAATTGTCTGTCATCCTGAGCTGATAGGCAGCAGGCCACTGACAGACAGAGCTCATCACTGAGAGACGGTACACAATTGGATTCTGCAAGGACGGAGCCTCGTCTAAATGCCTAAATGGAGAGGGAAGGAGTTGCATTGGACAAGTCTCCGCCATGAAGCAAGTTATTGGCATTGGTGGGAGAAGAATTCATTAAGTGAAGTTCAGATTAAGTTTTCAAAACGTCCTGTCAAAATGTAGTCAAATGATGATAAATGACATTATCAAAATGTGAACAATGATACATCAATACATTCTGTGCGAAGCAATTTTATTGCTATGGCTGGCTGTGGTTGAGCTTGTTGAACAAATTCATGTGAAGTGAGATGGCTTAGTCATTTAGTTGTCATGGTTCTAAACTAGGGGTGTCCCTGAGTCCCTCTAAAGTCTAAATGGTCACAAGATAAAACTAAGGGGTCATGAGACGATTGACGGTAAAGGAAGGAAGAAATTAATACAAGTAGTTACTTTTCCCTATGGGTATGGGGCTGAAACGTGTACATAGTGCTTATCCCATGATCCCATCTACTAACGTAAAACACAGTCAATTCAATCTATGTGCACAAATTGACTTTTGGGGTCTGTCCATGTGCAGACACGTTTCTGTTGGAAGAGTGACCTCAGGTGGACGTCCACTTTGTAGAAAGTGTGTCTGCAGAAGGCAAACACCTACAAGGATCGTATTGTTTGCCTCATTGCCCCTTGTGGCATAACACCAAATACAGAGCAGTAGCATGAGGTATACAGCTCATTGACATAACGCCTAGAGGCAAAACGATTAGTCGATTAATTGATTAGTCGATTGACAGAAAATTAATAAATTAACAATTTTATTCATTTTCAGAGCAATAACACATCCCTAGTTCCAGTGCATCAAATGTGAAGATTTGCTGCTTCCATCTGATCATCTTGAGTTTTTATTTTAAATTTTTCATTATTTTACTATTTTTCTGACCATTTCTTAAACCAAGCGATGAATGAATTCATACAGAAATAAGGCACGTTGATGGATAATGAAAATGAGTGTTGCAGCCCACGGCACATATCTTGATTCTGGATATAATAATGTAAATATTTCAGCAATGTTTGCCACCAATGTGCATTTGCTTGAGGCATTTTTGTATTGTTTTGTCAACAAAGCTGTTTTTATTATTCTGCCCTTTAATTATATGTTAAGACAAGTCACACAACCACCAACACGAGTTCACACGTGCTTTGTTGTCCTCTCATCCACCCTCTATATTATTTGCAGTACCAGTTATAGAAGGCTGAATGCTCCCTATGGCGTTTAAATCTAATTTCCTCAAGTCGGCGTAATATTGATCTCTCTGATGGTGGTTTATTATTGATACAGATTTTCTTATTCTTTCGTTCTTACTGTTTCCGTTTCTTCAAACTATCACACAGGCATGGATGACAGGCCACCCTCCCTTTTTGTCTGATCTGGGAGTGGGACCATTGCTGTTGTTTTTCAGCTGCATTGCAGTCATTTCCAAAGACGTCTGTATTTCACTGGGGAAAAAGAAGATGGATCGAAGAAGAAAAGGCAGCTGAGGACAGCTACGGAGATGAGGAATAAGAAGAGATGGACAAAAAGGTACTGTAGAGAGACTTAGTAAAGTAACAAGAAATATAAAAAGGAATAATGGACAAGCTCAATTCAAGGTGTTTTGAGCGTATCTATCCCTGAGTCATTAGTGTGCCACGATTTGTCTCAAAGGCCACTGAAAGGACGCTGCAGCCCTCACAAATTAAACAGCCCTAGTTCCCTCATTTATTCACTCACATTTTCATCAGATACCTCCTTCTTACTATTCATGACATTCAGAACCAAGACAGCGTACATATTACATTCCCGCAGTCAGTCAGCGTAGCAGACAGCGGGGCAGTAACTTACTGTATATTTCTGCAAAGCGAGTTGCAGCACGTAACTCATTTCCCACCGACTCTCCGTTGGGAGGGAATTAAAAAAGATGGACCTGAAATCGTCAGACGGTTGACCTATAAATCCACAAGTGGGCCACAGGGTGTTGTGAGGAGGGAGCGGGCAATGGAGAGAGTCAGAGGGATGTGGATAGGGCCAAATAAAGGGAGGGAGGAAATAACAAAAATGGACAGGAAAAAAGACAGCTAGAGATAACAATATTAAGTGCGTATTGACTTCAGCTGTCAGGCAGAACAAACACAATCAGACGGCGAGATATTCCACAAGGGTGTGTCCCACCTTCCCCCCCAGCAGTTCCTGTATTGCCTACTTCGCCTGGCTGTAATCCTTTCTGTGAGATTCCCTCTACGCAAACTGCCTCCCCCCCTCCCCCCAGTACTTTTTCAGGATAACAGGTTAAAGGAGGACGTGCAAAGAATATGATTTTTCACACCGATGATATGCATTAATTTCTTTTGACAATGGCTGCACAGATTTGCCGCAGCCAGAGGTAGAGTGAGTGAGAGACGTGGAGAAAGTATAGAGTGACGTCAGAAAAACCCCGATGAAACAATACTGCGGTGCTGTGAGCGAGTGTTCAAAATGGGCCGCAAAATGGAGCGCGGGGCTTATCTGTTATGTTATTGTGATTAAAAAGCGAGTGTTGGCACACATAACGTTTAACCTACATACCCCATCTCCAGCGATTTTCCAGCGAGAAGGACCCTTTTATCTGCTAATAGACCTTGGTAATCCCCCAAACATGCATGTACTGCACACACTGGCGGCTTCTAATGAATACCGAATGAGAGAAGAGTCAGAAAACAACAGATAGCTCATGCTACTGTGTGTGCAGAAGGTCCGACATCATGGAAAGACAAGCTCCCAGTTTTGTTCACATCAATCAGGACTCACTACAGCATACCAAACAGTTTATCAATGACATAACAAAAATTATTTGTTCCTTTCATCGTATAGGTATCTGCAGATCAACGCTGAATTTTCAAGCAAATATATACAAAATAGTCTGTGTCACTGCATCCCTGAGGTCAGATTTGAATACATTTCATGAATTGTGAACTCTGTGACGCAAACTGCTCCTGACAAAGACAGCTGACTTGCAAAATGTTGATTTTATCACTGAGCATCGGCAAACAAATGGCAACATGAGGATAAATCATCCATGGCCGGTTGCAAATTGCTGAGAGGAGAGTCATGCATAATACAACACGAATTTTAGCCCAGCGTGGCCGGATCTGCCACATTCACTTTCACTGTGACCGAAACACAGCAAACACCGGGATGCATGTACAACACCAAGGTGAGAGTTGAATTTGAGATGAATTAAATGTACCCCTTAAAAGGAGCCTTTGATATTTGTAAATGCATACTTTGTTACAGGTTGAGTCCGCGACTGATACAAATCAGTGAATATGTCCTCGATCCGCTACCTGTCCGAACTGTGTGTGCAGTGCACTGTACGAACATACACAGCTTAGGCTCTGTAAACTAGGATGTAAAGAAAAGTTGCCCGTCATAGCTAGCAACATGCCTGTTTACAGAGCCTAGGCTGTGTGTTAACACTGGATTTATTTTCAGTGCACAAACAGTACGGACAGGTAGCAGATCGCAAGGACATATTGATGGATTTTGACAAAAAGGGATTTTTACAACAAGCATTGTCAAGAAGATCAGATTAGAGCCATTCAGTATCTGTTTTAGAGGTAATGGGGAGAAGAAATGGGAGAGTGCACTCGGGGGGTTTGGGAGGAAAATCAGAGCGGAGAGGAGCAGTGTGACCATATGCAGAAAATTAGATTATGAAAAGGATTATATTGACTACAGCTGGATTGGAACCTGATGCCTCTAAGAGAAGGGAAAAGATACAGCATGGAGAGGGAGGGCCGAACGGGGAAAGGAGGATCGCCGGAAAAAGTAAGATGTAAAGAAGTTTCTTTGGGAGTTGGGTGGAAAAGTCGTATTGCAGTAGAGAGAGAGAAAGAGAGAGAGAGAGAGGGGGGGGGCGTACAGGAGGAGAAGACAGCTCAGCAGATTTAGGTATCCTGGGTAACTTTTAGGGGCTGGCACTGAAGTGAGCATCTGACACTGTAGTGGCCGGTCCTTGCTCCCGAAAAAAATAAAAATAAAAAGGTTCAGCTGGGTTCTCCTGCTCCACAGGACTGAGCTTAAGCTGCAGTGCCTCTTAGTGGTTATGTACTGTATGGGCCTAAGTGCTGAATCTCTTGACCATGATCAAAAAGAAAAGACATGAGGGCATAGAGAGGACAAGGAAAATGCCACACACAATTGCACACAGACCTTATTTAGATAAATTATGACTGGTATGCTGCTTTAAGGCTCAAAACTTAAAAGCTATGGTGTAACTGCCATTCCCTTCCTCTCCATCATTTGGCCTGTTTTGAGCTCCTCCTAACAATCCTTGCAGACATGTGTGTGTGTGTGTGTGTGTGTGTGTGTGTGTGTGTGTGTGTGTGTGTGTGTGTGTGTGTGTGTGTGTGTGTGTGTGTGTGTGTGTGTGTGTGTGTGTGTCTATGGGCCAATGTGTGAAGAGAGAGACTGGAATGAATCAATGTGATTAATTCATGTTAATCGCTGCCCCCTGGTGTCGGTGCGGTGGTTGTCGTTACTTTACTTTGCCCAGAAGATGAATCTCCCACGTCGATAGAGAGACAGATACAAACTCATGCTGCTTCACACTGCAGTTACCCCGGGCACACAAAAAAAATAAAAAAATAAAATAACTACCTTCGCCCCTCGCGGTATTTGGAGAATATTAACAAGGCTGGGATGATGTATCAGAGACAAACAGGTCGTGACAGATTTTGATATGAATTCTCCCTCCTGCATATTCCGACCGTGATTTAGAGGCTTCACGCAAGCATGCACTGCAAAACTGTAGGGCGTTGTCTGCATACTGATGTCCTGCTCACTCACAGAGGAGCAGAGGCCTCGTACAGTACAGTACAGTACCAATCGTTTTAACAGGACTATATCCCTCACAAAGCAAACACAGATTTAAAACGATTCTCGTGAAGACACTACGCAGGTAAACATTCACACAAAGTAAAATCAGCTTCGACCAATTAGTGCAAGATGAGAAGGAAAGGCACAATATACTGGCTGTGGCAATATGCAATATGCACCTTTCAGAAGCACACATACCATGTGGGTGACAATTTGAATGGGCCCGTTCCCCCCCTCTGGTTACAGACCACCATGAACAGATACTAACTGGAGCAGATATGTGTGTGTGTGTGTGTGTGTGTGTGTGTGTGTGTGTGTGTGTGTGTGTGTGTGTGTGTGTGTGTGTGTGTGTGTGTGTGTGTGTGTGTGTGTGTGTGTGTGTGTGTGTGTGTGTGTGTGTGTGTGTGTGTGTGTGTGTGTGTGTGTGTGTGTGTGTGTGTGTGTGTGTGTGTGCATGTGCGCGCATGTGATTGATTGAATTCAGGTCTTTTGTTGAAATGTAGCCTCATTCATAAGTGTATTGGGATTAATAGATAAATATAACTGTACTTGTACACAGTAGCCCGCAATAGAAGCTTGAGTCTGTTTTAAGAAAGCACAAAATTGCAGAGGGAGTAGGAATCTATAATAAAAATGTGTGCAATTCGAGCAGTGTGATTATACAGTATGATATTCTGGGCCGTGACAAAGTGGTCTATCTGAATCTCCCATTGAAGCTATGCCGGACAGAAAACACTAAAAAGGAACCCCTACAATTTTGTCTCAGGTCTGCATAATTTGGGTGTGAATATGTGTCTGCATGGAAATAGAAAATCATCCTGTTTGCTGTATGTCTTTGGCCATGTGATGGGGCGAGAGCATTGAGTGGTCCCCAAAGAGGGAGTGATTGTGTGTCACTGCTCGTTCGAAGCCAATCTGTTTCTTCAGTGGAGTCAATATAACAACAGCTGAATACACTACAGGAGAGGGGCTGCCGGATCGATAATGATGCCACATCATCATACCATGATGAGACACACAAGCAAATACAGTACATGCAAAGTCAGCTCCTTTTTCCGTCCAAACTGCATGTTCTCCAGGCTTAAAAATGGTGCACGCATCAAGAGAGATCATGTTCTTGTAAGCATTGCCATTTGTTTTTCCTTTCGACTTCACAGTAAACAGCAAGAGTCCCGGATGGGATGTGTTGCACCTTGTGTAACAACAGTAATCCATGTGTATACTGCATTGTCTACATAAATGCCATTAAAAGGTCCACAAGGAAGTGGGTCACTGCAGATGCTTTCTCTCCACCCCCCCTCTTTGTCTTCTGAATTTCCAGCAGGAGCTTAAGGTGGTATTTATACTCTCTGTAAGCAGAGTCGATTCCTCTGTATGCCTTTCCCATCAGCCCAAAAATATCCCTTTGCGTTTTATTAATAAACACAGGAAACTATATTAGGTGCTTTCTCTCCCGATGCCGATGCAGAATTACAGATAGCAAAGAAAACTCAAAGAATAAAAAAACAAGCCAAGTCAGTACATTCGGACCCACTTCCACAGGAATGGAGGACAAAACATAGAAAAAGATAAAGTGCGTGAGAGAGAAGCGTGCGAGGTAGATACATAATGAGGATAATGACTGATGATTCGAGCACGGCTGACATTGCACTCCACGGGAACTCAAAGGCAGAGGGGAGAACGGGAGGCCCGATTTAGAGCGAGCAGCTGTTGTGCAGTCCGCCTCGTTTCACATCTGCCAAGTCACTGTTGGCAGGGCGCTGAGGTGACTTCCCAAGCTCCACCAGTCATTCTGCCTCTTCCTTCCATCACATGTTAATCTTCTCTGTAGACATATAAACGTCACAAACCCAAACTGGATGTACTGCGGTCATTTGCATAATTAAGTGAGGCAGGGCACTATTTATTAGCAGGCCTAGTACCACAATACTGAGAAAGGTCCTCAGTCTTCATTTAGCTAAGAGTTCAGAAAGCTGTATCAGATGTGCTGACTCTGTGTGCCTGTCTGCAGGATGTAGCTCTTGCGTGTGGGTGCCCTGTGGTGACACGTATAGCTCAGCTCAGCCAAAGCAAACAGTGCGGCATGACTCTGCATAGAGAAATGCTACCTTGCATAAGATCAGGCCATGCTGCTGTTTGACCTATCTGTCTGTTCTAGGTTATGTTGGCAGTTAATCCCGGTGTATGGAATCAGCACCAGCCATTGTCCAACTGTGACCTTTGGAGTATGACTGCAAGCAAACCGTATCACATTTCATTTAGTCACACAACTCACACGGAGCAGATTTAGTATGTTAATATAGAGAGTTAGAGATATTTGGCTTATAACCTCTGATCTCGTCACTCCCTGCAACAGCATACACCGAGCTGAGCATGGCGGATTGGGGATTTGACGACAATGAGCACTCCCCAGAGAGGAACTAAGATTCTGTGTCTACTGGCAAAAAAAACAGCTCAGACAGCAGTGCGTTTAAGGCATATTTACAGAGAAGTATAAACATATTATATATTTATTATACTATCTATGGTATAAACACATGAAGCAATACTGTAAAAGCATCATAATACACATGCGACAGAGCAAAGTCGACTCATTTCATGCTAGTTTGCGCAAATTAAAGGTGCACTACGCAGTTTCAGCCGGATGGCGATTTTCTTAAATTTGCAGAGCCTGCAGTTAGTTTACACAACATATTTTCTCGACTTGTATTTGTAGACAAAACTGTAGGCCAACAGTACCAACTGTAGTGAAACAGTGAAAAAGCTATATTTTAAGGTATCTTTCCAACTTCAAACATTGTTCCAGGTATCCAATTTTCCCATGGAGAAAGTTTGTTTATTCTGTTATGAGAATAACCATTACAAAAAGGTTACTTCTCTGACACCCAAAGTTACATAGCGCACATTTAAGAGCAAATATGTTTGCTCGCTAAAGTAAAACATAATGAGATGTGGTGTTTTTTTCAACCTGCCGTCCTTCTGGTTTGAAAAACACATTTGTCACCTCTAGATGCCTGTATCTCTTTAATAAAGCCAACATGGGGTAGCATGATCTGACTTAAGTGAGCTGGCTGTATGGTTGGCACTCCTTATTTCCATCTCTGTATAATCGCTAAATACACATTTGTAAGTGAAAATCTATATAGCAGTTCTAGGATTACAAAGCTAAGGCTATGTGGACATTCGGCATATTCCGTACACTATTCATATGACCTTATTTAAAACACCATACGGCACACACAATCGCATTGATGTAGAGCTGCTCCTAACCATGTGAAAGTTTTTGTAATCTTTTAGTGGAAACAATTTGTAAAACTCCTGCCCAGACACATTTTTCTGGATCCCACTGTCCGGAAAATACCTGAGGGACACAGGGCAATATCCTACCGCAGTTATTAAAACTTTGGGTGTTAAATCCTTTCCTAATTTATAGAACTACTCAGGGATTATTGCAGAGAGTGTGTACGTAATAATGAGAAATAGAGGTGCAGTTCCAATTCATTCGGCCTTCTCACCCCGGGGTGTTACATGTAATTACTCCTGCTTGCGAGGTTGGGAGGTTGGCAGATTAAAAAGGAGTAGCCCTCAGGCCGGTGGGGACAGCCAGTTAGTTAGAGAGGCAGCCACCGACCGAGACTCTCCTGATGTGACACAGACTCCCATGGCTGACAGGAATCTCAATGCACCTCTCAAGGTGACACCTGGACAGACACAGTCGTCACTCTGGTGGTAAACTCACTCAGGAAATAAGTACCTACAGTATGTCACCCACAACCAGTGTGCCCTCTGTGTGCAAAAAATAGGTGTTGAGGGAAATCTAGGTAGTGTACATTTTGAGGGACTTATTGGGACTTTCTATTTTTACCTGAATAGGATTAGCTTCATAGTGTGGTATTAATATTTTTACTTTAGTAAAGGTCTCTAAATGTCTTCCACCACGAATATTATGCAGGATTTGTATGACAAACACCTTTTTTTTTTTTTTTAAACAAGGCAATTTAGATATCTCACAAAGATCGTTTATGTTGAAGACCTCTACTGGTGTGTGCTTTGCTCCGTCTGCAGGTTGGGAAACTGTCTAAACTGCCCACTTGCTCTGTCCCACTGTAACTCAAGCCCCTGTCAAGACAGTCCCTGTAGCAATTACTGATATTGAACATCTTTCAATCAGCCCTTAATGCACACCTTCCACCTGCCATCAGTGTGTACATTACACTGAAATTACACACTAATATCCAGCACTAATCAATAAACTATTGCGCAATAAAGCAAGCGGAGAAGGTTGATGGGTCTCTGTATAAAGCTAGTGTGCCCTCAAGTGGTGCACATAGGTAACCAAAAATAATAATATAGGTGTACATGTAAAATGTAAAAAAGGTGGAAATGTATTTCAGCTCTTCAATGAGCCCATTTGCAATCTTTGAGACACAAATATCCCCTTCCAGAACTAGGTGTGTGTGGTAAATTTGACACTGGGTATTTCCTGGGACCTCCTGTGTGCCGCTATAGATGGGAGGGAAAAGAGAGAGGAGTGCTGAACAATTAGAGGTGGGTTTTTTTTAGAAAGGGGATAGGAGTGATTCACAGGAGTTGGCAGAGTGAGTGATGGTAGCACAGATCTGCACCGGGGCTTTTATGAGGTACTTACTTCCTTCCTCTGCAGCACTAAAAGCTATAGATCTTGGATTCCAGCACTGCTTCTCTTGCTCACGGCCCCTTCTGCTTGTCTGACCGTGCCGCATCATTAATTGGAAGATTAAAATACTATTAGGTGGGCAGCAGTGAGGGAGAATATAACATAGATATTTTGATAAGAGACTTTTATGCTCACTTGACTGCTATTCTATATACCTTCAGAAGTCTTTATCAACGGTCATGCTAACCAGATCCTTCCTTCATTCTGCAACAACGGCGAATGGGTTAGGGTTGATATACAGTAAAGCTCTACAACAATACTTTATCTGCACTATGTCCTGGATGATTTTAAATTTGTGTATGATGCTCATAACAGTTAGGAAATGTAAGTACAAAATGGCAGAATATCTCTGATATGGGTATGGTTATAAATTCAGTCTAAAACAATTATTCAGGGGTAAACAGATGCATGTAATTCTGCATGGGTTAGGCTTGGAACTTTAAATGTCATCAGTGGAAATCTTTTACCAATTATTGGCCATTATTGGTCATTGGTGTGGCCAGAAGACGTTTAAGTGCTAAAGATGATATGGTTTGATTTTCAGTAAAAGCAGAAGAAAATAAGGGAAACTCAACAGATATTTTACATAACAGTTGTAAAATGTCCTGTGTGGCTTTGTGGGGTGAACCAAATATTTGTTTGCACCAAATCTGGTGAAACAAAGCACATTGTCACATATGATTTTTTGTATATATATATATATAAATTCAATATATTGTGATGACAAATTAAAGGGCCGTTTTATTCCTGTGTTTACACACACATTGACTTTACTAGACTTGCTGCTTTGCAGTGCGCTGGCGTCACCCTCTGCATGGGAAACAGGACATTGTTTTGGTAAATATAATATAAAACGTATTAAATTAAAATAAAATAAAAGATGATTTATAAATCTCATAATTTACTATTTCAAAGACAAAATACATTACGTAAGTTTTCTATGGAAGGTTGAAACTTAAATATAAAGATTCCAATATCCCTTCTTTAATTCATATTAAACAAATATTTTTAATACACACGCAACATAGAACTAGTTACTTGGTGAATCATGGTAAACATGCAGGTAAATTGAACCATCTAAAGTCATTCAAATATAGACAAATATTTAAATGTGTACCAAGAATGAACCTCACCACTAAAACAATTATCTCTGTATCCCCTGTAGTATAAACACTGCTTGTTCAGCAAAAGTCACTAATAAAGAACCATTTTATTTTGGTTGTTGATGTGAATTCATTTGACATCTTACATTATTATAGATTATCGAGATCAGTGTGATACGAGGATGACGTGACACTGAGCACTTCAGATAGAGCAAAGGCCCTTTGAAGCTTTTGGCAAATTATTGAAAAAATGAAAACAAGACTATACAACATTATAACAGAATTTATAATTCAGAAAAGACGAAAAAGCACAATAGGTGCTCTTTAATGATTTAAAATAAAATCCCTGTGAGTAAAACACGCAAATTGCAATATCAATGTTAAAGAATATTCAACAATAACAAATGTACAACTTCTGATTCCATTGTTTGATTGAACTGTTCAAGCTGGTTATAAGAAAAAGGAAACCATTTATATATTTTTTTTCTTTATTAAAACAATAAAACATCCAAAGTGTTAAGAGAGAAGAATGCAAGCACAGTGACAGTTAGGCAACTGGAACGTTTCAGTATGAACTCAACAGTGCTCTGCAAAATAAGGTTGTCGGTGCATTGTGTAACATCAAGAATTATAAAATTCAAAATATAAAAAAAAAGAATCAAACACATCTCGAGTGTGAGATTTTTAACCAGTGAGGAAGTCAGTCGGCGTGAGAGCAATGACACAGAAAAATACACTACTACACACCGCTGCTGTTGCTATTTGAGACACTTTGCCCTTTATCTATCAGCATACATACATCATTATAATGTCCAACCAAAATTATACAAAAAGCTTTTAAGGTAAAATGTTCATGTGTGACAAATTAGCTCTACAGACATCAATATAGTAGCATTAGAAGAATTACATGTTTTTGCTTTTTACAATACAGAAGCTGGTTTGCTGAATTGCCCTAACACCCTTTTTCCCTTAACATAAATTATTATACTTAAAACAAAAAATAAACTTATTTTCATAACACAGTTCTTCAAGTAGCTGGCAACTGTATTCCATGTAGTTTGGGTTGCTTTTCAAATGGTAAACAAGTACATATTTTATTGTCGTTACATATTCTGTTCCATATGCAGTTTATGAAATAATGTGTTTATAACAATCGGACTAATACCCTTTGACGTTGATTTTGAAATGATGGACAGAACAACGGATTGAAAGACTGCAATGTCCAAGAGCCAAAGGAGAGGAGGTAACATCTCATTGAAAAAAAACACGTATCTATCATTTTGGATTTATTGATATAGTTAACATTTGGCTGTTTTCATCTGGCATTCCTCTCTCCCTCTTGTGTAGCCAAAACATTTACCAAAGCAGCATCAGGTAAGAAAATCCAGGCTAGTGTCAGGTACATACAGTATGTGTTATGTACTCATCCAAAATAACACCTGTGAAAAACCCACAAGCAGGTACGTCACTCATAAATCAGTCTGAATAATTACTGCGGTGTTCATAAATAACTCGACAATTAAAACCCTGTGAGACAAGCCGCTCCTTGTCTTGGGAGTGATTGCTGATAATGACTTGTCAGTGTGTGTGCAGTCACATTAGCCACTGAGCATATGAAAAGGGAGGGAAGTGTTTTTTTTTTGAGTGACCGTGGTCATCAAATACAGTCATGGCTGCAGGTTGTTACTTTTTTTTGGCAAACAGAAGCAGGAAACATTCTGCTGACGGTCGGAAGAGGGTTGTTTACCTCTCTTCCTTCCCCTCTGTCCCCTGCTCGATGCCTCACCATAAGAGGATGCATCAGAATTCAAATAACTCAAAACATTAAAATATTAACATTGTTAACAAATAGCAATCATATTAAAAATCTTCAAAAATAATAAAAAATCTGGAATCCTTCTCCTGCACAGCGGTTGTTGATCCCCATCCCACCCCCACTCAGTTGGTTTTTGCAGTGGTCTAACACTTGTGCTTCATGGCAAGCTGTAGAGAAAATGGGGTGGGGTGGAGGGATAAAAGATTTAGAATATTAATATTAAACCAATCTTTCAGCAAATTGCTAGCCAGCTAAAAACAACAAGTACTGCAGGTGTATCAAACAATAAAAAGCCATTGTGAGGACAGTGAGTAAAATGAGGAAAGCTATAAAGGTACCGGTTTTATTTGAGAAAAAAAGCTGTTCATTAAGGTTTAGGTTTAGGGGTTCTGGTGTTTTTTCTTTTACATTTATCTCATTAACAAGGGTTTCAATGGGCTCGGCTGGAGGCTTGCTAGAGGGATGACCAGGGCCCTTGATCTAATACAAAGCTACAGGGTAAGGAGGCCTAAGGTTTAAAGACAGACACACACACACGCGCACAAAAGTGAATATAAAGGAGTGTGGTAGCTATGAGGAGAACTGAATTCTACAGATTGAACATGTGGGGGCAGTAGAGCAACATGCAGAAAGGAGGGATCTTGATTTAGACAGTGCAGCTAAATCGTTTTGAGTGACAAAGTGAGGAGCAGAGCTGGGATTGTAGATGTGAACAAAGAGAAGAAGAGTCAAGGTGACCCTCTCACAGTATGGCAATCTTTTAGCACTGCAAGTCCACTTACAAACACATGCAGAGAAGCAGGACAAGCTCAAATCATTCACAATATATGATGTCAAGCCTTAATCAACAGAAATGGAATGTATAAAATGCAGACAGCCTTATTAATTCTACCAGGAATTACTTCTTCTTTCTCCATCTGAAAGGCTAGCCATTGCCTTTAACAGAGGGCTTCAGGCGTGCAACATTACGAGTCTTGATAATCAACCAAGAAGAATAGTTATAAATCAAATTATAAAAAAGCTAAAGGCAACAGATGAAATGAGAGACGCAGGCATATGTGTGATTCTCCCCACAAGAGCTGGAGCATTTTTCTCTGCTTATCACAGATTTTTTGTAATCCATCACAGTGAGGAAGCTCATTTGTGCGTGGTTAGGAGGAACATGCAGGGTCTTTTAATTGTCCCACACTCAGTAGTATGGCATTATTAATCAATCAAAATAGTCATTGTTATAGGTAGGAGAAGGCTGTACTATGAAGGTCATTGAAATCCCACTTTAGATGGCACATTATCGATACACTAACAGCCTGACAGTGGGACGTGGCTGCTTAGTTTTTATACAAGAAGCACAGCTGCAAATCCCCGGAGTTTGT
This sequence comes from Ammodytes marinus, assembly GCF_949987685.1. Classification (NCBI taxonomy): domain Eukaryota; kingdom Metazoa; phylum Chordata; class Actinopteri; order Uranoscopiformes; family Ammodytidae; genus Ammodytes; species Ammodytes marinus. Next base: position 10,140,171 of record NC_137219.1, on the reverse strand, counting down.
GATATACATTGGGCTATCAAAAAGACAGCCACGACCATAATCAGTTACATAATCGTTACAAAGCAATTGATTTTTTCTTGGTTTTTGCAGTTAAAAAACAAAATCATATTATGTTAATAGCCTCATTAAACAGCATGCAATTAGTTTTTCCCTGACAAACAAGAAATCTGGGATACATGGAGTATGAGGGAACGCCCAATAGAAAACTATTGACGAGAGAGTAAATGAGGGGGGAAGAAAATAAAAATGATCTTCCCAGAGTGCACTGCAGCCAAGAGGGCTGGAGTCACAATGAAACAACTCTTACAAATACCCTCAGTTTACAATGTTTGATCTTTTTGGCTGAACTGATGTTGACTTTAAAAAAAAACATGCCAAGTTATTCTATGAACAGTCAGAATCGTGATGCACTGTATTAAAATGCACATAGTAAGCCCGCCTTGAGGGTTACGCCTTGGAATGTATCTAGCTAATATTTTTGCCTCACCTTGTGTGCAGTGACAGAGAACACCTCAGCACTGTTCATCATGTCTGCAGTCTTATCTTCGGCCCGACCTAATCGCTCACCGCGCTCGTTCAGAGCCTGGCTGGCCTTCTGTACGGCGCTGGTCACACTGTCTGCAGCTGAGTGGAGTATACTGTTACCTGCAGATACAGGGGAAAAGAAAGGAGGGAAAAAGAAAAGAGGAAGAAGAAATTATGAAACCTTTGGTGAACAACAGAACGTAGTTAAACCAGCTCTAACAGACGAAGCTGTGACATGACATGGGTGTAGCTTAATCAGCGACCCTGAGCATTAGTGTCAATCGAGGAAGACACAATGAAAAACTAAATGGCATCCATCAGGTGCAAACGTGGGAAGGTGGCTGATGAGATTTCTTCAAAGCTGATTGACTTGAAGGATCAGGTGAAATTAACCTTTTCAAACTTCAAAATGTGCAGCAACAGCACATGCACCCCCAGATTTAATGTCTCTTTAAAAAAGAGAGAAAAAAAGCACCATTCCTAGTGACATTCAGAACCGTTTTTTCTTCAATTTTGAACTTTATGTGCAACTTATGCGATTACTCTCCCCTTCTTCGAAAACTATAGAGTAATAAAGAGAGGAGCCCTGGAGAACCAGTAATGGATATTAGACGGAGAATACGTCTTCCCATAGCTGTGGCGGCCCTGCGGATATTTACACTGACAAGACATTAATCTAACACACGTCGGAAGTGCTGCTGTTGTGCACTTTGCTGTAGCAACCAGACTGTGAACAGCAATCTTCCTCATACTTTTTGTCTTCGTCTGCAATGTAGATGAAATGGAAATTTGCATTTCATTATTTATTTTTGTTTCCCAAAGAAGAATAAAAAGGACACTTTGTGTGTATATATATATTTATATTTATTTAGAGCATTGATTTAGTGATGAACCCTCCAGCCACTCAAAAGGTCAAACATACTGTTAAGTTATATAAAATAATATATGACTATTATCTGCCTGTGCCTAAGTTTCAAAAGTGAAAAATAAAGAAAAACAATGAATGAAAAGATAAGCAACATTCGATTTTAAAATGTCTTCATCCTGAGAAATACAGTAAATAACTTGAGGTGAAGAAACGAACCAAGCAAAACTTGAAGGTACAGACTGTATTGAGACTTGACAAGCCTAATCCTCTCTACTTCAACACCAAACTGCAATATAGAGTGAGTGTCCTGCGGCTTCATGGCAGGTAAGCTGAGTGGCAGATCATTGGGAATAGCTCTACTGCAGAGGGTTTTATTACAGCCCAAAAGCAGACGGCAAGGCCAGCTGGTGTTCCTTGGAAAGGAAGTTAACTTGATAAAGTCAAAGGCAGTTTTTGTAGAAACACACCCGCGCCATAGACACACAGACGGACGTTTAGATGTTCACACACACAAACTTAAGGAAATTGAAACATGTGCACATACACAGGGCTTTCCCTTTAGTCAGTTTTCCAGAGATCACAGTAAATGAACCGCAGCCTGCAGGCCATACTGCACATGATGAACACATCTGGACAAATGATGAAATAAGCTTCCTTCCTTCCCCTTTCCATTTGGTGAAAAGTATACATATTAGAATCTGCCCACACAGCAAACAAGATCCCCAGCTCCAATATGATTGGAGTATTTACTTTCTTAACTAGGAAGTCTGCAGCCATTAGCAAAGCAAAGTTCAAGTGTAATTATCCTGCATTGCCAATGTGGATACTATTAGAAAAGCACTCCTTGTGAAAGAAAAAAAACTTTCTCTGAGAAGCGTCACTCGAAAAGGATAAGACCTTTTCACCTCACAGATTTCCTCTTGATCCTCTCCTCCTTCGACTGGAGTGCCGGGAGTAATATTCCCATCTTCCCCCACACATAACCCTCAACCCTCACAAGGCTCTCAGACAACATCTCCCTTTATTTCTGTCCAGAACACAATTTTTTCCTTTCTCTGGTGCCTTTCTTCTCAACTGTCAGAGATCAGTAGAGAGCGGTGACGTGGGCTCCCCCAGTGGAGAAGACCAGGTGGAAACATTGCGGAGAGTTTATGAAGGAGGCTGCAGCATCAGCAGCTGAATGAAACATGTGTAGGAGTGGATTATGTTCATGCGATGCCCTGTGATCCAGACTCTTAGCCTTTAGTGAGCTCATCAGCCATTCACTGGCCATTCACTGGTTTGTTTTTTTATGTTACTTAGGAGGTTGACTGGTATTAAATCAAGTATGCATTTTAATCCTGCTAGAGTTTGAAGTTTTTTCCTGTCATCATGACCTAGAATGACCTACCAGTACGAGGGCCAAGCCTAGTACATCCACGACACGCCTCTCTCAACAATGCACAAGGAATTTTGTTGCTCTTACCCCGTGATATCTCCATGATATCCAGGGTTTCTTTGAACAATGGAGACTGAACAGAAAAAACGCAATGTTTTTTTTCTGTAAACAAAATATTCCAGCCAGAAAATAGGAATTATGAGCAAAGACAAACATAACAAGGGAAGGGGGAAAGCTCATTGAAGCCCCTCCTTTCCGAGTTCTACTGTAAACAGCAGTAGATTACCGGCTGCTCTGCTGATACGCTGATGGCTATCAACAGGAACATGCCCCGTACTCTTCACAATACGCTGACTGCCAAATCTAATTTACTCTCAAAGCACATGGGATAGATTAGAGGGGATGGTTAACTTCACAAGCACAAACACACCTACACATAGCGCTCCATTCAAACAGTACATGCTACAGCGCCTTTAGTATTTCCACTCTGACAATGTCATCGCCATGCTAGGATAATGCAGTGGGGTATAACATGTGGGTGTTGGAAGGGAAAGAATGTCTCACGATCATTTTCTTTTTAAGTGTTAAGGAGAAGATACTTATCTGCCCTTCGACATGTACTATTAAAAATTCTCCTTATCACCAAGATAATACCATAGGGCTTTTGGTCGCTGCTATAACTTCGAAGCAGCATATGAATAATTCTGTCAAAGTATTTCTATAAGTGAATCCCAATCCTACTCACAGCTTCACCGACATACCCAGAATCTTTTGGGCCTCAACAATTACAATTGTTTTGGACCAGGGCCATCTATTCCCAGTTAGACCTGCAAGATTTTAAAATATCATCCTTGATTTAATTGTTTTTTGTTTCATTTGGGAGAGGACATACAATATAATAACATTTTCCTAACGTTAATTACAGATACTTACTGACTGACACTCTCTATACATTAAACTTTTGAATAGAAAAATACACAACAATGTCAAAATTGGCTGGTACAGTGTGTTCAATACACAATTTGTTTTACTCATAATCTGATAATCAAATTCCCCTTTTTCTTCCAGCAGTTATCAGAGGACAGGCGCCCAGAAAAGTAAATACAAAAATGCGCGAGGAATACTAATGAAATCAAATAGATTTCCACATTACTCTTTGTGATTAAATCAACCACAACAGCTGCGGCTACAATTTGAGTATTATTGTGAGTGTTATAAAATAACACATTTTATTTCATTTTTACATTAAACCAATTGATATTTCTTTTGCTCTCTATGTGTTTAAAGCTCTACACTAAATTACATTCAAATCCAATAAATCAACATGAAAGCATGAAGGCCTAGCCTGGTCCAACCAGACCATCGTACTTCATTTCATTTGTACAGAAGGTCTGGAAGTGCTGTAATTGGCAAACGTTCACTCACTTGGAGGCGGGTGTCTGTCGAAGTTTAAGACTATTGGATCTGCCCAGTGCCACTCTGGATTAGCCAACCAATCGCATCACGTTTGGTCATCACGTGTGTCATGAGCCGGCTTTTGATGGTGCGTTCCAGTTGGACAGGGAACTCGGAAATTTCCGACTTCACTACATATTGTAGTCTATGAATCTACCGGTACCTGGCAACAGTAACTTGTTAGAGCCTAACGTTTAGTTATTTAGACGAGAACGGTTTTAGGCGTCCATACATTCGCGAGCAGATGCACTGGAACACAGACAGGTCGGAACTCGGAACTACCAAGTCGGAAATCTCCTTCTTCCGAGCATAAAGGAACGCAGCATTCAACTGAAACTGGAGCGTTCTCAGCCACTCGCTCGGTTCGCTGATTGGACGATTGTAGATTCTCCGGAGAATCTGGGAAATGCGCTGTACACCCAGACTGACTACTGAAGGGAAAATTAAATTTGGCCGGATGTAGGCAGGCGGGCGGAGCCAGGCTAATGAAGGCCAAGGCTGACATTTTTTTTTAAATAAAGCAAAGCATTCCATCTGAGCTCATGTTTCTTTACAAGCTTTCTTCTAGAAAATCTACAATATTTTTACAAACTTCCTATTTAGTCCACATGCTATTTTACAGGGGGACAGTTTACTATAGGGGAGAACGGGGTGATTTGTCACACGGGTAGGTTGTCACAATCGTTATATCTCGGAAGCAGAAGGCGCTGTCTGTTAAATTTTGGTATGTAAATATCCACAACTGGGATCAGAGGTCACCTACATAGTCTTCCTTGGAGTTATGTCTCGTTTCCACTGAGTAGAGCGGGTCGGATCGGAGCGGTTCGGTCCGGGTAGTTTGGCTTTTAATTTGCCAAAAGTTGGGTAGGGTACGGTTTAAGCGCACCTAACCGCTCTGAGCCGCTCCTAATCTCAGTACTCCTCCGTTGGGGTACTAGCCACCTGAAAGGGTCCGAAAAGGCGGAGCTACACAATGCCGTCATTTGATTGGTCGAAAGAATCATTTCCGCCATCTCGGTAAGAGTGAAGAGAGTCTTGTGTTTTGGCGAAAATGTGAGCACAGCACTGTTTTGTGTGGTGGTTTTCCTTGTCAATAAATTAATCAGTTGATCACGTAGCTGCCGCAGCCAGTACTGTTCGCTCACTGTCTCCATGAGTTGCACCGAGCCGTCTCTGTGTGTTTACGCCAAAGATAGTAGTAAATACACGCTCACAACAACACGGGGGAATAAATAAAGAAGCGGCTGGTTTGACCAAGCAAAAACGAGAGACTGCTGGCTTGACCACAGTTGTTCCACGGCCCGATAGTTTGACCCACATTCTGGCGGCAGCTATCGCAGTCCAGCCTAAACTCCGCCCAACCAGTAAGGGTAGGGTCGGCGGTGGAAACACCACCGAGATTCTTAACAGTGAGCCGTCCCGCTCTGAGCCGCTCCGACCCGACCCGCTCTACTCGATGGAAACAAGGCATTTGAGGTGAGAGGACTGTTAGTGTTTTTCATGTCAAATTGAAAATATTTAGCTCCTCAGTATTTTTCTTCTAGGCTTTTACACAATGGGTTTATAACAAAACACTTGTTACCCTAAAAAAGTGTGAAGGGTAAGCTATAGTTTAGATTGTTTTAGCAAGCTAATTAGTTGTCAGATGGTTGTTGGCCTTGATGCTAGCAATACATTCCAGTTGGGGTTGGTCGTCACATTTTTTGGGAGGTTGGTTGTCACATGTTATCCAAAGGGTGCAGCCAGGAAAGGAACCCAATAACAAAAGAAAATGTCAAGCTGTATCCTCACTCACACCACAGAGAAGGAGAGAATTGAGCAGGAAAGGCAGCTAGCATGCTAAAGAGAAAAAGGGCAACAAAATCAAAACGACCCAGTGCATCCCAAACTAGACCAGTTGCCAAGGCTACTGCACCCCAGCTGGAGAAGAAGAAACAGAAGAGAAAGAGACAGGAGGAGGAATCTTCATCAGATGAAGAGGATAGCTTGTGTTTGGTTTGTATGGAAACGTTCTCCAGCACCCGTTTAGGGGAGGTAAGGGAGAAGTGTTGTATGTGCAACCAGTGGGCACACAATCTCTGCTTAGTTAGAGTGAGCAGACCCTACATTTGCCATCACTGTAACTCAGATAGTGAATGTGTGTATCCTAGTTGAGTAGGCTATTATTGTTAGACCTATTTGTTTTGTTCTTTATGTTGTTACATACAGTAGGTTGGTCTTAATATGGATTTCTTTTTTGTTAATTCCTTGCTCATTTTGTGTTAAGATGCATAAAGTTATGTAGGCCTATTTTTCAACTTGACAATGAAATGAAACTTTCAAATGTAGTTCTGCTTTCTTGCCTTCTTTTTAAGATGTTTCCCATAAAGATAACATTGTGACAAACAACCCCATAGTGTGTGACAACCGACCTCTTGATGGGGTTGGTTGTCACAATGTGTTAGAGTGTCTTTGATGGTAAATTTCTTCTTTATTACAATAAGTTAGAAAAAGTGAGGGGTTCACATTTCAAGCCAACACCTTAAGCTTCAATTTAATGTAGGAATGACTATTGAAATTTTTTTAGGTGATGAGCAATTCTCACTAGAGTAAAAAGTGTGCCTACTTACCCCGGTCTCCCCTATATTGAATTCCACAAAGGCAAGTTTAAAATAAATACAATATAGACCAATGCTCCTATTCGAACGTTTGTAATCAATAAAGATTAAAATAATGATGTGGACGTGAAAACAGAATTCAACAATAAATGGCTAATGTACTTGACATCATAGGGGCCTGAGAACAGCTATGCAGACCCTACTGTAAGATTAACCCCAGCTGCACTGTAATTAATGCTAAAATCTCAACATTATTCGTAGCAAAATAATGAACACAGGTTCAACCAGGAAGGGCAACTTCCTCCCGACACACATTCCTATTATTTTTCTGTGGCCTTCCATTCAATCCCTTTTCTCCACATAATCCCTGCAGTTATTCACTGCACAGTCAATTCTCTCCTTCCTCTATTTGATTGCTCACTCACAAATCTTTAACACAGAGCTGACAGTTCTCCCTTTTGCAATGCTGTTCCCAAATAATTTAGCCTATTTCAACAGTCAGATGCAACTACGTAAATCAATCTGACCCTGACGTTTGTTCATGAGGCGGACCTTGCATGCTCAGTCAGACTTAAGTCACGGTGCTTTGTTGTAGCCTTTTAACCAACATGACAGAAATAACAATGAGGACAAGCATGGACATTCTGTCCTGAATGTAACAGAGCTGTGCCGATACTGTCGGCAAAAGCTACTAGGTATTCACAGATAGCCTACTCACACACACTTCCATTAATCAGCAGAAAATGACAGTATAGCACAATGCATTAAACAGCCATCATTTCCAGCGTTATCGTCTCGACTAAGCGCATATATATGTAAATGTGTGTAATGCTTTACAGAAGTACAGAATCCAGAGGAAACCATTCCAGAAGCAGCAGCCCTCCATCATTGTACTGCCCTTGTATGTCCAGACGTGATTTAGCACAGTATTAGTCAATGACTCCTCACACAGTTTGACATCGAGAGGCCAAGGACAGTGGACATCACATAACCTTTGGATGTAAACTTAAAATCCCTTTCAGAATGTACCCTAGCCCCACTGTGATAACATTAACCAGGGACATTTTGGCCTTGTGCTCACTGGGAGCATACAGAGAAAGTTCTGTGTGTGTGTAAATGATAAATACAGTTTCTCTCCAAAACTGACAACAAAGGTCACTGATAGGAGCCCTCTGTTCAGAATGCTTCATTTGAAAATAGGTAATGTTCTGCGTTGGAAAATGACAATAGTTTAATTCCCAGGCGTGAAGTGGGACATGCTGTATCTCTTAGATCAGGGGTGTCCAAACTACGTCCCGCAGAGGACCCTGCATAATATTTAATTCTAAATTAATATTTTTATGGAAAATCCATGTGTCCTTCTCCAATAGCTTCTAATTCATCTGACACAGTGTCAGATTTAGCCTCTTAATTTTCCTCTCAAAGTGCACCAGATTCATGCATTTCACTTTAAAAACTTAAAAAAATCTCCCGGGGGGGCATACCCCCGGAACCCGCTAGGAGGGTCGGGATCTCGGCTGGCTACTATTTTCACCCAGCTGGACATTGGATGCAAAAGCAGTATCAATGGCATTTTACCAGAGGGGAAATGTGTCTTTTTAATGTGCAAGGAAAGCGTTGCCCCGAAGAAGGATTACAATTTACGAAGACACTATGAAACTAAACATCAGAGCAGCTACATGTTCTGATGTGTTATTTTTGCAAAGTGGCCCGGCCCTTCGTAGATTTTTCTGTATGTGGCCCTCAGTGAAAAAAGTTTAGACACCCCTGCCTTAGATCATCCATTTGCTTGCCATTCTTGCAGTAGTTCAAATCAAGTGTTTTTGCCAGATACTGTGCTCTGGTTTCTTATCAGGCATGACTACTATTGGAAACTTGTCACTTTTTAGTAGGGGATACATTTGTTTAACCTAGTCCGAGAAACTTCGTATACCACCTTAGTTAGTAGGGGGTATAACTTACAAAGTAGCTTTGGATACTGTTCCGCTGGCTTACCTTGTCTTAGTAGATGACCATGGTGTGCAACAAATTCTTTCCTCTTTCTTTTCAAAAAGACCTTGCAACGGACAATGACTGAATCTACAGCTTGGTCTTCTGTGATGAGAAAATATTAAAAGTCATGGGCACATTTTCATGATCAAAACATAATATAGTCTCGAAATTAGTAAAGAGGGGTTACCAGTTTTGGATTATTAAATCATGGGTTAAGTATAAAGGGTTTTATGTTCTATGTACAGTAAATTCTGTGCAACTATTTAATTGTGCATCCATAGGGTAAATAGGACTAATAGGGACTGTAGTAATTGATATTAATTGTAATGCTCAGGGGTTTAAAGCATCCACTCAGCCCATCCATTTCATTTAGATTAAAAGTAATGAGTACATTCCAGTGAGATATAAAAGCTCAAGTGGGAATTGGAGTACAAAACAACAGGGTAATACAAGTGGGGCCAGCAGCCCAAGTTGGCACTGATACCAAGTCAACTAGCAAATTAGCTGCTTTTATTTCCAGACCAATTACATGCGCCATTAAGGACCAGAAACATGAGTCTGCGCACCTACACCATACATCTCTGAAAGAAGTCTACAACTAAAAGTAGTAGCAGAGAGTACAAGTTCACCTCGCATTTCACAAGTCAGAAGGCAGTCCAATATTTAAAAAACATATCTTTCTTGAATTGAGTTTCATGGTTTTGCATTAGAATATGACACTTCATTTAACTTGTCACTAATCACGTAGAGCTTAATCAAAGTACAAAGCCGCTGGCATTCACAATCGGCGACCCATTAGTACACACATGGGGAAATTAACACCAGCCCAGCTAATGTCATCTTTATTCGCTCTATATGCTCCCTTTCTTGAATAGCAAACATACTTTATTAAAAAATATATATATTTTATTGAGTATAAGCAGGATAATGTGCAATAATAACAATCTACCTGTTGTGCCATCCCCAGAGGATTCAGCAGATAAGAGTCTCCCACAGTTTTGGTCCCACACCTGAGCAGCGTCATGATTTTTGTTTTGCACTGGTGTGAGACTTAAACTGGAGTGGACAGAAGTTGGTGGCAGGCTTACGTCGTCTCTGCTCCTATCGACAATGTTTTAAACAACATGCGGGGTGAACTGTCTAACATTTTTTCGTCCATCACAGCTCACAGCTCTGCAGTTAATCAGTGCATGCGATTGATATGCAGCCCTTGCAATAAATCCATCCTACACCTAAAGGCCGGAGGACACCACTACCTTTCCCACCTATGATATACAGACACTATAGTATGCACCACCAGGGTCAGTATAAGTGAGCTAAATATGGAGAATAAGAGAATGGGCAGCTTCATCATCAATGAGTAGAGATAGTGGGTTCGCACACACAGAGTGATAAAAACAGGAAGGGAAAAGATAAGGAGATTTTGACAGTAATTGAGTAGTCTCTTTATAAACATGTGTCTCACCTCTGCAATGTACTGTATGTCCTATTAGAAGAGACTCATAGTACTTGCAGTGAAACAGTTAGAGGTTTAAAATCAAGTAAGCCAATTTACAAGAAATCTCTTTCTGGGAATTGATTGAATGTTTATTCAGGGCATGTGGACGTTCTCCAGGAAGCATGAATTATACAACAGGTTGACGAGTGCTTAAAGATGAGGCTTGGTGGTAAACAGATCGATATCTGATTAAACCGCTTGGGGTGCTGCATTCTCCACCGGGTATTCATTTAGGATGAAACCATCAACCAGCACCAGAATCCCTTCACCTCGTAGGTTACAAACACCGGGTTTGCAGCCAGAAAATAGCCAGTTATTTGCACTTACAATTCCATTTTAAATGGCTTAAGTGTAGGGCAATCTGTTATGCTTGGACTTGTTTGATCAGTCTGTCATTCATTTATTAGTTGGGCATGAAATAAGTATTATTTTCAAAGGGAGAGGATATTCTCACAAATGCATGCATATTAATGTCAAATAAATTAAGGGGCCGGACAGCTCTTACTGTGAGGTTTAATGTTATAATGAAGGCTGGAAACCAATTATAAAAAGGTGAGTCTCACACTGACATCACATAAATCAGGAAAAAAAGATTATTTAGTGTTGTTTTGAGTATTTTTATGCGCTTTAAACCAGTTGATCTGTGTCAGATGCTTTGAGTCACTGCTGATTTATTTTGTTGGGACATCCTCATTGACATGACTTCAGCAGAGCGTGCAACAGATGCTTTGTACAAGGAGTACGCATGCATTTTCATACACACCAGGTGCCGGTTGTCATCATGCATAATCAGATTCAGACTGGTTTGCAGCACAGTATGACAGCAGCGAGTCTGCCTTTGCAGAGCCGCTGCTGTCAAGAAAAAAAAGGACAGCTAGAAGTGGTATTTCTTACCCCCGAGCAGTTTGGACTGACAGTTGACAAAGTCTGGTTTTCGCACTGAGCTGTAGCGCTGGCAGGTGTGGTGAAGAATTTGAATGAAGGTGCACTTGTCTCCTGCTGAGCCAGCGACCCACTGATCAAAAGCATTTTCGAACATCAGGTCAAACTCTGGACAGTCCTGGGAGAGAATAGCAGTTAGAGGGAGACATGAGAGTGGTGTGTGTGTGTGTGTGTGTGTGTGTGTGTGTGTGTGTGTGTGTGTGTGCAGTCAGGGGGAAAAACCTCTCAGCCATCAGGGAAATGTTTGTGAGCAATACTGATGTGAACCAAAACATTTTCAACTGGCTATATTAAAAGGTGCTACGAGGAACCTTTTAATATTTCTGAGACATTTTTCCTCTGATGATCGTGAATTACATGTTACAGCAAACAAGACCATCATTGCAAAGAATGCTCTTTTTATATAGTTTTTCTTTAAGCCTGTGTCATGGGTACGCTCGCCCAGGAACAACAGGTATGGTAAATCACTACTGCTTTTGTCCAAAGGGGGGTGCAAGAATGAACAGAAACTGAAAGTTACTCAGATCATCTTTAACGGAATAAATAGCAGTGTTTCATAGATACTATAAATGACATACTTTGTTGGCATCGATGCCGTTGACCTGCCGTAGCTGGTCGATTGTCCACTGGGACCTTTTTGTGAAGGCAGATGATCCTTGGAACTGCTTCACCTTGGTGATGGATACGCTAGCCGGTTTCTTATTTGTCACTGTGGAAACAAAAACAACAAAATACAGCAGTTGAGATCGTTGCAACAATTATTAAGACTTATTCTAAATTCCAGAGTGTTAGGTTTCTGCCTAACTTGTAGTCTGTAGTGACAAAGTTTGGATAAGGATAAAAAGACAGCTCAGGTCACATGCTGCGAAAATGTAAGAGTGTAGCAGAAGCACAGGTTTCATATTGCAGGCGACAGAAACAAAGGGATCCTTTAACAATGGTAAATTTCATTTTTGGAGCCAACAGCAACAGAGCCAATGATACAATTTCATGAAAAGAAAAATGAGGCTTACCATGAAAAGACAAACCCTGTCAAATGGATTGTTTGGCTTTTAGATTTATCCTGCCAAATTGGGTGTAACATCGTATATATATAGTATACTATGCAATAGGTTTCTGTTGTGAATCAGCTACATAAAAGAACATTTTCTACTCTACTGGTTGGAAGAACATAAACACTTGGTTATATTGCTCCTGTCAAAGTATAAAGTGCCCAGTATTTTTACACTGTGCTGGACAAAGCTCATTTATCTTGTACTGCAGCTGCTGCCAAATTGCATTGTGTTCAAGCGTGAGGTATTGCTTTTTAAAAATCTTCAACAATTACACTTAGTGCGTTCATTACATTTGAACAATCCAGAATAAGAGTGCCTTCCTGATGCTTGCATGTTCTTTGATGAACATTTTATGTACCTTGGTATATGACCTAATGAGGTTGTCCTACTACAGGGTTAGTCGTAGCATGCTACTAAAATGAAATCTTTATGATTAACTGGCAATGGTGTTTTACAGTTCACGTCACTCTGACTGACTGTTCAGCTCCTGTCCAATGACGTCATCACGTTGTCCTCAGCTTGGCCCCGCTCACCTCAGCATTAACAGTAACTTCAACTCTGTTCCCATGGATATCCGTGCTCTGTCTTTTCCCAGACAAAGATCAACATGTTTACAGAGATCCTCCAAGCGCGCAGCTCTATCATGTGTCTGGACTCCTGGATGTGTGTCTGGATGGATTCTAACACTCTTCGTACTTCTCAGGGGGAGCAACATGCTGTTTTAACCCCGTCAGCAAAACCTTTGCTTCCGCTCTCCCACATTTTCGAACTGTGTCATCTCAGAAAGAGGGAAATGCCTGGGTCACCAACGCTGTTGCTCTTTCCTTTGCTACTCAGCTCTCCGAAAAAACCCACTTGCATCCCTGCTGGTTGCCGCTGCGTTACAGTTAGCCATTTGTTCAGGTTCACTTTGTGAAAGATTTACCACACCTTTCTCTGAGAACGGTTTAGGAAAAATAAAGGGTAGGGCTGAATGTTACATCAGGTGATATATTATTCAGTAAGCAAACTCCGCAAAGGGGGTGGGATGTTTGGATATGATTTGTGTATTCATTTACACAGCTGCAGTTAATACTTTGAGGTACTGGCTGGAGGTTGCAGGGTTGGACATACAGAAAGAGGCAGACTGATAGCCAACAATACAGGCAGATGAGCAGTCATTTCATTTCTAAATTCTCCTTTTAAGAGTGTACTGTAACTCAAACACAACCTTGACGAACAGATGAAGTGAGTGATCAGATCTGTCTCGGGTCAAAGAAAAGGCTAATAGAAGCAACCAGAAACCAGAAAATGTCATAAAAGGGGATGACAGCTGGATGTAATGAACCAGTGTGGTGAAAGGGTTGGAGTCTAGAAACTCAGGTCATCCAATTCACAGCGAGAATAATTTGTCTTTGAGGTACAGCAGTGGGAGATGATAGAGTATATAGCGCAGGACCACTACTTTCCTTGAACTGATCAAGTAGAAATGGGTTTTATTGCTCCCGCTTGGTAAGTGGAGAATTGGTTGCAGAGAGATAAAAGACAAGAAGAAGAATATATATTGGACTAGAAACCATTGTTCTCTCTTCGATGTGAGCCTTGTCTCCGTTTCACCCCACCAGAAAACCCTCTATACTGTAGGAAGCAGGAAAATTGTCTATAAAATGTTGGACAATAAAATAAAATAAAGCATTAAATGCACCCAAGGTTGTCAATAAAATGCTAATTTTGTCTGACTAACAGTCTGAAACCCATAAGATTTTTATTTTACATTGATATTAAACAGATAAAAAGAATATCCCCCTTTTGAGTAACAATAACTAAGTTTGCTCATTGCAAAATGGACAAAGTCAAAGCAATCAGGCACAGCAAGGGAATGCAACATATTAAAATACACAAACAGCAATGTATTGAGAGGTTTTGACTGACAGACTCCTTCATGAACATATTCAATGTCCTATCACAAGCCTTGTGGTGAGCCTGCTTTCAAAACAATAAAACTGAATTAGAAAAAACCAGTTGCACAACAATGGAAAAAATTGCATGAAACCGTTTCTCACAAGGGGGAAAAGCATTTCTTCATGTTCAATCTGGGAGCACTGTTTGCCAAAACGTATGGCAATACACTGAGACCTGAGCACTGAAATGCATCAGTGAATATGTGAAAGGGACCTGCTGTCTCAGGCCACTGAGCAAAATCGTCAACACATAACACAGAGGTCTTATCAAAGTGACAGACACTTTTAAGCTTCTCGAATCAAATTCATATTTAGCTGTTGACTCCCATTTTGTCTAAGTTGCTTCCCTGCAGATTAAACCATTACTTACACTGACGGGCTATCTTCATCCAAGAGTGAAAAAATGTATACCCCAAGGCATTTTAATAAAATCAAACCTGAAGTTGCTCTCAGTATAAATGCAACCACTGGCCGAAGCTGTATGGAGAAGAGTCATTCTCAAAACAAAATACTACAAAATACTGACAGAGGCGAGCTGTCATACAACCGTGCAAGGTTGTAAGAAATTCAATACTTGATATCAGGGATGGAAGGGAATAAGAACTAATTGTTAATTTGCGATCGTATTCAAAATGTGTTGATCATGGTGAATTTCCATTATCAGGACAATCCTGAATCGGGATAATGGTAAATACCCTCACGAGTGACTTGAAAAGGCCGTCTAGCTGGCTAACGTACAGTCAAATATTGATTTCCTAATTTATTTTGAATTGCCTCACAGGGGAGCTACTTCAATCCAGTCATTCCAAAATTCTAAACTGGTCACAAGTCCATTGCATCCCCCTCCATGCATCACTTAAAAACGAGTGGTCACAATGTTGAGGATCTCATCCATGCAGGTTCAGATTGAGTCTCAGAGTTGACTGAGCTTGAACTCTTGCACAAAAAGGAAACAATGATGGATGAAGACACATTTTCCATTGCTGTACATGAACTGAAGTGGATCGAATATGAAACTGAAATGTGACACACTTCCCTGACTTGCTTTAAATTTACAAATCGAAAATAATAAATCGCAACCACACCCCAAAACACAATATCGAACCATGATAAACTCTATGAGAACGCGCAAACACCACTTGGCTACATTACAGGCCTATAAAAAAACAAGGAAAAGAGGACAACTACTGAGAGGCTGCCAAAGCCATTGTTTCCATTGGGGGCCTGTCAGCGGAAGGCCATGCTGGGGTTCCTGCCCTGCTCCTTTTCTCATGCTCCTGATGGCGACACGCTCTCACTTCCTCCAGTGGATCAGTGCTTTTGTTGTGCTTGGCTGTGCGCTAGTGGAACGCAAGCCTGGACGGAAACTCGTACTGTACCGTTCACAGACTGCGGACATCGCGGAGGAAACGTTCTCAGGATCAGCTTTCCCTCGAGGAAATATTATCATAGCTGTGGTTGTTAAATGGAGAAATGTGAGCACCAGGAGGAGTTCTGGCAAAAAGCCGCAATGACATAAACGATCATGTGAGAAGTGTGCAGGATGTCCAATATGAATGCATACAAGCATTAGCGGAAATGTTGAATGATAGCACTATGAAAACAAATATAATCCAGCACATCCAATGCCATGATGGGAAGTATGGAATGAACAACAGTGGAATTCCTGCAAAAATATTCTGGAACTTTCCAATGAGACCATGAAAAGCTAACAGAATATAGGAAAGGACCACCCGCACAGGAATAACATTAATAACTTATTTTCCCTTATGTAATGGAACTTAATACTACTGTCAACACTGATGATTCTCAAAAAATCAACTGCCACATGCCAGAAATATGATAAGCGCCAGCATTTTGGGCCATCAGAGAGGAGATATAAAATCCCAAACCACAGAATAACAATCGATCACATCTGATATGGAAGATGATGTGTGCCTGTACAGTCAGGGAGGCATCGTGTTGCCTTTGGAACCACTGGTGGTTCCAAGTTTCAGACCAATAACTTAATATTTCATAACACACTGAGGATTTATGACATCCGCGCTACTATCAGTAACAATAAAAAACAGCTGCCACCTCTTCAGTACAATTTCTGACTACAGTTACATGATACCCTTTTATTTGAGTTCAAAAGACAAACGTTTGTTTTTAATCATTTGCCTCCCAATTCTACTACAAAGAAACATTTTAATCTCTATCTCAACCAGGTGGGCTAAAGATCTCTAGACAAATCAGACCCCTTCAGTTCGCAGTCAATTGGCTCTCTGCACTGACATGAAGTAGACACGGTTGCCATGACAATCCCATTTGCATGGCACAAAAGATACCTGCAAAGCAAGTGGCTGGCACCTGGCCCGGCTCATTCAGGGACAGCAAGCGAGGACACTTCATATGCAACTTTGACTCGTGGCTGGTTCCCAATTAATACAAATCCAAAGTAATTTGGACATGATTAAGACAGTAGGAAATTGAACGCTAAAGGACAAAGTGCTTGACTCAAAGAACTGTCTACTGCTTTGGCTGAGGGCCTAAAGGGAAAGATGATATGTTTTAAGACAAACAAAGCAATCCAAGCAGCCCCTACATTTATGGATTTGAGAATGGTTTCGTATTCGGTAGCAAGGACACCATCCTGCAAGGTAAATATTCAAACAGTAAGCCTCACAGGTTGAATTCTGACACTTAATATAAAAGCGGTCGTCTCAGGGACCAGGGCACGTCTTACCACTTTTCTCTGTCTGGCTCTATGATTACAGGTCGACTTTAAAGCTGCCCCCACTTTGCTTGAGCTGGAAAACACTGTTATCTTCAGAAAGAAGCTGGCACTGGAATGAACCACATCACTGGCAATAGTCTAGCAACAGCCCGGAAACAAAGGCCTCTAACAGTCTATTCATGCGTTTCAAAAACACAGGGACTGCTGTGTGTGTAAGGCCTTCTCAGACAGGATGGTGCCCATGCAGTGGTAAGGCACCAATGGTAAAATGGAGTGCACTGCGAATAATAGCTATAGAATTGTGATCAGCTTCGTTCAATCCTAGACGAGTTACTCATACAACAGATAGAGACACCATTGGCTTAACCCGACACCACAGACACAATGGAGCGGTTGTAAATCCTCATACGACAATGAAACATTTACTAAAGGATGTAACAAAGCAGCTGTATTAAACCTTTGAGTTTGTATAAAACTTGTTTGTTTGACTGAAAACGTTGCTGTATGTTTCTTTATTATTTTAACTTTTACTGCTATCAAATTCACATTCATCCTAAATGCCTCGATTATTTTATAATAATTATTTCATTATTTTTAATCAGTGAGCGGCAGACAGCGACAATCTGACTTTAACTTTAATAAAAAAACAATTGCACCGAGTCTTTAGATTACATGTGCAATTTCTTTCTTTTTAATATTTGACAAGTCCATTCATCCATCACACAAGCTGAAAACTGAGCAGGAGAAGTTACCCGATGCAAATATGTATGTGCATTATGCCCCCTGGATTGTTTACATTTTGATTTAAGGCATTGTATTTTTAAATTTAGTGACTAATGAACCCCTGAAAACAATCAAGCACCACCGTTAACAGCTGTAAACAATCCCTGAGGGAATTCCAAAGGGTACTGCTAATGTCTGTTAAAATGACTATATACTAGACAATACTTTGAATTATTGCTAAATAAGTAATGTCATTTTCACATGAAAGAATTGAAGATAAGTTAGCCTGTTTGAATTTTAACAAACCCTCCTATGACTGACAGGACATTGATATAGCCTCATGTGTTGGGTATAAAATTAGTTTGTGTCCTGAGGATCTCTGGAAAGCCAATACATTTCCTTTTATCCAAGGTTCTTTAAAATAGTAAGGATTTAAAACCCAAATGCGCTTTTTAAAAACATAGCTGGCTTTTGCTTCCAGTCAAATATGTTATCCACCCAATTATAACACTCACCCAAGGACAAACACATTAAAAGGATTCTGGAGGCTTGACAAATCATGTGCGTCAGCCATCTAAAATGAAAACTCTCATTTGAGGCACCGAGGCTTATTTAAGTTTAGTCAAAATTAAAGAAAAATATATGAATAAAGTGGCTGGAATGAAAAAAGTAAATCACTTTTTTTTCCTCCATTTTTGAATAACAGGTTTGGAGTGTACATATGTATTTAAGAAAGAATATGACATGTAGCATTTCTTTCATTTAGTTAGTTGAGGTTCTGTTGAGGTCAAAGTTACCCTAAACCTTTGCTCGGCTTTAACTGGAAACTTTAACCTTAGCGGCTGAACTTTAATTTGGTATGACGGCAACACTTTAAATTATGGGGCGTTGGGATTAACTGTTGACAGCTTGTGACACAATGAAAATAAGATACCGATCACTGTGACATGTTCCTTTGATGTCTTGAGGTGCAGAATGCGCCTGGAGGAGTTGATAAATGAAGTTACAAGAGGGGAGTAAAGTTATCTTAGAGTAGAATAACCAGAGCACTGAGAGCAGCATTTAGTGAGCAGAAGATGAAAAAGAAAAACTGAATGTGAATGTCAGGTTAGCGATAAGGTTAAGAGATGTGTAGGCCACTGTAAAAAAAAAGAAAAAATATGGGGCAAAGAATAGTGAGAGCACTGGTTGAACCAGTTGGCTCATTGAAGGCTTTAACTTTTTTTAGTAGATGTCAATAAACACAAAACTGACTGATAAAAAACCCAGCACATAATTGTCTAATAGCAAGTGATTCATCGTTTCAGATCTACAGTGCACCAGGCGTAGATTACACCAATTCACGGTGAAGGACAAGCAATACATCTTAGAATCCTATGAAAAGAGACCCACAGGAAAATGTCATGAAATACAGAGGCAAAGAAACCAATCCCATTTTCCACAGGTGCAGGTTGTTGTTTCTCTGGCTCATCTTGCTTTCTGCCTGTGTGTACATCCAGGGAGGAAACACAAGGTCTCTCGCCAGGCGTATATTCCACATTGTGACCCCCTGTGCTCGTCCATCACCCAGTGCTCCGTGGACCACTTAATAACCCAGCTATTCAGGATAGGCCCCAGCCCACATAGTAGACATTCCTCTAGAGCCAGAGCCCATGGATACAAAGAAATATTTAATTACACTGGGGCACCGGCCTGAGGCATCCCCCCTTCTCTGATGGCGTGGAACAAACCAAAATCACTTAAATCAGTCTACCATGGCCTCCTATTGTTTATATAAGACAGTGACCGGATTGTGTTTCCACATATATCCACAATACATAAAACTAAAATAAAATTTGTATTTTTAAAGATGTATTTTTAGTACAAGAGGTTAGTTCCAAAATATAAAGGAATTGTGCATTTTGTGATAAAAGCATGAAATTTGGTACACTTATAGCCAAAGGCATTCTCAAAAGATTTGGATGTGGAGCCATCATGAATTTTCAACATGGCGCCCATGGCAGCCATTTTTCAAAATGTCCGCCAGCAACAACTGTTTTCTTATGAATGATGGATTTAATATGATATTTCAGACTTATTTACCATTCATACTACTTGGTAAATGTCTTTTGGATAGTGGAACATTTTCATTGAAAATTCAAAATGGCCGCCAACTGGTTAGATATGGATGATCTCTATGTTTAATTATACATTTATCTTGATGCAGAATTTGAATTGGGAACTTTGGAATTTCTAAGAATCTTCTTTCTATCTCAAAATACTCATGTTGAGCAAGGGAAACCTAGGGTCTATCACAGGGAAGACTAGTCACACTCGCCTTCACAGACACAAAGGGCTGTGCACTGTAAGTGGGATTTTTTGCACTTACACTGCCCAACACAACCCTTCTTGCATTTGCATGAGACAAGTTCATAACTTGACTGGCCTGCATCTGGTAGGCATGTCCAGAAGGGTTCATAGTCCCCCTCAGGTGACTTTGACCAGCCCCATTCGCACGGTGAAGGTAGTTCTGGTGTTGACACCAGGACTGTACCCCACACGTGCCCTCCTTGGTATACAGCTCTCTTAACATGCTCTTCTAGGGCAGCCTTGGTAGGGGGGATTGTTTGCACATTGTGCCTCTTTGCAAATAACTTCCTCCTTGCCGTATTGATTTCTGTACATGTGCTGGTTCGGTCATAGACTAAGATAACAAACCTCTCAATTGTGGCCATTACCTCCTGTGGTATGTCATCTGGGGCTGAAGACACTTTCAACAGGGCATGTGTAAGTTCTGGAAGCACAGACCATACAGCCCATGCAGTCTTTTTCCCATGGCCAACAAAGCTTGACACAGTGTCACAACCCGTCAATGCATGGAACACTGGTAGTGCACATGCTTTCTCGGGCCCGAGCCCTGCTGCAATTTCATGGGCTGCCAAATATTGAAAATTCTTACCAGTACCGAAAGCCAACCAAAGCTCATCCTCTGGTTGTAGAGTCTGAGCCACTGCCACAGCCAGCACCACAACATCAGTATCAACTGTTTGAATCATAATTTTGTGGTGGCCGTTTCTTGCTGCATGGGCTACGTGCAATAACATGCGACTATCCGCTTCCTCATGCGTGCAAGGAGCAATCGATGTCCTATCTGGGAGAGGTGGCTTGCTAAGGACTTCCATGTCACTTGTGATGACAAGCTGTTTATCCTCCTGCACAAACCATCTGAGCAGAGCCTCCGAGAGAAAGGCAAACAACTCAGTCTTGTAGCTGTCAACTCTAAGAAAGTTTTGCCAGTTCCTGGGAATGGCTGCATCACCTACCACACGTCTCTGAATTCCAGTGCCACGCTTTGCTCTCGTAGCAGCTTTCAGAGAGTCAGACAAGTAGCGGTCCCACACCAGATCAAGCCTGGACACAGTTTCAAACTTTCTGGTCAGATATGGAATGAAGATCACATGGGCATAGTCATTGAAGGTTTTTACTGAACTTGGTTTCAGCATCTGGATGATGGCTGCCCCATCTACAATGGTGCAGGTAACCTTTGGACTGTCAGAGTATGCACTGTGAACTTGTTCCAGGCATGGAAGCAGATCACTCTTCACTCCCAGTCGGAGACCTCCCCCATCAGAAAGCGCTGGTGGACATGGTTGGTTCTCGTGTCGAAAGAACTCCTCTAGGTTTCCATCTCGGGTCTGGCAAGCAATGAATAACCTTGAAAAGAGCTCCATGTCCTGTGATGGCTGCAATCTTGAAGATGTCAGCCATCTTGAATATTTAATGACACATTTAGATTATCCAAAATACATTTACCAAGTACTATGTATGGTAAATAAGTCTGAAACATCATATTATATCCATCATTCATAAGCGAACAGTTGTTACTGACAGCCATTTTGAAAGATGGCTGCCATGGGCGCCATTTTGAAAATTCATGGTGGCTCCATATCCAAATCTTTTGAGAATGCCTTTGGCTATAAGTGTACCAAATTTCATGCTTTTATCACAAAATGCACGATCGTTCTGGTTACCAGCTGCACTATTTTGTTGAGGGGAGAGTCAGCAAGTTCCTTTGGAAGTGGCTGGGGAAAAAAAAAGTGTGCTGGTGGGCACAGTGTTTTGCGGAAGAGCTGGCTTGGGCAGCAGCAAAATACCTTTCTACAACAAGGCACAGGGGAAGGACAAGAGGTCACTCAATCAAAAGGAGGTGCGAGCGTCATTAGAAGAGGAGCGAGCCCGCAGGACGGTTGGAATGCGGCAGCAGGGAGCCTAGACAAGATGGGAGCAAGCAGTGGAGCCCACATTACTTGGACCGAACTTTGGAAAGCCGAGGCCCTTCAAATCAAGTTCTTAATCCAGGCCTTTCATGATGATGTGCTACCAACCCCATCCAACCTGTTTTGCTGGGGGATGGTGGAGTCACCAGCTTGCCCTCTGTGCCTGAAGAGAGGGACCCTGGAGCACATCCTCAGCTGGTGTCCGAAAGCCCTGGGCGAGGGGCGATACAGCTAGCTCAATGACAAAGTCCTCAAGGCGATAGCGGAAACCATCTGCAGTGGGATCAGCCAGTGCAAGCGCCTCTGCCCAGTGAAGAAGAACATCGCTTTCATCAGGGCAGGGGAGAAGTATACAGCAGCTGCCAGGACCACCTCCTCAGGCCTGTAAGCAACAGCACAAGACTGGGAGCTGAAAGTTGACCTGGGGAAAAAACTAAACTTCCCAGAAGCTGCCACAACAACATTGAGGCCAGACATGGTGCTGATCTCAGAAGCCTCCAAGCAGGTCATCCTCTTGGAGCTCACTGTACCTTGGGTTGGCAGAATTGAGGAGACCAATAAGAGTAAGAGAGCCAAGTACAGTGAGCTGTAAGGGGTAACGGTGTCTGATTGTTGAAAGCCCAGAAACACCCTATGACTCCAGGTTACATACCTGAGGATGTGTCCAGGTGCATCATAAATTGACATAAGTTTATTGGCTAGGTTTCTATATTCAATTTCATTGGAGGAAAATGTAAAAAAAGCTAAATGAAGGCAGATGAAAACATAGATTAAACAGAATGAGGGATAAAGACAAATCAAGCAAGCGGTTGTATTACGTCATTACAATTTGATAGTACAATCTCTCAACTTGGTGTGGAAAGAGCTAAAACATAATTAAAACCTGTTGTATGAGGCAAATCTCAAAACAACCTAATCTGTATATGATCAAGTAATAGCATGCGTCGGTAATTCAAACAGTTAAAACAAAGCACATTCCTCAACACTTCGTAAGGATGACCTAAACTCATGTGCCTGGAACAGAAATCCTTAAACCAAAAACAACCCCTGTGTCAGACAAAGGTCAGATGGATCTTGGAAAGACATGGTTAGTGACAAACTGTTAGTGAGCCCAAGATGAGTATAGTGTGTTTGTAGATCATTCAGATCCTTTCAAATATGGTGTTCATCACAAAAGCTTAGTGTACACTCCCTGTCTTACCGTAATCCTGAAACATCTCTTTCGGAAATACTTTAAAACTGCTTGTTCATTATGTCATAATTTCTTTTAAACTAAATCCAACTTGTTGTAATTTCATCACCCTAACAATCCTCCATCACTCCGGGTCACTTCGGAGATACCGAAGTATTTACCACAATTCTGGGTGGTCTTGCTTTTTGTTTTGGGATGTTAGCAACCAAGGAATTTAAACCTACAATTCTACTACTCAACTAATTTATCTATTAACTCAATATCTTAAATTGTTTACAGCTCTTACTGGAACATCTGTTGAGTTGGATTGAATACTGGTGAGTCATTCTGGTTTGGTCTATCTTCAACCCCAAAAAGTGAAATCAAATGAAGAATCTAAGCATTCCAGCTCAGGCTTTTTCCGCAAATCTCATTTCCTGGCCCATCTGTTCTGTTTTAGACAAGGTTTACTGAAGCACCTTCTGTATCTAATAAGGATGGAGACAGAGATTAATTATGAACTGCTCACTTCAAATGTCCAAGAATGCGTGCTGCTTATAGAGTTTAGGAAAGCCTTGAGAAAACAGACAAGTTTTACTTTCATTGCTTTGACAGGAAAATTCTGAAAAAAGATTTTAGCGGAACTGCATTTTTTGAATAGCAAAGAAAATGATAGAATCATGTAGTATTATGCTGCAGACAGGGCACTTCAGCTTTGATGTATTGTCTACTTTTCATAGATTAGGGTAATAAAAAAACATTGGCATTTCATTGTTAATTCAAATTAAGGTGAAACATCTTATCATGTAATGACCAACAAGTTACTTATAGTGCACCTTGGTGTGTGTGCAGGCACATGTTTGTGTACGTTTACATATGCCTGCAAAACAGTTTATTTTACAATTCCTACCACATACTGCATTCAGACAGGATTGGAACCCCACCCAAAATGCTTTCTCGAGACTACAGAGTGAGGTCAATATTTCATGTGCAGGAAGGTCAAACAGTAGTTAATCAAAATGTATAAATCTTTTGAGTTCCATTTAACATTCCGCCATGGTTACGTTGTTCTTCTAAAACTTAAAGACTGACCCTCAACTCATCCTTCATGATAAACGATCACACAGGCTGAGAAGCTGACAGCTCAGCTTCAAGCAAGTGTGTGACCTTCACTGCTACACCTGGCATGAAAAAAAAAAAACTTTCTTCAAGCAAAGTCACAAAGCAGCAGAAACTATTTTTGACCTATGCAAAGTGTTGGGGTACGTGATAGACATGCATGTCACTAAAAAGTGATGGATGGTAAAAGAGTAACCATCAGTCTTTCTCACCGGTGACGGCCGCTGTGAGGACTCCTCAGCAAGAACCTGCTCCTCTAGACCACAGAATGAACACAACCACAACTGACATTTTAAAAGAGCAACAACATCCCTTCGCACAGAAAGGAAGGATGCATAATATACGCCTCTTAAGAGCGTTGTTATAATATGATTTTAATTCAAGCTACCTAAAATATTTCTTTACTCACACTGCCCAAATTATGTAGTAAAAACTAGAGAATAGTGGAGGTTATCCCAAACATGGGAGTCGCACACAATTAAATACATTTACAATGTTATAAACACTCTAGGCCTATTGCACCAGGGTGTCTATCTCCCCATTGCCTTTCCTCTGGTTTCAAATCCATAAGTCTTGTTCTTGGGAAGAACGGAGTAGAGGATGAATAATTCAGTACTCATTCCAACAGGGACCATGGAAAAGGACAAAGAAAGGGTGGACTAATATATACAATTGTATTGGGAACAAATTTATGCAGTGTTATAATAAACAAGGGTCCAGTCCAACACATGGCTTTACGACACAACCTGGATTTGTCTCACGGAGTTTATGATCCCTGTCACAGCAGACGTGCCTGAGGAATAAATGCAGTCTAGGGGTGGATGTTTGACCAAACAGTACCGTAAATCTAAAAGTCTCTTTTGGTTGCACTTTATCTGTTTATTGACCGATAAATTATGTTACATTACATGTTTTTTATTAATGTGATGTGATCTTGAAATTACCATTAACACAATGTTATTTTATGTATGTAATATACTGTATATTCAGGTTTTTTTTAAGAGCTGTGGCCTTGAACAACCACATCCCAAACGGGTTATTATTATCGAGTGTAAAAAGTAATAAGTTGTGGATCTAAGGCATAACATGTTTTGTACTGTTAAGACAACAGTTTGGATGTGTAGGATTTTAGAGCAGCTGTTTACTCCTGCTTGCATCTTTGAAATAAGCAATGCCAAACACAATCTGTGCATGTCATGTACCAAAATGAAAAAGCTTATTGATTTGATCCTCACATCAGACAAGGCAAATAAAACCTCATATCCGATTGATAAGGAGGAGCTATTGGCCTTCACAAACACATCTCACACATAACAACAGTGTCATTAAAAGGGCAGAGATTGCGAGGATGGATCACAGACATGCAGGAAAAATTGTATTTGTTCCATCAGTCAATGCGTTTCCATCTGGTTTTCCCATGAATTATGTTCCATGTAGCAGGAAGGCAGCTGGTGTTTTGTGATAATGATGATAAGCTATGACACTGTTCTTCCTTTCCTTCTGTCTTAATATAGTGTTAGGTGTCAGAGAAGAAAAATGACAACCTCAATTATTTTACTTTCATATAATCAGCAAACACTCAAAAAACAAGGGCGCTGAGCAAATTCCAACAGTAAACTAAATGAAATGTTTGGAGAAAAATATATATATTTTTTAAATCTTCTGTTGTTCTGACATATTTGTATGCATACATTGAAGAACATGTCCAACATACATATTTTCCTCCAAGTGTAAATGTGTGGGCTTTGCATTCAACGATATACAGTGTGTACTGTACCGCTACTGCACTGTCAGGGTGCCTTCCAGGGGTCCTAAGCCATGCCCTTAATGTGAAATAACAGAGCAGAGCCCACCCAGTGCTTGACAGAGGAAGACTCAACAGTAGACCGCTAGAGTCCCCGCAGTCTGCTGTCACTGGGCTGTTCAGCCACACAGCTGCCTGGAGAGAGTGAGATGCCAACGTGCCAGTCCGCATCCTGTCTAACCTTTAAATACCGATAAACAAAAAACTTCAAGCTGCCTGATGTAAAGGTGTTAGCCTGAACACCGGTTAAGAAAAACTTATCTGTAGAGACATGATCCTCATTTATATTATAAATGCATTCTTCCATCAAGTTCAACTTTTATACATCATGTTAAGCCCTTGTAGTGCATCCGCAACTTTGTCTAGTTGTGGTTTGTATCAGTATTACTAGAACCCTCAGTGTTTACCATCTCTACTGTAAAGCATATAGTATAGGCTGATACTATATGCTCTACAGTAGAGAAGGTAAGGTCTGTTGATGTTCGTATAATTGCATTTGTATATATATTTTATTGACTCTTGACTCTAAATGCACATCACTTTGTACAAGATGCACTTATTTTGACCTCAAAACAAACTGTGTGCTCATCTCAACAAGCATCAGGGGATGATTGTAGTGAAGAGGTGCTGTAGCATGTAGCCCATAAAATACTCCTTTAAAATTTTCCGAATGTGGGGACTTAAATTTTCCTTTGTATTCCATGACATGTATCCTTTATGAGGCTGCATCTCACACAGCTTTCCTTAGCTGCTGTGATATAATTCAACAATAAATATGGAAAACATTGGGCTCAGCTGTTATCCATTACACACAGTTACAGGGCGCTGCTGTCTGGTAAATCCCTGCATCTCAGATTTTCGTGATTCTTGTATCTCCGGATTAAGTGGAGGGATTACAGGTTGAGACAATTCCCCAAACTATAAGGCTCACAAAAATATATTTATCAAAATCATTTGACTAATCTCAAAATTCAGTGTCACACTACTCTAAAACAAGGTTTTACTTTACTTTGTGAAAAGTTTGCATTTTAAAGACCACCAAACAGCAACTGTACACCCTTTAATGGAAGTACACGCCACACATAGTTGTAACCCCGGCTTTGTGATCTGAGAGGACAGGCAGATTGAGAAAGTAGGTGCACTAAAATGAAGAACCACAAGACAAGATGTACGTCTTCTGGTGAAAATGGACTCATCCCAAGACTTCCAAATGTTTGCAAAGGAGGTGTTTCAACCAGCAACCCCTATCCAAATTTGCAACCAAAATGATACACAAATAACAATAAGATGCTCAAGAGAGAGGTAGAAGTATGAGGATCTACAACAAATACAGGTAGAATACTCTGTACTTAGCTCCACAAACTTTATTATCATTTGATTTTACCCCTTGTAAGTGACAAGTCTAGATCATTCCGATGAGCCATTGTCATCGTCACTATGTCTGTCAAAAAAGTGAACACAGCCAATACCATTGAATGGATGAAAATAAAAAAGCACACATGAATGTCTGAGTACTCCCAAACCATTTTTGTAGCAGTAACAAATTATTAATATTGGCCCTGACCCGGTTTGGCATGTGTTTTTAAGTACTCTAGTTACTGTAAAATTCAACAGATGAGCCGGAAACACAACTACCCTAGGATGTTCAAGTTGCTGTGTCTGCTGCTTATGGCCAACAGCAATTATCTCAGGGTTCTTTGAGGTTTATCTTTTAGTCTTTTTCTACCGCTTATTTATCAAAAACGTTTGATCAAAGCTGTTTTTTTCAGAACTACATAGTCCACATCGTTCTGCCTCACTTAATGCTAGTTTGGGACAGCCGACCTCATAGTATCTTCTACATCTTGTATGTTTCAATGTGTGACTGATTTTCTCAGTGGCAATCCAGAGAAAGGTGTGAGGTGGTAGGTGGGGAGCATATTGTGTTTGGGTGTCCTGGTGGCGTTCACACCAGGCAGCGACTTCCCTACAGGGAGTGTTGTAGATACAGAAAAAGGGCTCCAGCTGCTCCTCTGCTTGACCTTCATTAACACAATTAACATGTATGTCACTCACAGGCACACTTGGATTAGGTAAATGCTGCACTTAAAGCATGGACAGTGAAGAGATGGGCATTATGCAGATGGCCAGTGCCAAAAAAAACTACAGGTCACTTCTGTATTCAAAGTGTAACACAGAGAAATTATATACAACAAACAACTTTTCATTGCTAATTTAACTAATACTATATTGTATTGTACATTTCGACAAATGAGAGCAAAGTTGAGAAGACATCAATACACATGACAAATTGTATTGCGACCCATTGTGTGATCAGAGTTTAATACAATAATGAGTTACTATACAAATGGAAACTGAAAGAAACTCCAGGCTCCAATGTCATTAATCTGTAACTCTACAAGGCAGGCAGATTATTTTCCATTTACCCAATTTCAGGCAGAGTGAGTCATTGGGGTTATCAGGTGGGTATGTCTAATACTGACATTTTGTTGCATGTGACCCATGACACCAACAAGAAAAATAAATTAAAGGACCATATTGTCTTTTTTATATTATTGCAATGTGAATTTCCACAATAAACCTATTGCGAAAGGCAATCATATCAATGCAGAGACTCATACAGCTGGTAGCTCCTGGTCCCCCTCTGCCTGCTGTGTTAGAGCTGTAATAAAGTCCAATACTAAACTTAACTGCACACAGGAGAAACAATGAAAGATGCAATAATATAGATGCAGACCTGCTTCAAAATTTAATCGAAAAAATTGTTTTTTTCGAGAAAAGACGAACATGATGCACAAAAAGGATTTTGCAATGAAGCAGTTGGAGATATGTCACATACAGATATTCAGCAAACAAATACATTTTTTAAGTCATTTGTTGGATGTTTGATATGATATAGTATAAACAACATTTTCTCCAAATCCCGCACTGCATGTCTGGACAGACATAAGAAATGAAGCTTGTATCAGTCAATTAATTAAAATAATGTACATTCTTTGTACTTCAAGGAAATGAGGCAAGCCATTTAAAAGAGCTACTCAGTGATTACACATCCGCACAGACTTCACTGCATTAAGCTTCACAAGTCTACTCAAAAATCTGTCATCACCATTCAACGGTCTGACGAAGGCCAGACCTGCACACAGAAAGTTGGGTTAGATCATCTAAAAAGGCCTACGATCTTAAGATACAAATACTTGGCTTTCTGTCGAAAAAATCAATATGGGAAAACAAGCAGCTCATTGCACAACAGCTAAATGGCCACCTTATTCAGAAAGTTGTTTGTTTTTCTAAAGCAGATCAATAAGAGAACACAGAGGAGGCCATGTGAGGTGAGCACAGAGACTATTACTTCAAATTTTCCAATGCTTCTCAACATAGACCCATACATCCACATGCCTGATCAAGTATATCGGGAAGGAGCCATGGTTAACGAAAACAATGCTATGTAAAGATAGAGGAAGATAAATGAGAAAAAGTATCTACGTATGAAAAATTGGACAGTTGTGTTAACTGTGTTGATCTTCAACACAATATTGATATGTAGAAAATGTATCAAAGTCTTTTTCACTTGTGTATTGCATGCAGAGCAAATATGAGAACTAAACTAAAACAGTCTTGTGATACTTTACAACATTTTACTATGCTGGTTTGCAAATGCAGGTGTCGACGATTGCAACTTCATTTCTATAGATTCCCGACTTACAATTGTGATTGCGACACCCCTTATATATATATATATATATATATATATATATTTCCTTGGGAACATACAAGAGACAAACACTACACTACCAGTAATCAAAGATAAAAGTTCACTAAGTGCTTTTGCTGGGCCTCTCAGGAACCTCAGTATTTGTCTTCTATGATTTCAAATCCAAAGTAACACAGATAGAAGAATATTGCGGCAGTACTGTATAGAGGAGATGTGAATTTGACCAACAGAGAATATAGCAGAGAGAAAAACTAATATATTTGAAAGCGATTATTTTTAGTTCACAGTTGATTTGTATAGTTGCAGTTTGCATGGGAGGAGAAAGTAATGGAAACTTGAAGTCAACACCATCTTAACCTTTATATAATTAGGTCACAATAGCTGAGTGAACTCCATCTCAAGATCGGCTCTGGAATTTTTTTTCTCCCATGCATATGTCAGCTGCAAATGAGTACATATAAAAAAACATAGATAGTATATAAAATGGATGTAGCATCCGGGCTGACAGTTATCCTAACTGCATTCAATCGTCCTGGCCTATGATTGTCGCCATCTTGTCAGATTTTTTCTCCGCCTAATTTCCGCCTAATAAATGTCTGTTTGGTTAATTTCACAAACCACATTAAATAATAATGAGCATATTGTCAAAAAGATCCCAGCATAACTGAACATTTTAAGGCCTACCAATGATGAGGGGACTGGAAGAAAATGTGCTTCCCTTTAAAAACGGTTGATGACTTAAAGTTCAAATGTGATAATAGAAACTTTTATTTTCAAGCTTAGAAATTGTAACAAAATACACCAATGGAATAAACACACTGTTTATTTGACTGTTCAAGAACATTCCCATCCCATTAACGTTAACTATTTGAAAACAATACAAGGGGCTTGAATGGGTAAACAATGAGTGGCAAGCCATCGACCACAATCCCTCTGAATCTGCTTTATAAGATTTACACAAGTCATAATAGCTTCTCTATTATGTCTTATCGTCTCTGCATCATGAAAACAAAAGTTGTTTCTAATTACGCTAGTGATTTTGCAAGAGCAAAACTATTTGTATGATAACTGCAACAAGTATTTGACGTGTTGCTGATTTGCTGTCTGCATTTTTTGAAAATAAAGTCAGTCCAGATATTAGACCATCTCACATGTTTCTGTCAAATGTCTCACTGAGGTGTACACCAAGTCTGGTCAGATGTTGCGTTCCCTTCTGTGACGGTAAAGCATCCCTCAGCCAGACTGTGGCTTTTATAAGCAATACCTCTTTCTGATAACTGCTGGAGTCCGACTTGACCCTGATGCTGCTCAAGATTTGTTACAAAGAGAAATATCTCTGGCCAAAAAAGCCATTTGTTCTTCTATCTAATCTCACAAGAGGCTGGCTTTTATCTGATAACCCCAACAAAGAGTGATATTGTGTGTGTGTGTGTGTGTGTGTGTGTGTGTTGTAAAGAGTGTGTTTTTTCCAAAAGTGGGTTCGATATTACCCTCAATGTCGAATTACTAAAGTTCAGTAGATTCAGTGCTGTCTGTTTACATCAAAGCTGATCAACGTCTAATGGCCTTGATCAAACCATACACAAATGGCTGGATTCATTAAGACGCACACAAACACACTCCTCTGCAGCTCAAACTATTGGACAAAAACCGGACAAATAACATGTAAAAATAAAAAATAAATGCAAAAAAAGGAGAACATAAGGCACGGAACATTATCAAATCCAACTGTCTGCACTAACATAAAAATCAGTAGGGGTACAAGGCATTTTCTCACTTGTCAAAATGTTGATTCTTGTTATCAACAATTAATTTCTCGGTAGCAGAAATGTTTATTGTAGGTTTTTCAACTTAATTACGTCTAGTCAACTTCAACCATTGACTTCCATTCAAACTCAAATACAGATATCTACAATTCAATTTTGACGTGTTGTTATTCCAAACTGAAATATCCAAAATGTAATTATGGATAGTTTTATGGATACTAGTTGCAATTCTAAAAACTGATAACCAATTCAATTCTCACTTGTGGAAAAGTCAATTGTTGAAGTCAACAATATGGAAAATGTTTTACAGATATCTGAAATTAACATTTTTACTAGTCAAAATGTCATTTGAACTAGTAAAATGTAAATGGTTGCTAATCAGCCCTTCTGACAAAATGTTAAAAAGGCCTTGTCAAATGCATCTTGTCTTTTAGATTGCAGCTGGACTTGGATCTGCTTGGAAGGCAGAATTCCTCTCTGTTTTGGGGCTGTAGATAAATCCACCCTCTCTAATAAGAGACTGATAGAGTTAACTCTGGATGCACTGGCTCAGCAAATCCATGTGCCCAACTTCAAAATCAATACAAGCTGCTTTAAAATGATATAAGAATCATAAGGCTCAGGGAGCATATAACCATGTACAACTCTGTATTCATTAAATCTGAATTGTATCAATCCATCTATGCCTCATAAGAACCCCTTATAGAAGCTTTTCTTACAATGCCTACTTACTTACTATTTATTTTAAAAATATTTCTTGTTCTATCTTTGACGGCTGTAGTACGACTAAACAGAGTCCAAAAACCTTTCTGCCAAGTCTAGGAGACAACAACTAAGATGTGTGCTAGAATACTACACAATACCAGGTGACAAGTTCACAATCTAAAAGAAATGAATGAATACCACTAGCCTTCAACATGCATTCTGTTGAGCTATCCCATCACACCTGAGTTTTGCTCGGAGCCTGCAGGAGAAAAGGAGGATTTATCTTTATATTTTTTTAATATAGTCAGCAGATTGACGTATGGTACATGTAAAGTATTTGCATTTGTGCAACTTGGAATTCCTGTGGTGAATGCCAAGTTTGCAAATAGAATGAACGTTCAATAATAAAATGAAACTATAATATCTTCACATTCATGAGAAACAACAAGACGGCGATAGGATCCTTTAAAACTGCTGAGGTATCAGTTTGTGACATGACTCATGAAAAACAAAGTCAAGTCAAATGTAGAGCTACACCTCAGCACTGACAGACAACCACCATGAATCGCATAGATGGAATGGATGTATCAGCAGTTCTACGTGGTCTCATTATTTATTAGTAGAGTGGGGAGGAGGGGACTCAGTGTTAAATGTTTGCTTTTCCAAACTATAATTCAGCATATGCTATCTGCATTGTTCTCTTAACTCAGGGCTGGAGGGAGAGAGCCAAACAAATATTTACTGCGAGAGCTGCAGAGAAGCCTAATCGATTCGTTGTCAGTGCTTGCCTCAATCACTTACAGTGAGTTAACAACCCACTTCCGCTCCCTGGGCCATGGAACCACAATTGTATAGCAGACACTTGGGCTTTCGAAGAATGATTCTAATGATTTCTATTTTTCACATTCATTGAGCATGATACATTGAAAAACTGAGGAAAATAATAAATCTTGTTGATTACGTTGGCCAGGACATTATTTAGTACAGCTCCTGATAGATGATCACTTTAATTAGCAGATGCACAATGGATAAAATGTTTTGCTATATTTATTTTCTGCGAATGTTGATGTTTGAACATCACAACAAGTCACAATTCTGCTGTTTCTCCCTCACAATCGTTTTCTGGAAAAATGGAGGAGATGACGGTGATATTGAGCAGTGAACAACATGAATGTGTATACATGTATATATGCAGACAGGGATAAAAAAAAAAAGCTGATAGTTTATATTTTATAAAAGGACACGCATACATGTAACAGCTCCTTTGGCCCTGGCAGACATTTTATTAATGCAGCACTTGAAGTATTAGACACCGTCCTGGCGATCAAAGGAATCGTAAATCAAGGCAAGACCCACTTCAACATGAGGAGAAATTAACCATTTAAACTAAAAAAAAACATGGCTCTGGAGATAAGAGCAGGTATGAGGAGAAATACATAGTAGGTAATATCATTACATTGTGGTCGTGCACATAAAACACAAGTCTTTTTACTTCACTATCATTTTGTGAACAACATATCATTCTTTCAATTTTCAAGCAGAGTAATAAAGTGAAACAATTGGGATTATACTAGGTGAAATACCATTCCACATAACATGAAAGAAGAATTTCTGACTCACAACCAGCACAGTCAATTGATAATAGTAATAGCTTTCAACTTTTTTTTCCATTTTAAACCCTTCTCTTTCTAGTAAAGACTGCCAGAGGCTAGGACCCTCGAGAGCTTTCCCTTTCTTACTCCCCCAACATTTGTCTCTTTCACTATCCAGAGCTCTGTCCCTGTCTGGCTAATGAATACATTATCTATACTGGATTGAATCCTCCTTTCCTTTTGGTCAATAGTTACACAAATCTAAAAAAAAAAATTGTTACTAATAATAATAATAATCATCACATATGTCTCTCTTATTGTACCCAAAAGATGTAGTCCTAAAATGTTTCATCTGGCAGCATTTTCATACAGCTGGATAGTTTTAGCAAAATGTACCTAAGTTGTGTCAGCCAAAGCGATGATACATTGCACTGGAGGCATGAAGCCAGGATGATTGTGTATCCAGACTCTTTGGTAAGTCCCTATGATGATTTATGTCCAACAGAGAACAGGTTGAACTGCTGAGTGAAGGTCAAACAACAATAGGATTTCACTTTTGAACTACAACACATCTTCTGATTTGTAGCTACTGTTTATGTTACTCCCACAATCCCCATATACTAGTTGTTCTTTTACTTCCTCTCCATTTCTGACCTATTCTCTCTCTCTCTCTCTCTCTCAAGTCTAAACACTTTCATTGAGAAGAGGAAAAACTTTAAACTTAAATGACGAAGTTCATTGTATGCACCACCCACTTACTTCTGCTTGCAAACAAACAAATGAACCGATCATGTACACTGAAGTTTACTGCAGTCAAACAGAGATGGGTATATAAATGATTCGATGAATACCCAAAGCATTCTGTTTGTGCTTGAAAGACAGATGGCACTGGCCACTGAGAAGAACATTACCAAGCTCCATTCTTTTGTGTTTTCATCAGGGAGCGCTGTTGCCTGTCAGACAAAATGTGTTCCTTCCTTCTGCAGCCTATTCAAGAAACATGTCATCAGTTGGCAAACATCGGAAGCATTGAAAAACTCAATGTTTTCAAAAAGGGAATAGTCGGGTTTTCAGCCAAACCACATTCAACAGTTTCACACATGAATAGTCTTATACGCGTAAGTACGGTAATGAAATTGAATGTGGAACCAGGTATTTGTTAAGCTGGAGAGGAATTTATACCAAATATTCATTCATATTCTTTCTTGTATTGGTTCTGTTGACTTGGGAAATCAAACAGAAGTTCTGTTTCTTCAATTATTGCTTGAAGCACTGACCAGTGTACAGAAAAGAACCAGTGGGGAAATATATGTGAGACGAATGGTAAAAAATATTTCACAAGGGGTTTGAATTGATGGATCCATTGCCATACAGTGTGACAGTAGTTGCCTTTTTCCCCCATATATCTAGCAAACCTTGACCTAAAGCAGGATTGTTTACCTACAACTTGCTGTCAGAAAATAGCTTTGTAAAAATGCCTAGAATTAAAGTGCACACGCAGGGTATTTTACACTTCACAATCAAATAATTTCAAAACATTGTGAAATAAAATAAACTCTGCTGAAAGTAGCCCAAAGAAACAGATTATAAAAATAGTTTTTCTTCATATGAGCCATCAGTTCTTTCGGTATCTTCAGAGAGTTTTAATACAGCCAAATGAAATGTGTTGGAAAGTCAGTTGGATTGAGCAAGTCGAGTAGAGTGTTAATAAATATTAAGTTGTCAAGTTCTCTTCCGTTTGAGAAGAGCATGGCATCAGCTAATTATATGGATGGCTGACTTTACACATTTAATACAGCTCTCTCTCTCTCTTCTTTCCTCCTCTCCTCCCCCATTTCACATTGCACAGATGTGTGGAATGGTCTGGGGTACTACACACGCTTTGTTTACACAACACCAAAGCTGAGAACACCGCAACAGGACTTTTTTTTCCCAGGTACACAGGGAATTGTGTTGACAGTCTTTTTCTTTTAGTAGTGAGCCAACACATACGGTCAGAGAACACAGTATCAAAACCATGTGTGGTGCGCTCTTCCACTCGAGTAATTACCTCCTCTGCGATCCCTAAGTGGCCACATCACCTCATCTCCCATGCAGGGGCCGTTCCCTGCTATTGTGTGCCATCAACACTTTCACAACAACAACCATACTACTCCCCAGCAAGGAGGCCAGAAACAAAAAACCTCTTCACTCCAAACTAGCGCTCAAAACAAGAGAGAGAACACGAACAGTCATAAAGATCATGTTGAGAAAACCCACGCCTAGTTCTGTTGTTGTAATGGCCAACTGGGACTGCTAGTGGACGCCCAGGTGAGAATTATGTGTCCACTTTAAAGTCAG
This sequence comes from Ammodytes marinus, assembly GCF_949987685.1. Classification (NCBI taxonomy): domain Eukaryota; kingdom Metazoa; phylum Chordata; class Actinopteri; order Uranoscopiformes; family Ammodytidae; genus Ammodytes; species Ammodytes marinus. The sequence continues at coordinate 10,104,011 of NC_137219.1, read as the reverse complement.
ATCAAATACTTTCTCTTTTTTTTATTTTACGATGAGAAGTCTAAGTTTACAAGTCCTACGGAATAAACCGTGTGCTCTAACCATTGCCAATTTCAGAAATATTGTATTGAATTCAATGATTTTGGTGAATCTCAACCAAATGATTGTGTTACAAAAACATTCTGAGCACTAGAAAAAACAATATTAAATTAATTTAAAAGTATAACAAGAGCTCCAAACAACTCCCCAGAGTCAAATAAATTCTCTAAGCATACAAGGTGCAACAAAAGACACCGTCCCTTGTTTCATCTACATCATTTCCATCTCTGATCTCCTGTATGTCTCCAGTGGAAGCAGCCATAGGCACCCTCCTGTTGTAAACAGATTGTCAAGAGGGAGCTGAGGGGGAGTCTTCAATACCCCCAACCACGCTCTGCCTCCAAAACACCAATCATCAGATTCCTGCTAGAAAGAAAGAACCCCACTGTTACTGCTGAAGAACAAGAAACAGACGCACGCACACACACACTTGACAAAAGCGGTGGCTGGCAGCTGGAACGCTCACAGGAGTATGCTTGATTTGTGAGGAGATTATGAAGAAAAACTGTAGTTCAGTTACCCAATGTGCTGTTTGGATAGAAGGCAAGCAGACTGAGTTGGACAGAGGAGGGGCCGACAAAGGAGAATGATAGACAGTTTGGCTTTGGTATAGGAAAGCACTATGAGGGGAGCTGTCAGAACCACTGGGGCGTGTACTGCTTTCCCAAAATGCACACGCACACATTCTGTGTGGACGGGATGATACACGCTGGCAGCCTCTACAGAGGGAGGCTTTTTTCACATGCACAAGCACACGCACACACAACCACACACACACACATCTCAAACCACCTGCAGAACACCTGTGCCTTTCATCTATCCCCCACCACCTGCTGTGTGCGTTCAATTAATGAATGAAAAAGATATCAGAGACCAAGCGTACCAGATTGTGCAATTGACTGAAGGCATGTCTATATGCTATATGTCTTTTTTAAATGGATAAATATACCAACATAAAAATATACATCTGAATAGAAAAACTTGCCCATGCTGAAATATTGGTGAATTATATCAGTGATTCTTGAGAAGTGGGACAAAGCACTAAATAATCCCTCATATCAAAAAATACAGACCCTATGTTTCGGCAAATCAAATTACATGTATGTATCCAACATATACTAAGCTACTGAGCTAAGCTTTGACACAACCTCCCAGCTTTTGTTTTGTTTACCGTCATTGGCCTATCACCACCGTCAGATGTCAACTCCGTCAGATTTCCTGTCTGACGGTGTTGACATATTTAACGTTTCTTAAACATAACAAATGGAATTTATCTAGTAGCCATTTGGTTTTTCTGTTGATATTAGGTGCTAGTATGAACTACTTCAGGAAAATAAAATTATCAGAAATTGTAAGTGGGTGTTGACATATCATGGTTGTGACACAGGACTTTCAAGATTCGGAATGTAAAATATTCTGAAACTACAACACTTATCAGAGCCTGTCTGACTCTAATATACTCTGCAGAGGTAGAATTTGACAAGGAGGTCCTTCAAAGTGACAGCTACCCCTTATTTCACCTGATTTTATTACATTTTACATAATGAAATGTCTGACGGTGTTGACTTACAGTAAAGTGGTCCCACCACTTAGAATCCTTATAAAACATGAATGGTTTGTAGAAAAACTGTTTTTATTGATATGAGGGATTATTTAGTGTTGCTTTTGATGAAAAAAAGCTCTTTTTAATCATTAAAGTACATTTTTATTGCATATGAAAGATTGAACCCTTCTCTGAGGACACACTGTTTTGGACGTCTTGAGAAGATAACAAGTGTCATATATTTGACATAATAATGATAAAATTAAATTTAGGGAGATAATTGTGCTCCAGACATTCTATTAATAATCCCTAATAACATCTACAATTTTAAATATTTTTAGTTTTAAACATAACAGCAGTTACATAATGGAAGACGGCCTTTTGTCCCGGTTCTCAAGAATCACTGATATTTAAACTCAGATATTATCCTGTAGACCCAACTACTATTACCAAAATAATATAAGTATTCCTTTCATTGTGGATCTATAAACAAAGACACAAAACCATTTTGTGTTATAGGGCCGCAGGAAAAGACACATAGTTCACAAACAATTAAATGGATGAACACATTGATCCATAATTGGAGGCTGAAGTGCCATTGGGAGAGATAAACGATCCAACATCAGCGTCCACTGAAGTGTCATGGTCAGGGATGTTGTAGTAGCAATCAAAATGTTTCTGTGAACAAAGTCAACAATCCACCTTTGTTGTTATATAATAGGAAAACTAATTCAATTGACCTGTTGTGCTTATAGATATTGTTCATACATTACATTTTTCCACATGTTCAAATAAATTATATTGTCCTCATTTTCCTGTATACCATTCCATTGCTTTCAAAATATGGAAAATCATAACTATATTCTTTAAACGTTGCAATCATCCCTTCAATTCTCTTTCCTTTCACTTTCTGCCTTCCTCTCCTCGGCGAAGATCAGATAACTGAAGCCTTTCCCAGGACTTTTAAGGACCCTCACCTTGGCCAAGAGGAGATAGGAGCTAGGGGTGAAGAGTAGTCTGACACAGTAATGAGCTGAGCTGTTGCAAGACCCTAATTGGTCCAGATAAACATGGCCGACTGATACCAAGAGGTTTCGGTATGGATAGCAGTGGAATGCACACTTGGACACACACACACACACACACACACACACACACACACACACACACACACACACACACACACACACACACACACACACACACACACACACACACACACACACACACACACACACACACACACACACACACACACACACACACACACACACACACACACACACACACACACACACACACACACACACACACACACACACACACACACACATACACACACACACACAGGTTTGAGTAGGATGCTGATGTATCTGGTCCTGTGTGAGTGGGCTGTATGTCTCTGCTCTAAGTAAGCATTGGTTGCTGCTGCTGCTACACTGGCCCTGTGAGAACCCACAGAAGGCAACATTCTTCAAAACACAACACTGACCACCAACACACCCACGCCTGGTAAAGCTTGTTAACAAACATTTAAAACAGTTCTATCAGTTTGATCCCGTAATGAAGCCAAAGACACTTTTTCAAACATTGTGGTCAACTCACAGACTTCTTACTGACAAGGCAACATCATCACAGTGGGACTCACTGTTCAAATACAACATTCTGGATCTTAAACTCTGTTATTTTGAAAGGATTTTAAACAAACAATATTCACGTATTTTCTAACCTTGAACTTCATTCCTACTGTTAATCCACTCCTTCTCTCATGTATTATTCTATAAACACACCCATAACCAAATATATATGTATAGGACTACAAAAAGTCAGAATAGTGCATTTATGGACTGAGAAACCAAGGTTATAACTGATTCGACTTTCTGATTGTTCTGAGCAGCTTAATATACCAGTGAGTTCCACCATTCATTTTCCCATCCATCTTACCAGGTAATCAATAGCCACAAGGCCACTGATGATGAATGGAGTAAAAAGGAATGTGCAGTTAACAAACTGGTGGGGCTATGTGTGGAATCTATATTCTATGTGGCCTAGGAGAAACCTCTGATACTGAAACCATTACCGAATGTGTTGCTTTTAAACAAAGTGAGAGATCTTTGTCTCTCCAACAAAAGACTGCTGCTTACCATTGACAAACACAAAAGAAAGAGGGGAATGATCGTAATATGTACACGGGGGACATAAATCACTCACTTAAATGAGAGGTATTCAAATTAAAGTATCCCTGTGTGTATCATATGATTAAGTAGCTCCTTTTTACTTTATGTTGTTTCATATTCAATTGATCAGAGATTAAGAAGAATAAACATCAAAAACAAACAAAACGAAGATAAGCAAGCACTATACTCAACAACTCAAAATTAGATGCACACTAACAAAGACACTTTAGCATGAGGCTTTCAGCGTATGACATACCAAGACACATTAACACCTACTCAGAAAAATTAAACATGTAAACCAACCCACAGAATAACATGCCTGCATAAACAAGCACTGCATGAATGCACCCATATATACGTGGAAGCCCACATGCTTCCCACATGGCAATTTACATAATAACATAAAGGTTCAAAAAGCATGTTTACAGGCGCACAAGGATCCTTGTTATAATTTATTTTTATTTTTAAGTATCGTGGTTATGTGTTGCACATGTACACAACATTATATCCTGGTTTTCAGAAACCTGGGTATGCTAGCTGAAATACCCTAAGACACAACTGCACATAAAATGATCAGAACTCTTAATACTTTTAGAATCATCTACTCAGGGATTTGAATAACTATGTTTCTCATTCTCCATGTAAACATAATAGATAAAAAACAAGGTTATGGTTGACAAACAGTATACTACTCTCAATGTTAACACACTCAATGTAGCCAGCCATTGTTTTCATCCCAGTAACTAAGAAGCAAAGCTCATGTCATCGATTGGGATGAGAACGGTGGCTCTGACACTGTTGACGCAAAGTAAAGTTGTGCAAACCAAAAGGATGGCATTCCCTGACTTGAGAATACGAAAAAACATGTTTTCCTTTCAGCAGGAGAAAAAAACAACAAAATGAAAAAGCATGTATAGACCGATGGGTTGCCCCAGTTAACCTTCACAGTGTCTTATCTAGCTCGACTGGCCTCACATCTCTCCTGCCAAACATAATGTGGGCGGTCCTGTGTTTCAGCCCTGAGGTCCAGCCATAAAGGCACCGCATGAAGCCCAGTGATCAAAGAGAAAGCTCTCGAACCAGCTTGGGCCATGTTGAGCTTCTGGCTCAGCTCCAGCATACTCCTATGTTATCAAGACCCCTGATGCTGTTTTGAAAGCGTTAACATACATTTTTTGTGTGCAGTTGAGCAAATCTGTGTGAACGTGTATGTGTATAAGATCAAAGAGGTTTTAGAAGAATCTCAGCACAGCACTAGGCTAGGAGCAACTTACTGGTCAGAGAGGTGAAGTGAAACCAGAGCATGACAGCACAGAGTGTTTAGTGTATTGCCACATTTGAATAAGTCAACAAAGCAAAATATGTTGCTGTGAATATTATATTTGTAATTCATTCGTATCAATCCTACAGGCTGTGTAAAAAAAAACTTGTAGTTTGCCAAAAAACTAAATGACCAATTGCTGCATTCAAGGTCTAGTCTGCTTTGGTTTCACACTGGCTTATGACAAATAAGTCATGATGACATTCCAATAACGGTGCTCGAAGGCTGTATCCTCTGTTGGTCATACAGGGCTCACACATATCAGAAACAACATTGTATGAAGTCAAGACTTTCACTAAAATCCATCTGTACTCAATAACAAAACAAAACAAAAAATTTAAAAGGAAATGATGCATGCTGACTGTATGTAGTAACATGTTGAAAATGGTTACCATGATATGTCAAGAAATCAGAAAAAATTGTATTTAGTTTTGTGAGCGCTGACATAATCCTGTAATTGGTCTGTCTTGTGCGTCTCTGCACAATCAAACCGCACCAGATTTCAGTCAAAGATCCAGACTGAAACCCACCAGACTCTGAGCTCAAACAAAGCAAAGAGGAAAACAATTGCAACAGTATTTTAAAACCACTTCAAACGGGCCTCAATATGAGCCTTATAATGCACCCAAATCAAATAGCCTTTCACGAGTAAACTCATGTTCTACTGATGTGGACAAAAATCTGTTTAATGCTTAGGGGAAATTAAGAATGTGATTGTGCTGTTCTGCTGACATACTACTGATTTCCAAGATTTCACCCAGAAGCCAAACAACAGTTAGCTATGTTAGCTGAACCAGTTCTCCTGGAGCCACGAGTTATTCTGAAACTAGAAGCACTCTCACAGTGGCAGCTGTCCAGGCCTAGATGTTCCACTGATAGCTGTAGCTCCCTACCTAAGACAGAACGCAATGTGTTCAAGACACCAAGCCTATTCAAAGACTCAGACTCACCCACACTGTGAAGACAGCTCAAACTGACTGGTGTTTACAAGGGCCAATTGCATAACATCCATAGTACATGCCTGTTTATAAAGCAGTTATTTATTTGAAAAAGGGATAAAACATTAAAACAGTCATTACTTAAATTACTGAAAGTGAGGGTATTTTTGGTATAGGTGATATAGGTAGGTGATATACAGTATGTTGAAGATATCTTGTTTTTCATGTATTAGATTGGATCTATTGACAGTATCATCACAGCATTCAATCTTGGAGTTAGAGCAGTGATGGCCTGGTGTTTCATGCTGGCACCCAGCTCAGCTTCAGTGACATGCCCGTACAGCTCCTCATATTGTAGTGCTTCCTTAACCACTCATTACATAACTCGGTGACTGCATGGCCCTCAGGCCTCAACTATCTGCTACTGTAGACATGAGACTGTCAACGACCCCCTTCCCCCTTATACACAGTGCTTTCACATAGTTAAACACATGCTGAACACCCTTAAGTCACACACACCAGCGCGCCTCATCTCCAATGCGCTGGAAGGCACAGCCTTCTTCACACACTCATGATTTGGCTGTACAGTATTTGCACAGGAACACACACGCACACGCACACACACACACACACAAACACACACACACAATTCAGAACAATGCTTGGCTGGCTCTAAGAAATGCCACATGACTAAGTGAACTACATAACAGTGCTTGCCTTCACTACTGTGCTCCCACATGTGACACAAAACAGCAGCTTAGTCAGAAGACTGTTAGCATAGAGCAGACAGCAGGAAAAATAAAAAAATATGGCAGGATATATTTTTTTTTCAGGGGGTAGCGGAGGAGAGCCTTGACACCCAACACCAATTAACAGTTATGTTTAACACTCACTAGATTAATCCAGAACAGAGCTGATATGGTTTAATGTTGTAACTTGCTGTAAGACACATCAGCAGCAGCAACTGCTTGCCATCACAGCATCAGACATATGGGTCCTCTGCAGAAAGTCAATACTCAAACATCATTATGCCTAAGAGACTGTGTACTGTTCTGTGTGTTGAAAAGAGTAAATAAGATATTAAGATGACCAACAATGCCAAGAATACAAAGACACATAAAAACAACTAGAAATTAAATATAGAAATAGAAATAGCACAATGAAGCACAGTGTTGAGTAGCTACACTTCTGGAAGGCAACCTTGAAAGAGAAACCAGCACAAAAACTGTGCGGACATGTGTGTTGTGCTGAACAACTCCAAATGACTTCTAGTCACCAGAAAGTAACTTTGAACCTTTAGCGATGTGATCTGCCATACTGCCAAAGCGGAGTGTAATGCACATTAAAATTCTAGGACTGAGAAATGTCATTGATCTTCATAATAATTTCTGCTGGCACTGCAATCAATAGGCTCTAGCTATTCCCCTCATGAATAATACCATTGGCTAATTCAATTAACAAGCAATATCTCAGCTAACGTTCAAATAGGGGGAAAAACAAAATCATTTAAAGCTCAATATCTGGTGAAACAATTATCCAATTTAAGCTTAAACCTAATTCATTTGAAAGGGAATGACCTAAAGCCCAGCAGTTAATTCATTTAGTGTGTCATCCTATTGGCAGAGGAAACGTAAACAAGCTCATCAGTGGGAACATTAGAGGGAAAATGAAGGGAGACGTGTTGATATGTGGCTTTGGGTCGCAATAGCACAACAGACACACGCAGATTGCAGAAAAGCCTTTAAAACACACAGAAATCGAAGAGAAAAGAGAAAAGTCAAGAGAAGGAAAAGAGATGGTGTCTGACCTGATAGGCAGATGAAGGTCATGTAGTCTCCCTGACCACCAGTGGCCAGGAAAGGGATCTTCTTCTTGGTCCTCCGCTTCACCTGCACAGCAACCAGCATCTTCTCATCATGGGGTGTGAACACCTCCTTGTTGATGGCTGACTTGGCACTCATCTTCAGAGGGAAGGCAGGAGTCAGCTGGCCAATAGTAAGAGTGGAGGGGATGAGATCCACTCTTCGCTGAGGAGAAAAGAGAGGGCATAAAAAACAAAATGTTTAATTAAGCAGCTAACAACCTTAAGTACATAGTCATCTCACTCTCCAAAGGTTAGCACCTGACAGGTGGTTCCCTACCTTTTTTGCCTGTGAATATAATAGGAACCTTTTTTCCTTATAAAACAATGGCGAGCTCAAGCAGTTTCAGTTGTATATATCTTATGTCTTTTGTGTGTTCACAGCCTCAGGCCATTCACTTCCATCCGTCTCTATAAGTCCAGGCACAGTACCAATCTGAATGTGTACACTCTCTGCTGCTCACAGTGTATAGTACGTTAAAGTAATGACTTTGAATGGTTGTGTCTCTCCGAGTTGCAGCCAGTCTCCATGCTCAATCTTTCTAAATGCCTTGCCAATGTCCTCTATGGACGCACTGCTACACACAGAGATGAAATGACTTAAGCTAAAGCTGTTGAGTACTGGTACGTCTCACTCACACAGCACAGAAATTATGTTTTTAATATTACAAGCCAATGTCTACTGGTGGGAATATACTACAAAAGACACAGGAGTCTGATGGTGTCAGGAAAAAGATGGTTGTAGTTGAACTAAATGTGCTTAAATACAGGATATAGAAAGTGAGTTAGTTGGGTCCAAGTGCTCTCATGAGGACTATGGAGCTTAATCATTAATTTCCCAGCCACACATTCCCCTTAAGAGACACAAGCATGCACAACCACATACTGCACAGGCCCTATTGTAGAACCAATCTGTCTGTCTGAACCAGTCAATGAATTACTCTACTGTGAGGCGAAGCAAGCCAGGCTGCAAAACAATGCCTTCATGAAACCGGCTTGCTCATAAACAAAAGACCAGAAAGTTGTTTTGCGAACAGCGCAGCAAGTTTTAAAATGAGTGCTCAGCAGCTTAAGTGAAGCAAGTGGAGTCAAAGTTCCATTCACTGATTACTCTAAAAGCAAAACCTGCAGGAGACATTACAATGTAAATCTGGTTGTTAAAGTGCAGAAGTCTCCTTCTCCAACCCCTGAACTTAGTGGCTGAAAGGCTGCCATTGCCCATTGTTGACTGGTGGTCAATGTTAAAATAGGATCACGTCACTGGCATGAAGGAATGCTTGACAACAGTGGAACATAAACAGCATTACACTGCATAATGTTTAAAGATAATGTTTGATTTCTGTGTAAAATAGTTTTGTCTTAATCTTTCCATCCATCTCCCTTCCTCTCTGCTCGTTCAGCGACGCAAGACTTCACAAAAAAACAAAAACTCGGGCCAAGATTTTTATGGAGAGACTAATTAGAAAAAGGCTAATAAATCTACGTCACTTTGGAACTGATATCCAACAGCCCAGCACTTTGGCGGGGAAACAGAAGTAAACTTTCCTCTATAAAAAACAATACCTTAGGTGAAAGACACACAATTGTTTTGCACTCAATGCTCGTTCAATAAGGGACTTTCAAATGAGCAAGGCACAATGTAAAAACTGTGAGAAACTTTGCTCCAAGCTGTTTGTAGATGTCATACTGAGTTTTAATATTGACTGGTACTGTGCCAGTCCAACCTCAAAGTGTAAACAGTACAGCACTCAAAAGGGTTGAACATCATGTCCACAGAATATAACAAGCTTTTTCAATATTCTTAAATCAGCAATGACTGTATTCAGCATTTACATGTTCACTAAGGCAGTTCAAAGTCTTGTGTGTATCAGAGCTTTCAGCGCTTTCATTCAATTAGAAGACAATAGACATTAATTGTCTTTTCTTATTAGGATTGAATTTTTTCTTCAACTGATGCAGAATTCTGTATACATCTGTGTTCATACTCATGTACAAACAGTAACTGCCCCAAGTTAGCCCAACTCTTCCCCTTGGCATCTATGCTCTCGTTCCCTACCCATTTACTGTTACAATGAAGACCATTTTAAAAAAAGGACATCAAGGTTAATTGTTGTAAAGTCACTGGTCTTGCTGCCCTCAAGTAGCATATCAGCCCAGCAGAGTTCCTCTGTGTGGAAGCCCTAATCTGTAGCATCTCTCTCCCTCTACTCCTGCTGCTTCCTCCGGCTCAGAAGGCTGCCCACGTCCAGCTGTCATCAGGCAAAGGGGAGTGCATATCCACCCTCAGGTGGCACACTGACGCGTGACGGGAAGGAGGAAGAAAAACCAGGGGGTAAGAGGAGGCGGAGGAGCCTCAAGGCAGTGAAATATAGCCAGCTGCAATGTATAGCTTGTGTTTTTTTGCCTTATGCAATGCTTACAGTGCAGGGCTTGAGTAGTTGCATTGGATGGAGCCAAGCAGCAACGGTGGCAGTAAAAGCGAAGTACATATATTTGACAGAGTGATTATCACCCCCACTTTTCAAGCAGAACCTCTTTCAAAAAACAACTCATTAACTGTGGCCGTGTGCTGCCGTGCCGAGCAGTCCAAACTAGCAGCAATGTTCCCTGCTCGTTTCCCCGGCTTCCCTCTTGCCCGGCGTGTTAATGTGAAATCTGTTCAGTCAGTTGCTCATGGCTCTCATGGGACCTCATTGGAGTGTATGGGGTCTTTGAGCAAGCTGCACAGCCACTTTGCATCAACACAGTCCTGCCACTCCAGCCTGGGCTCACAAGCTCACTGGAACCTGCCACTATAGGAGAAGCTGCAGAAGAAGAAGAGGAGAGGGGCCCCAAAGACAAGGGGATGATGTGGGCTTTATCACACTGGTGAAGGTATGTCTTTAATTTCCTTTGGAGATACTCAAAGCCAGACCTTCAGTTGGAACAGGTTGAAAAATCCACCCAAGTTTATGTTCTCTGCTGCTCATGTAATTAAATAGGCTGGCAGCTGTTGTGTGAGTATTATTTAGAAAGTGAGCCATTTAGTGAAGTATTTAGTTAGAGTATGGGTGTGGAATATTGAGCCGAGGCATACTGAAGGACAAGTGAAACCTAGACAGTGATATGTGTGTGTCCTTGTCCCATATTTCTGTGGACCAATACATTTTGGACCATGAGATTGAGAACAAAATAAGATATTTACGGAGACGTATGTGCATTGATTGAGAAACAGTGGGGGCAATGGTATAATTAATATAACATGTGAAGGCAAGTCCAGGAATTAAAGTCCGTCTACCAACAGCACAGACAATACGGGAAAGCAATGTAATAGGTATGCCTTGCGGTTGGGGTATTAGAGTAAACCCAAATCTGAATGGAGTTGGAGTATGATGAACGAAATAACTATCCTAAAACATTACAAAACATGAGGATACCTGGCAAGATAACCAACTACAAAACACGAAAATATCCTCCTCAAGAAGCAATTCATCGCCTGTATCAACTCCTCCCGTTTATAATTAACTGACTTTGGAATCTTTTAAAAAGGACAAAGTTGTTGTTTTTCCATTCCCCACTGCAAGCCCAAAGATGTGTGAGAAAGCAATAAAACACTTTGCTTCATCTGCAGCCTCTCAGACATGCCCTTCATGTTGACGCTTGGCTCTGTACAAGGCCTGTATTTCTACAAAAAAAAAGCCTCCTACCGAGCACAAATCTTCACAGATTACATCTTTAGAGACTGATGTCACACGGCAGTGTCACTTTGAACGAGCAGGATCCAACATCGCCACATGAACAGATGGTGAACGTTACCTCTCAGAAAATAATTGAGAGGTAACGCCGTCTAACCTGCTGTTTTGGGGTGTCAACGTCAGTCTCCGATTCATTAAAATCTAAACCCTACGTTAGCGCGGCATTGAGTTACAAATAACAAAACTCAAGTCTGGACGCAAGCAGTAAAATCCTTTCAGTCACAGGTCACTTAAACGTATCATGTTAGTTGATGAGGGCCAATAAAACCAAGAATGATTGCGTTGCACAACAATATAATCCAGCTCGTGCTGTGGAAGAACTCTCTCTGGTATTTCATAAAACAAGACATGAGAGCCAGTGAAAGAGTTTCCCCATCATTTCTGCAATATTTCTGCAATGTACTCCTCCAAAGCTGCACTTGGAAAATCAAACGGCAACATCTCTTTTTTTCTTGTTTTGTTTTGAAGATAGCAGGGCATTTGGATTACTCACAAGCCAATGCTTAACTTAGTGTGTGTTGGTGCAACAAGAAATTCAAGGTTTTTCACAATTCAAACCCATGCAAGCATCCATAATTGGCTGCTCTGAGAGGTGCCCTCCTGTCATTTGTAGACCACCACTTAAATCTTGAGAGATTATTACAGCAGTTTATGTGAAACTCTCTCAAAGGAGGGGGGAGCACTTTGGATGAGGAGCATAAAAGAGGAGAGGATAAAAAGTTATTTTTTTGCTCAAGGTCCTTCTTAACAATTTGAAGGATTTGTGTGTCTTTAATGTAAAGTCTTTCTCCATAATATTTGAGACAACAAATGTACGTTGTATAAGCTACTGTGTGACGACAGCTAAATGACAATGCTGTACATACTTCCGATGCTTATTTTATGTTAGAAAATAATGGAGACAAAAAATATTGATCACACAAAAGCATAGCTCCTCATCACAGCAGCATGTTAAATAGGACCCTACTCTTTTTCCCTCCAAATGGAAAGATATCAAAAGGACCCATCCATTTTCCTTGGTGACTCTGCTGCCAGATGATGTTATATACTGCCATAGAGGGCATGGGCTAACCATGAATCAATGAATGACATGCCAGGTCCCTAATTGAGCCCATCCTGTACAACCCAGCACCTCGTGGCAATAAAACATTTGGGAGGGACTGAACCGTGGTGGGTAAACAGCAGAGAGCAAACATAGAGCATTTACAAATAGATGCCTCAAACACAACTGCAGGGCTCATTACCACAAGTATACATTACTGGGGCAATGGCATAAGGCATTAACTATACAAAAGAGCATGGACAAGTAGTTTAAGGATGAGCTAAAAGCAACAGCACTGTTGTCAGTGTGCATAGTCAGAATAATAAATGTTGGATAATATACTCAGAGAAATCTCCATAAATGTGTTCCAAAATGAATGTGTTGCTTGAGTTCCTAGCACAGACAGCCTTATTTTTGTTATGCCAGGAGGGTGAACCAGTCTAGACTCCTCAGGGACTTCAAGTGTCATTTTGTCCGAAACACTGACAGGCTGGTTTTTGTTCCCATTTTCTTTTACGTGATCCATTAAAGAAACAAGGCTCTTTATGTCTGCATGTCTGCCTTCAAGAATAGCTCTCCTCTCTGGCAACAGAACAGGCTGAGGTGGTGGACACACAGGGAGGGAGCCACCTCGACAGTCTGCATAACGCCGACTGTAATTGGACACTGAAGTATGGGGGAAAGATATTAGCTTATCTTTCATGGCGTGCCTGAGCAAATTAAGCCTTGAACTCTTGGATAGGAAGAAGTAATATTTTAATGTAATTGGGTTAGTTGATGCCATTGGAAGGCAGACGGGTAGAAGATAATCCGAGTCCAACTGCCTTCAAGGTCCCAGAAATAAGATAGAACATTTCATTTAAATTTAAACAAAGTACATAGTTTTACATTTGATCACAAGATTTAAGACTTGTTTACTCTAAATATTTAAAAAGACCATTACAATAATAACAGCAAAAAAAAAGGCCTAAGTAAGGGGACATTTATTGAAAGATGACATTTTTGAACTGCAAAGCCGGGAACACACCGCATTGGCCGTGTGAACGCAGGAGGCTCGCCGCTTGGTCATATTGGGCCATGTTCACCGCAGCGGCGGTTGGCCGCAGGAGGCTCGCCGCTTGATCATATTGGGCCATATATTCCTGACGCCGAAGCCGAGATCAGACCCGTCACACTTACGGTGCAACAACAACAATAACATGGTCCAGCTGTGCCAAAAAATACAGATGTAGGTTCACTGTGTAACCAGCGGCAGTCTTGTCACAAATATCATTAAAACAGCCTGAACACGCACCCCGATCGCAAATACACACACATTAACAGCAATTCAGCAACATACTAAACACATTAACAACAGCATGTGCTCAGCAGCACAAATAAAGGCAGACATCAGCCTACCTGAAAGTGAAAGTGTGCCGGCTGACGGAGGACAACACCGGTGCTTCGCTGCACTATATGGAATTCCACACGGACACTGCCGTCAAGTTTGGGTTCATATTATCCCCCGGAACAGTACACAGGCACAGCTGGGTGAGTTTCACTATGCTAACCGGCGCTACCTTGGCTAAAGTACAACCAACAGCTAAACAGATGCAAAATACACATATTTGCAGTCAATGTATTGGAAGCCCAATGTCCTCACTCCACACGCCCACCTCGTCTTGCAGACCACCGGGCAATCTCAACGCTGATTGGCTATTGCGGCGCGGCGAGCGGCGGCAACGCCAAAAAGATAAATAATTTCACCTTCTGCGTTCGCCGCAAATGTTGGCCGCGCTGCAAATGGCAGCGCCTTCGATTCACGCGCTTCGATTAGGCGCGGCCACGCGCCGCGGAAGCGCCTGCCGCCGATTATTGGGTGGACGCGCGGCCACGCGCTAGTACATTGACTTTGTATGTAATCTCGCCGCGCGGCCAGTGCGGTGTGTTCCCGGCTCAATACTGTACCTGAAAACAGCCATTTTTAAAGTTGCTTGTTTTGGGGGCCCCTTGGTGCCCCCTGGAGGGCCCTAAGTTGGTAAATGTTCACATGCCTTGGGCCAGGTCTGCCTTAGCACACAGTAAAACACATAGCATCAGAAAACACTTCTCCGCCGCTTAGTTATATGAGTGCTTAAGTGTTGTTACACAAAGTGAAGGGCAACAGCCAAGGATGATCCAAATGACATGTGTTCCACTGAACATTTAGGATCATATATCGTTAATCAAACATATAGATTTTTTTAGGGATGATTAACACATCTCTGACTATTGTTCATTAGCACATGCATTAGCATGATCTGATTATAAGAGCTTTGAAATGCATATGACACAATTGTGTCATGTCGCTTTATGATCAAACAACCCACTGATGATAGGCTACAGAAGCACTGCCTGCACTAATCATACGGGCAAGCTATTCAAGATGGACAACACCTTATTCACATGTCTGGGCTGCAAGGAATTTCATATTTGCACTTCCAAGTAATTTGCAGGATGGGGGCCAAACTCTGATCAAATATTTGATTATGGCTTGGCACAATAATTCTTATCAGTTGTCTTTTCAACACAGTGTCCACAGCCTTATCTTATGCAGTCAGAAAAAAAGAGGGAGGTGTATTTCACCTCAGTTAACACCATGGAAAATGGTATAAGATCATTCTGTTTTGTATTAGCCTACGGTCAATCAACTAGAAGTATCCTAATATTGTCAAAGAAAAGGAAAGAGCGCCCCATGACCAAGTTCGCTTCCGAAAGCCTAGTGGAAACATTTGTCAAACATTTACTAAGTTAGCCCTAATTAAAATGAAACGAAAACAAGTAGCCTACATTACAGTAAGTTGTATAGCCTGCAAAACCAGCACAGAACGCGTACTTTATAGCTAAACGCGCGCGCACACTTGTCTATCAATAAGGCTAAAACAACAGGTCAATGAAACTTTTTCATGTGGAAAACAAGTTCGAGTGCGTACTGCATTTTTTCAAACACAATAAGGCACAACTTACCGATGTGTTTCAACGGCGCTTTCCACGTGCAGTCCACAAACCCCCTCGGTCCACTCTCCCAGCTGCTGTCACAGTTCACCCACTTTTAAGCAGTCTCTTCCTCGCTGTGAACTGTCCACTCAGACTAAACGGTAGCATGTCGCGTGTAGCATCGCGTCGACTTCACTTTCACGACAGTTGTTGGCGTATAAGCGGCGGGAGGGGAGTTTGTTTTCCCTGCTGCCGTTTCGTCGGGGAGACCGTCTGTGCGACTGACTGACTGCGGCTCTCTGTGTGTGAGAGTGTGTATGGGGGGAAACCAGTAGCAGGTTCACAGACACACAAACCCTCCCGCCAATCACGTACAGTGTAACACCACCACGTAGCATGCGTTTCACATCTGCCTGTTTAGTGAGTCTGTTTGAAGTGTTTGAAATATCCGAGGAACAAGGTAAATGGTATTATCATTAAGAGGGTTTGGATGGATTTTCATGAGCTATAGACGAGTAACAATGTTACGGATAGTGTATCAACCTGGTTGTTTGTGTTGTTTGTTTTTGGCATCAAAACTCAAAGCAAGTGCAATTTAAATGGCTCTTTATTAGGTTTATGTTAGCAATTTTCCTTATGGAAAAAAGCACATGCCATACAGACATCACAAAGGCTACATTACAATTACACCTATCAGTCCCTTTCGGAATCTTAGCTTTTTTATTTAGCCTACTGTTACAAAAGTAATTTGTCTTTGCGACACAAACCTAGGCCTAACATAGGCCTATCTCTGATTATGTTGGGCGTCGCACACAATAACTCAATGCACTGGTTCAGTAACTCAAGCTTTCCCAACGGTCATCATTCAAATTTTATTTAATTTAATAATTTGACAATTGTGCACTTCAGAGTTAACTGGGGTCATAACAAAGACACTTATGAGACCGTATGGGGATTATACAGGCATATTCAGTTTGTGAAAAGTAAAAATATTTTTTGTTATTATTAACCTGGTCTCTGTGTATCAAACCTTAGACTATGTAGGCCTATTTGATTATAGTATCGTTTTCCAACTGTAGGCTACAATTAATCCTTTAATGAATCTTTACCACTCCTCTCCAATAAAAAAACACTAAATATCTGTGGTCATAGAAGGTTCCCCACAGCATGACAACAGTAACAAGGGCATTCCCAAATGTCACCATCAAAATAGAAGCTTCACTTTTTTGATTTTGCTTGTTTAGACAAGTCCACACAACTTGAACGTCTTCCAACTGCTCTCTGCTGGATGTGTGGCGCGGCGTCCATGTTTAGGACTTTCCTAGACTGCCAGCAGTTGTTGACTGCCATCTTTTGTTCCTATGGCCATGCCAACAGAAGACTGTCTTCTGAGAATTCACACACACACACACTGTCCAATGTTTTGCTTGACTGGTTGTGAGTCATCCGAATTCCCTACAGAGCCACAATTCATCTCCTGGCTGATTTGGCTTCTTTTACAGGCCCCTGTATTCATTTTGAAGAGACTTGGACACCACCTGCTCATCTGACAGATTTCATGTTTTGTAGCGCTTCTGTTTCTTTACCTCTGGGTCTTTTGCAGCTGAACAGTAACATGCTGCACAGGGAAATGATGAGCAGAGCATGTAAGCCATCTCTATTTGTCAAGGAGGGCCAGTTGTAATGTTGCAGAAGTCCTTGGGCCAGTTTAGGAAGCTGTGATATTAAATGAATGATGAAGGATAAACAAATCCACTTGGGTTACAAACAGCTGTCCTGTAATCAGAAATGTTTGTTTGGGATTTCTCCGGCCTTAAAAAATCTAATAGAAAACACTTTGCAGGCGATTGTCTGGCTTTGTTTGTGTGTGCCACAGTAATAATCGGTTGCAACACCTCAGTCCTTGTAAGTATGATTGTGTTGAAAAAGGCAGCCATTCATTTTGTTTCCCCGTATGAATATAATTTATTTGCCTTCTTAAACCCTTAGAGGAATTACACCCTAATCCATGCAGCCAAAAAAAAAGGAAATCTGGCAAAAAACTTTCCAGTTTGACACACCAATAATCAGATATGAATGTCCCTTATTCCCCCAGACCTTGGAGCTTCCTCTATCTCATATTACACTTTGTCTGGCTTTTGTGATTCCACACTATCAAGCTGCTCAACCATCTGGCCGAGCATGTGGAAATAGTTCATTTAAGATTTGAAAAATTGTTCGCCGAGTCTTCTGAGACCTTTTTTTTTCTTTCTTTCTTCTTTCTTTTTTTTAAGTTCAGACAATCTACTCTGACTTTACACAGCTAGGCTCATCGGTTGAGTGTAAATTTAGAATCTGAAAGGGAGTGGTGGTTTGCTGCTATGGCTTTTGTGAGGCCATTGGGACCACAGACCAAGAAGGTATTGGATGCAGCACGCTAGACTCCCTATAGACTACAACGCTGTAGAAATACTGAACTGAACCTCTGTGCCGAGCTCCCCTACATGAGCATACACCCTCACTTGTAATGAGTCACTATAGGACCAGGTTGATGGAAAAAAGGGACAGTTTCCAAAGGGGGGGGGGGGGGGGGGAAACTTAGCATACACACACACGACGCACACACGCAGAGAGGGTTGAAAGGGCATTGGCTGTTTCCTGTATGTGAGTTTGGGAATTCAGACAGCTGAGGCTCTGGGGAAAAGACTTGACCTGCGGATTTGCTCCGATGAAAGAGGCTAAAACACTGAAGCATTTCCAGGTTTGGTCCGGCACTACCAGTCTCAATAACAATCTGAAGAATGATTGCCCAACAACAAATATGTTGGAAGCTTGATTCTGCTAGTTGCTCAATTCAATTCTGAGGTTAGCCTTTTGGATGCATGACACACCGCAGAGACCCGAAATCCTCCTTCAGGTTCTGCTTACGTGGCTCCAAGTTTCCGCGATGTGTTTATGGGACTGGAATCCGCAGGGAAAGGGAATAGTCAGTGGTGGTGGAAAAGTCACAAGCCGCAGCTATTCTGGGGGAATTTCCTCGTATATTTTATGTAGCACTCCTCAATGAATGGGGGACTCACTTTGAAAAACAAACAAAGCTAGTTAATATCTTACTTATTTTTTCCAGCACCAAACACAATTTGAAGGTATATTTATCTTGCTTTCCATGAGTAATTCTTCTGGAACAGCTTTGCTTCACTGACCTGAGTGCAGTTTATCCACTTCAAATTAATGTTCCTAATATTCCCCATAGTTTTTCCATTAAGTTCATGCTGTTTGATAACATCGGGCCCAGTGGTCACCTGTTGCTGTGCTTCATCACTCATATTTTCAGAGTTATGGTGAAATTCAAGTTATATTATTTTGGCTCCACTACGTTTAAGAGGAAAACTGTGCATCTTTATATATACACATCTTATAAACCTGGATGGCATATTTCTCACTTGCAGTCAGTGAAATATTCACATCCCAGATGCCTATTTTTCTGGCTGCCACTTTACATGAAATGCAAGATTCGGATGCCTTCTATATCACTTAGTTTCTACACATTTCCTTTTCATTCTGTGTGACGTATTCAGTCATTCAACACCTTGGAATCTCCTTTGCCATGTGAAAAGAGCTTGTGTGGGCTTCAGTTTACATGAGCTTGCGATGACGGACCCGTTAAAGAATCCATGGGGTTGAGATGTTAATCTGTGACGTTGCCTCTCCTGAAGTACAATCAGTACTTTTTCCATCAAAAGAAAAAACTCCCAGAGGAGGCTACTGTCAGAGCTCTATACCTGGCACTCCTTTTCCCTTAGCGCCCCCCCCCCTCTCTCTCTCTCTCTCTCTACGCTCCCTCTATCCCTCCTCCCTCTATCCTGGAAAACATAAACATCCGTCTTGTGACGTTAGATGAGGAGCCATGCAGGTTGACTGGATTAGGGAGAACCTCAGTCCCCGCGGTGAGCAGGGTAAACATGGGAAGAATCTGACGAAAGAGGAATGGAACGGTGCAAAGGAACCGGCTGCCTCTCATCTCCCCACATGGCCAGATGGCTGCTATTCACTCACACACTCTATTATTTTTTTTTCTTTCTCTCCGCTACACTCACCAAACACACTGAATTCATACGGTTTGTTGTTTACTCTTCGTAATGTGAGGCATGAAACGCACGCACCAGACACTGGTTGTACAGAGCTGCGTGAGAGCCTCACCATGAGAGAACAAACAGGCTTTCATTGAAGATTTAATGTGTTTGTTTCACACGGAGAATATATTTCTCCATCACTCAGGGTTGTTTTGCGGTTCTTGGTAACTTCGTGGAATTGCATGTTTATATGAGGAGGGGCCCCGTCCGAAACCTCTTGTTTAGGTTTCACTTGTCAAGTGAGAGCAAAATGATGCGGACATGTGTTCACCACTACATGCACATTCCATATTATCCAATCCAGGTCAAGTGTAATGATGCACATTGATAGCCTTTAAAGGTGCACCGAGGAATTTACAGTTTTTGTTAATTCTTGCACCCCCTTTGGACAAAAGCGGTAGTGTTTTTACATAGCCAACAGTTGTTCCTGAGTGAGCGTACCCATGACAAAGGCATTAATAAAAATTGCGTTTTTTGCACTGATGATCTTGTTTGCTGTTACTTATCATTTATGATGATCAGAGTAAAAATTAGACTCTTTCAGAAATATAAAAAAAAATCCTCATAGTGTGAAATAAGAATATGTATTCAGACCTTGGATCTGGCATTGATTTTGCTTGCTGATAGAATTTCTCTCATATGTGGACCCTAACCAATCACATGATTAGATGCACAAGCTCCCAAGGTGTGTCATGAAGTAGACCCCAGTGTTGTTTCTAAGACATTTTTCTTGCATTACTGTTTCTTCTTTCTGCTCTCACTGAGAACTGAACCGCTTTTTATGGCTATTACGCACTTTCTATGCATGGCCCTATCTGTTTTCCCTTAACAATGAGTCATTCCAGGACAATGGTTGTCAAAACGGCTTGATCCGATTAGTCCAGAAGATCTGTCAGATTGAAGGAATTATCCATATGATCTTTCGCACACAGCTGCAACAGAAATACCCTTCAGTTCTTTAGAATGATTCCAACAACTATTCATGTATCTTCTTTGACTGACATCGTTTTTGACATAATTATTATTATTATTATTTTTTATGTGAATTTTGGGACAAGTCATTGGAATACTTATTTGCAAAAGACAGCAGCTTTAATAAGATTGGGAGCACATATCAACTCACCATTCATCCTGAATGCCTGGCCAGCCTCAAGTACCGACTTTTATTCTCAGGTTAATCATTTCTGCTTTATGGATGTATAAAACACAGCAACTACATGCTACATTACTAATCCAAATCTCATTGTTGAACCAATGAAATATTCAGTTTGAATATATAAACAAAAATCAATACCTAATTAAATTCAGACTGTTGTTGAATGTCATATAGATGGAGGTCAATTTACCTTTAACGGAAAACTGGTTGGACAAGACCTGACTTCTGCAACCTGGAGAGAAATAGGTGGTTCCTCCTTCTCTCTTTTTTTCCCCTACATTTTTTAGAAGAACAGAAAACCATGGACCAAATTATTTCAACCACGAATCCATTGAAGACATGCAGAATGTGTGATAGAAATGTCTCAACTTTTGCATTTCAGATTCCAGTTCTAATATGCAAGCAGTATTCACGCTATTAAAATGACTTCATTATTGTCGATAGAAGCTGCCTCTTTTCTGAGGCTGTCCTTAAAAAGAAAACATTCAAAAGTGGAAACGGGGACTACACACTTTGCCACTTATTCTGAGACAACAGCCGCATGCTTCACAACAGAGTACAAAGGAAGTACAAAGAGAAACACAAAACACTTCATATCTATGAGATGTGTTTCAGTCAGTCTGCTCTTTTTTCCACTGGCCTGCCCTCTGTCACCGTGCCAACACAGGAGAAACATTTAATCTCACCTTGCCCACCGGCAGCAGTTTAACTCAGGAGTGAAAACAAAGGGAGAGCCCTTTCTGAATCAAAGTTAATTCCCCGGGGTGTGCTGCGGTCAGATTGCCGGCTAAAAGACTCTGTGATGGAGCCACACACCATTAAACACCACAAACTACATCCATCTCAATCGTGGCAGCCGGACAGTTGAACGATGGGTGTGTGATGTGTGCGGCTGGCTGCTGTGGGTTTGCGTGTGGTGTTCTTCACTCACTTTGTTCATTAAGAATGATTCAGGCATCTGGAAGCCTTATCGGAGTCTTTCCTGTTTCTGTATCTGTAAAGCCCAGTTCAGACCAAAGATTCGCCTTGCAACTGCTTGCAACTGCAACTCCTTGCGACGAGACCGCCGAAACGTTCTAAAACTGGACCTTGCGATTTGACATGTTAAATCTTCTGCGACGCCTTGCAACGGCTTGCAACGCGCTGCGACGAGCAGTTCACACTGCTGCGATTTATCCCCTGCGACGTTCTAAAACCGTCTCGTCGCAAGCAGTTGCAAGGTGAATCTTTGGTCTGAACTGGGCTTAATACAACAATGGAATATAGCAATATAGCTATGACCATAGATTCCATAGCATTTCTGTCTATCACATTCTATAACTATATCACATTTAATATTGTGTTTTATGTGATGAGTCCTTTTAATTTATGCCTTAGTTTTCATCACTTTAACGTTTGTTTTGGTGTGTCCCAACTACAAGTTTCTGTGTCTGAATTCTCTCCGCACTGTCCCTTGTCCCTGCCAGTAACCCTGTCACACCCTATCCCTTATCCTTCCGTTGCCAGATAACAGTCCAAATCATTCCAATTTAGCCAATCAATGAGCAGAGCCCCCTGGGTAAAACAAAGAGCCAAGGATTCAATTTAATTTTGCTAGTTTAATTTGGTCTTTATTGTCGGCAAAGCAAGTGGTGTCACTCTGGAGATGTTGTCATGGCCGTGAAGCCACAGGGAGATACACACATACTTTGGGATGAACACGGACTTATTTCTTATCTTTCATGCTTTGATATCTAGGAACAATTGAGGACAAATGGGTAATGAAAAGAAAGATTGTGGGAGAAGATGCCAATGAGGTCCAGAAAGGTGATGGCTTTAGAGGCCTTTTTGACAGTATTGATCCAAGGAGTTAAATTTAAAAACACCCAAAAAAATAGTTTATGTTACACTGAGCCATAGTTCGTAGTTAAAGGGACATTCAGATTCCTATCGATTACTTTAATATCTCCCAGGATACTTCTATTTCTTCATTGTTTGACTAGTCAGCAGACCTAATCGGAAAGAGACAGGTTCTTCGAATACTTCGAAAAAGGTTAGAAAAAGGTCACTTTAGCTGATTTTTCCTAATGTATTCACCTTACAACGACAGGCCTTTACATTGCATTAACTTGACCGAAAAACAAGATTTGGCCAAACACAATAGGTTTTAGTTGAGCGAGGGGCGACGCTCATTACCCAATTTTGTGCAACAGTGCTCAAAGCTAACAGGTCCCTGGGGGGAGAAGTGGATTACTTTAGAAAAGACTCCCGCAGCAAAGAGCCTGGGAGAGGAGACAACTTGAAATGTTACGTGAGCTGGAATATACAACATCTTATTGCTTTGACTTTAATATTTGGACCACAACATGTGTGCTGGGCTATACATGTGTGCTGTATACTGTATGCATGCATGACCGTAAGATCTTTGCGTGCTGAACCAAGTGATGAGGCAAGCGTCTTGGCTCACGGCGGGCCCCATCTCATCTCTATAAACACCATGTGACATGACTTCATCAGCTAAGAGGACACCCTCCGGATCAGCTCTGAGACTTTAATTGCATGCTGGGTAATTTCTGCAACTTCATGCGTGACGTCCCCTGACTTTGAGGCAAGACTAACAAGGTGGATGACCTTTGGCCTCCAGAAACCCTCCCAACAGATGTGATGTAGTGGTGACAAATGTTGATGGATAAGGCTGCTTTCATGTTTCTATTAAGACAAGAACCAGAGACCGATCATCTCTTTATTGTTTTAATAAGTGGGACAACTTCTAGTGAATGAGTCAGCGACAAAGACTGCAGGACGATGACGATCTACATAAACTTGTTCCCATTAAACTGCCCATAAAATCTTCTTAAAATAGATATACGAAAGGCCTTTCACATCCGTTACCAGCCACAATATGACAATCTGGATTGAACATTATTTTGTTAGCTTATATATTTGATGTTTTAGCCTTTGAACCACAAGGAGGTTTAACTCAAATATATGTGTTCTAGAGCCTTTACATTCAGTTAAGCGCCAGAGTGTGATTGATGACATCAAGATAAGAGTCTTGGCACTCTTCAGTGTTTAGCCCAGACCGGGAGGCTTTTCCATGGAAACATATCTAGAGTAAACTGTCCAAGATAATGAGGAAAACATATGTGAGTTCTTCTTTGGGTGGATTTCTTTTTCATGCTTTAATATGTGAGTGCATGCAAGAGGTGAAGCCTGTACGATGTGTGTAATAAGTTCGCATGGTTCATTGAAAGTCCTGAAATGGAAAGGGACTAAATAATGAATCCTACAATGCGTACATGCCTTTTGCTTTTCAAGGAAGAGGATCTCCTGAGTCTTGTATTAATCTTTCCCGTCAAAGAGGGGAAATAGTGTTGCTATGCAGTGTAGCCAGCTAAAATGGTTTGGCATACAGAAATCACATGAGGGAATAAATGCAGCAAACACACTGGAAACACATCAGACCACTTAGTAATTCAAAATGATGACAGCTGTTCTTAATTTAAAAAACTTAAATATCAAAGGCTTTAAATTACGCTGAAAAAAAATGTAGGAACACTATACCAAACTAAACACAAAATACAGGTTAAGCTGGTGTGAATGTCATTTCTTCTGGTTATGAACTGAAGAATTGGGACAGAATAAAAAATTGACTTGATGATGTGACGTGAGATAGGGATGATAAAAACCCTCATGGTGGTGCTAAAGGGAGGGTCACAGGAACACCAACAGTCTTTAGGATCCATTGTATGGGGACCATGAACATCTGTTCAGGATTTGGTGCCATTACATCTTATGCATGATGAGATATTTCACAAGATAAGTTCAAACGTTGACCGTCAAATGGCACTGTATGAAAAGACAAGGCAATGATTAACGTCAGAAGGATTCTTCCTCTGGGGACCATGTATGTGTCATTGCAAAAGTTTATGAAAAATGCATCCAATAGTTGTCAAGATATGTTAATATAAAACAAAAATGTTATCCTGATTCTGCCGCTGGATGGACTCAGTGGGATCTATCCTCTTGGGGGATCATGACTGCATATGCATGGATGAAAAACATCAAGATCTCTTCACTTTCTATCATCTTGGCAGCAAGTGTTTTAACCTCCAGCCACCGTGAAATGTACTTTGACAGGTAGCTTTTGGCAGCCGGGGAGAGCAGTGAGAAAAAGAGAATAAAGAACAATTGATCTAGACAAGGTCAAAGCTCTGGTCTGGAGAAAACAGAGGGTTTTCTTCAAGGAAATATCCAGGCTTACCTTACACTAGCTAATCAGAACACCTGCTGTCACAGCTGACATTATCTTTACCGCTCCATTTACTGCGGGCAAAAGGGGCGAATGCCAAAAAGTTGAGATCCCACTGATATTAACAATGACTTTAACTGGCCGTAGACATCAAGAATGAGGACGGCGGAGCAGCACTTCCTTGAATCTGAACTCTGCACTTGACTCAATCAGGAAGCTCCTGTGTTGAATGGCAACAGGTGCTACCTTGCTCCACGCATTGTGTTACTTTTGTTATGTTTCGACTTCCTGCACTTTAATTGTGAGCTGCGCAATCTATTTATAATAATACTTTTTTTTTTATCGATATAGCATATTTCAATGATGTCATCCTCCCACATTTTCTAATGTCTCAACGAGGCTGTCAGCCACTCCCATGGAACCATTGTTGAGACTGATTTACTTCCCATACACACTGTGAACACAAAGGGACCAGATCCCATTTGACTACCAGCTATTACAAATAACCATCTACAATCGAGTCTTGAGTTTCTGTATGCTTTGAAAGCTTTTTTGAAAGTTGCTGCTGTCATACATTCCAGTTTAAGAGTTGGATGAAGACTCATCCTCCACAAGAACAAGATGTTCTTACAGAATGAAGTTCACTGTTCCCACTGCAATGCTGCACACCTCATCTGATCGCACAACGGACTGGAGGGTGGATACAAGCGCAAAGGCTGTTGAAATGTACTGTCAGCCATTATTAATAAGACACTTAATGAATGATTGCCAGAGTCAACTGAATCGAAATCCATAGAGTTAAAATTGCACAAACGCAGGACAAAAGAATGTGCAATTTTTCATTACACTTACCAAGAACGGGAAGTGAAGCTATTCTATTTTTTTATTACAGAATCACTGCCATAGTTTTACTAACTCACCCTCAGGAAAAAGGACGAATGAACAGTGTGTGATGATTCAGCCATCAGAGCTCTTTTGTTCCCAATGATTGTACTCCCTATCATCATGCTGTTTGTCTGAATTTATATCAGCTCACACTAGCAATTATCCAGCCTATAAACTGTCACCTGTACACAACATTACCATCAACATCTTTACAATCTCTCTAAAACTTTCTTTCTTTAACCCATTGCTGTCTTTGCTGCCATTCTACTACTGTGGAGATCAGGTGGTGCGTGCAACTCCCCAGTTATCATGGCCACACTAACACCTTGGTAGTTCAGCTGCTCAGCAGGTGACAGACGGACGTGTGCTCTGTCCACTCTAGAGGAATGGGCAAAAGCGTCCTCCAATAGACAGTCTGCAGGCATTCTCTGATCTAATCTCCTCCTCAATCTGGCACTTTTGGCTTTCTGCTGGGATGCCAGGTAAATATGTCAAATTTGAGCACACAGAAACCTCTTGAGAGGTTTTGAACGCATAGAGCAATGTAACATGGGGAAGTTAAAGTGGTTATACACTGCCTTCTAGTGGACATACACAGCAAGTACACATGTGGCATGTACGCAGAAAGTGTGCGGATTTGCATGGTACAATAGCAGACAAACACAATAAATTGCATGTTATACAGTATACTTCAGATAGTCTTTACTTTGACTTGAATTTAACCTTCTAACAAAGCCGTCAGCCCAGTGTTTACCTAAGTTTTCCTATGAAGCCTTGCCCAATATGTATTTTGTGATTTTCTCAAGTACAATATTGTGTATTGTGTTGGTGGCACTAGAGAACAGGTCAACTCACTGATAGGTTTCATTATCAAGGGGTTATTTATGTATTCAACAAATAAACAAAGTGCCTGACACAAAAACTTGGTCAATCATTTTCTGTAAATCATTTTCTCGAGGCAAATATCCCTGGTGTCAGATTGACCCCAAGGGTGAAATGTGTTAGTAATATTTGGGAATAACAGGAGGGTTAAGGATGCCTGATTCTTGTGGACAGATTTAGGATGGTTAGAAAGACACGGATGTCTACTACATCCGTCCGAGATTTTAAGTGTTGAAAAAAGCATGCTATTTGAGTCTGACTCATAATCCAGTATGCACCTGAATTGACGTCACATCGAATGATTCTCCATATGAAAACAAGTGTATGCGTACTGCATCCGAACTAGATTATTTTTATCGTCAGATGTAGTATGTAGGATAGAAAAAAGAAAGAGTATGTGATTCGATACGCAGGGCACGGTTTTTTTTTTAGCGCCAGATAGTTTTTAGTACGAATTGGAATGTGAGAACCAATGACTTGTAATTAAACTATGAGCTGGATGACTGAAAATGTTACATATATTTTGTATTGTATTCTGTATTTGTAAAAATCCCATTAAAGTCCAAATCCAACTGATGTTACCATAAAGTGTGTAGACAAAGCCTGACGTAGCTTATTCTTATGTGCCATAGACCTCCATTGAAGTCCAAAAACTGCTCAAAACATTGCTATTAAAATGGGAACGCACGCCCACATACATTGTGCTGCTGTAAATATTTACTAATACACCAAATGTGTATCGATGCTGAAAAAAGACCCAAACAAATGCATGTTTTACTCTTGTTAGAGCAACATTTGCTGAAAAATCCAGTGACAAGTTGTTTTAGGTAAATACTTAACCCTTCTTTTATAAATGTTTACTTTTTCATTTAGTGGGAGCGAATGGAGCAAGATTACATGGGATTTGTTGACAAGTAAAATATAGGACCACAGCTACATTTAGACATTCTGCTGAAGGGGCGAATGAAAGACAATGTACCGTTTGACTTAGTTTTTTAAATAAAAATTACTTTATTTTTTAAAATAAATGCATTTTTTACAGTCAGACAACAGAACGGCAGGACATGCACTGCTGCTCCTGACACTGGAGGCAAACAAAAACAACATCAGAGAAAATAAAAACAGACTAGCTTTGGCTTTTCTCTTATCTCTGTTCACTCTTGCTGATTTGTCTCAAACTCCAGGGTCTAAACAATGTAGGTCTCCTTCATATGGACATTATTAAATGGCACACATCAGTTGTGACAAAACCAGGCAAGTGAAGTAGTTTAAAAAGGCGCTGGGCAAATCACATTTGCACTCAACAAGCAAATTAAGTATCACTGTCAGTCTAAAGAATGAGTTAAAAACATAACCCAGGGCCACAAATGGACACTGGGAACTGTAAGTGGTAGCAGAGAAAGAAGAAAATCAATTAAAATTAAGCAGAAATGCAAGAAAAAAAAGAGCACATTGAGAAGGCATATGTGTCTGTATTTAAAAAAAATTATAATATGTACTCGACAAATCTTCATCAAACCTGGAGTTTGAGATTAGTGTTATCTTCATATATATTCATATATATATATCTTCATCTGAAAACTCAGTAAGACCAAAACATAAGCAGGCACAATGCTGAATACTACACATGTCAACAGATGGCTTTTCCCCCCTTTTCTTTTTATGAATGGGAAAACATCCAAATCCCCCAAAAAAGCAGAAGAAAAAAAACTGTACAATTCTATAAAACGTTTGTGTTTTTACATTAGTTACAAAAAAATAATACTTAATTTACTGATCCTTCATACTGAGGACAGGAGAGAGGAAAAACAATGTTGCATATTTCATTCTTCAAACTAGGTGACCTTTTGCTGGTGTGTAATGATACAAATGATAATAATAATAATCATAATAATAATACTATATGGTGTGAGAAACAGAATGGCAATTAACTAAAAATGTAGAACAAGGGAGTAATAATCCCTGCTGTTACGTAGTGTACATGTTTTTAGCAAAGGGATGTCAGGGGCTTCCAACTCTGGTTGCAACTATCAAACATGCAGACTTTGAATGCGTACTTCCAGGTCAGAAGATGAGAACACCTTTCCCGCAAAGGGGAGAGCTAAAAGTTGGGAAAATAAGATAATGGACATCTTGAAAAGTCATGTAGCATATCTTGAGTCTTCGGATATTTTTAAAAGCAAAGGATGAGATAGTTAAAATACACATTAACTTGCGATACCTTGTGTCTTCAGTAATCTACCTTGGTTCAACATATCAAGCGATGAAAGAGCTAAACAACTAGAATTCATGACTTTTG
The DNA here is from genome assembly GCF_949987685.1 of Ammodytes marinus. Lineage (NCBI taxonomy): Eukaryota > Metazoa > Chordata > Actinopteri > Uranoscopiformes > Ammodytidae > Ammodytes > Ammodytes marinus. Next base: position 10,074,797 of record NC_137219.1, on the reverse strand, counting down.
AAGATGCACATTTTTGCAGCAAGGGCATTAACATCAGTTGGAAAAGATTTGTCAACCCCACAGTACACTCGCCCCGGTGCATTGAACTGCAGGTTGTTTTCAGACATGCTCACTGTTAGCAATCTATTAAATACAAAACAAAACTCAGGCTCTCAATATCACACCTGTCAGCACAATACAATACTATGGACAAGCGCTGAAACAAAAGACAACAGACATAAAAAGCAAAAAAGGAAATTTAACGACAGCTTATTCATTAAAAAGGACTGTATACTGTAGAAGTGCTTACATGTGACTTCAGAGAGATTAAACCCTTCATATAGTGGACAGGATGGACATGTAGTGCTGCGATCGGTGGCCACTGCTGTTTACAGACCCTTTTTCAAATTGGACTCTTTGATGAAGTCTCGTCTTTTAGGATAAATAATTCGATACAGCTGTAGGTACCTGAGGCACCACAACTGCAATATGTTTTAATGACAGTTTGATGTCAGCGCCTTTAGTCCAGTTCTATAGAGAGAATAAAGAAAAAGTGAGGGAAAGAGTGAAGAGGGGAAACAAATAGATTCTTTGGGATTAAATGTGGTGTTTGATTGATTTTAAAGGGTTGTCATGGACGTAAATTGATGGCCATCGGTCCAGGAGGAGAGGAGGCAGGTGGTTCGAAGGGAAACGGAGTATCTCAGGTTTCTGTTAGGCTTCTGCTCAACCACAGGAGTTTAGGTTCAAAAGGTTCATCTGGACTGAATTCTCCAGAATATTAGTGTTGTAACAAATTACTTTGTCAGCGTTAATGCAAAAAAAATAAAAAATTATTAACAATAACAATAAAAAAAGGTGTCCGCAATGGCAATATTGGTGTTGTGCTGGAATCGTCAGCACAGCTCCAAACAAAATAAAAAAATTACTGAAAAATAGTAGAATAAAATAAACCCCATACACTGTGATTCTCTCCACACACACTCCCCTCCTGGCCCCTGACCTATAATCGTTGCGGCCCCCCCGGTGGTTTGGGGAAAGCTCAGACCCAGCCGCTGGTCAGCTTGTAGAACATCTCCTCATCTAGAGACTCGTTCTGGTCCTTGGCGCGCGTGGACAGGAAGATGTAGCCACCGATGAACTCGTGGACCACTTTACAGTCCACCTCGGCGCAGATGAACGACAGACTGGGCTCGTCCGCAAACTCCACCGTCACCTGAGCACACAGAGCAAAGCAAGTAAGAGTCACGCTTCAGTGACCTCATACCTCTGTGTTGAGCAATACTTTTTCTAATTAACGTATAAATCCCAGTATTGTGGAAGGGTTGTGCTAGTGCTGCAGATTCAAACAGCAGCTGTATGCACCTTTCAGATGCTTCTAGCTCATTGATGTTGGTTCTACAATCAGCTAAGGGCTAGCTGGAACTGATTTTTATTATCACTTTGCATAGTAGAAGACCTACTTACGGTTCATTCAAGGTTTGATTACACAAATGTCCTGTTTTGTTTCCCCACAGTTCTTTCAGTTTCCACAAAAAGCTATATAAAACATATTTATTACATGCAGTGGTACCTTCCACCATCTGTAAACAGACTTTGATGTGTAAAATCAGTTGAATTCCCCTTTAATCAACTAATAGTTTCAGCTCTGGAAACAACATTAACTAAGAAAACAAAAGGCTACAAATAACTATTCAAGACAAACTATGCCATTAAAATGTATATATTCAGCAGGTTCCCTACCATCTTGATCTCCCAGTTGACGTTCCACTGTTTCATGTTGCTGAAGCGCCAGGTCTTGATGGCGTCTCCGGTGCTGGCATCCATCCGGATCAGACGGTTGTAAGTGATGCCAATCAGCTCGTCCCTCTTTCCACCCTGAAACCTGCAGAGAAGAAGAAAAGGAGAATCCATTGAGCAATGAAAGCGTGTCGATCAAATGACAATATGAGTAACTCTCCACCTAATTAAGCTGAGAGAGTGGCTGAGTATAGAGACAAATCAGCAATTTATGGAACTACTGATAAGCCAGCTCTGATAAATCTTACTTGGCAAGGAAATGTGTCATTCCAAACTCGGGTAGGGACTGCCACGCCTGGATGAAGCGCATCTTGGCCTCAATGAGACTCATCTGGGCCACATTCTGGTGGGCTTCAAGGATCCGGGCTGAAATCTGACAAATACAAAATCACACACTTAACAAACAAGTTTTTTCAGCACACTCCCATCCTTTCATTGAAGACAAACATTAACACTCTCCCCACCGTAAATGAAAGCAATCACCATACTTAACCCCCCGCTGCACCCAAATTACACACACCCCAATACAATGTGTAAACAAGCTGTGGCTAACTCCATTAAGCCATCAGCTACACACAGTGCCTGCCAATAACCAGAGAGCTGTCACAGTAAACGTCACACAGAACGGACAAACAAATATGGACCTCAGGAGCCAGACTACTGTTAATGAGCCAAGAGAAGCTTCCATTCGGTGTGAGTGTGTGCATGCATGTCTGTGTGTGTTCCCCTACTGTGCCGAAAACATTTCATCTAGTAGTTGAACTGGAAGAGAAGTGCAACATTCAGAGGGTTACACTGTCTAAGTCTAAGATAAGGACTTTAACATATCCATTTGTAAACTTAGTGCTGTGCCATTTTCTGCAGCATTTTATAGAGTTATGAATGTGCTTTCACAAACACTCATAAGCACTCAATAGCATCAAAACTAAAACGATCTGGAAGTCCCTGTTCAACTGCATTATGATAAAATAACTAAACAATACATTAGCTTTACTGTGATGGATCACTTGCCTTCCACAAGTGTCTAGTCTCTGCTTTTACACATTATACAGAACAAAAGCACATTAAAGCTTCCATCAATCTAAAAACTAATGGTTATCTTTGATACATGGTAAAAACACTTGCTTGGTTCATTTATTTTGCTCAATATCTTAATGTTTTTTCCGGACAGCCACAACTTGGACATTTCAGTACCTGTTAGTAAAGAAAAATATGTACAATAAAGATGCCCTCAATGTTTTAATCCATTTGCATGTGTTATGGTACAATGACAACATTCGAGCTAAATGAAGACAAACATAAACTAACAAGAACTTAGGATTTCATCTACTCTACCGTGACTATAGACCACTATGATGTGTTACACAGCTATACTACTGTTGGTTAGATGAGGTAACCCAAACACGGAAAGTGTTCAGAGTATATACAATCATGCACATACACGTATCTAAAAAGGCACCCAGTGGACACATTACTCAACTTACCAAGTCCCTGATAAAGCCTGGCTGAAGATGGGAGGAGGGGATAGGACAGGGACACAGAGGAATGGAGGAGATGCATACAAGAAGAGAGATAAGAAAAGAAAGTTTGGACAAAGAGAACAAGCAAGTAAGATCAATGTCGAGAGGGGAAAAGGTCCAAAACAATAAAATAGGAGGCCATAATATGAATATAGATACAACGTGGGGAAGAGGGGCTGTGGAGTCTGGGGGTCATGCAGTATTCAGACACAAGAGGGAGATAGAGAGCAGCGCAGCAGTCAAACATTGTATAATTTAAAAGCAAACAAGAAAAAAAGAGGAAGGTTACAACATTTGTGTTTTTTCACATTAAAGGAGTGGGGTCTGGAATGGTTCATTTCAGGTCTAGATTGTTTATTAACAGGCTTTTACAAAGGGTCATTCACATGATCACACAGCTTCTGTCACTCCCCTTCCATCCACAAGATGGCAGTATGTACCAAGAAGCACCTAGACGTAGGAGTGTCATGTCTGTCTCCCACTCCACAGAGGTTATTATTGTGTGGTTAATTTTTGTTTTCTCAATGTGTAGATTTGGCCCAAAACCACACTGGTCCAAGTAATCTAGAAATTCCTGTGTGTGTGTGTGTGTGTGTGTGTGTGTGTGTGTGTGTGTGTGTGTGTGTGTGTGTGTGTGTGTGTGTGTGTGTGTGTTTTTGTGTGTGTGTGTATCCGCTGGGAGCTGCAGCACGGAAGTCTCCCCGGACCAGTCCTGCAACAGGAAGTCCAGTTTGAGGGAGAAGGGGAGGGGTCGCAGCTGACCGGGAGAAGAATGGGCTTTTCCCAGACAGTTTTCCCGCGCGACATTCCCAGGCACGGCTCATTTCCCGAAACCCCACGCCCACTAGGGGAGTACACATGTGTGTGAGTGCATGAGGACATTACACATACTGTACCATATGCCACTACTCTTTCATGTGCGGAGCCTGGGGATGCCCCCCACCCCCCTTATCACACTGGGATTGGGAGTGAGACTGGAGCCGGACCAGAAAGAACAACGACTCCAAACAGACACACATTGCCGAGCTAATATACCCACCCCTTGTTCAAGATAGCGTCTTTTTTATGGTTCCTGATAGCTGTAGCTCAAATGATAGCAAAATAACAAGAGTTTATGATTAGAATGATGGGCTGCTGTCTCAGTTCAGAAAAATCTCAGGATAATTCTCCAGGAAAACTAATGAAAGAAAACCTTAGGCGGCAAAGTGCAATACAGAAGTTAACCAAGAAGTGGACCGGGACTTCTCTCTTTCTGTCCAACACACTGACACAATCGCATTGGGGTTAAACCCACAGGTTAGCTGCTCTGAAGGAATCGATGTGTATAGTGTGAATTGGCTTTGTGATCCTTTTTTTGACTTGAACAAGGATTGGACACTCCCTGGCTAAATGAATTAATTTCATGTTATTGATCCTAACTATATTCAAGGGATTCCCTGACTTTCTGTTGAAAATGAGTTTTGATAAAGAGAAGAAAGAGAGAACTGAAAGTTGATTGTACTTGTTAAGCAGCTCTGTGTGGGGGAACTGTAGCTCTAGACTTAAAGTTCCTGAACAGTGACGCCTAGAAATTCTGAGTCATCATTTATTGTACCAATACCCCTTAGTACAACCCTGAAACCCCTTTGCAGCATTCCACTTTTCCACTACAACTTAAACAAAACCAGATACAATGAGTAAGCTAACTCCCACGCACACTCCTCCTTCTTCACCCATCCCCTTACTAACAAAGCTATGGCAGCCGTGTGCTCAGCTGTTCCAATGTACACACAGGCCTGTTGCTTGCATGTGAATCTGATGTGCCCATCAGATTCACAGATTCTGTAGACTTTTCCTAATGCTTCCACAACAGTTAATTATTTTTTAGTTCTTAAAGTTTCCCCATGTTATTAAGATGTTTGCAGGTAGCAAGTCATGTTTCGACTCACTGTATATGTTCTGATTTCTCACCAGTGATAACAGATTGACACCTAAGACTGATGTGTTTGTCTACTAACACAAAGGCAGAATGGAGAAGAAGTCTCCATTACAGTCTGACATTAGCGACTCTGCTGTACACTTGTGGCACGGTTTGGACGTCTGCTGCCCTGGTTTCCCCTCGGACGGAGGGTGGTGTGGGAGAAGGGAAGGAGGGAAGAGGTGGAGGAGAGTGAAGGAGGGGAGTAAAAAGGGAGGCTACATTCCAATGCAAGACAAGCCTGATGCCAGGAGGCGCCCATCTGGGAAGCATCAGGGGGCGGCTTCATCTAAGTCCACAACAGACTCATCAAACACGTAAACAACACTTCGCAAAAAATACACAGTAGACCAGATAGCTCACTCAGTGTCTTTGAGGCTGCACCTTTGACCATCCATGTTGCCATATGGAAAGAGAGCTTGCATGGCCTTACCTGCTTGTTCTTGTACTTCTTCAGATAGCGCGGGGACACCAGGCACTCTGGGTTGATGTCGGTGGTGATTGGCTCGATGAACTGAGGGTCGGGGTTCATGTGTTGCATCTTGAGGAAGGACAGAATGTTCTGGACCTCCAGGTTGTACGAGCTGTCGGCCATGGTCTTGCCCTTGGAGGCCAGACGACACGCAGCCATCCAGTGGGCGTACTGCTTCTCCTGGAGCAGAAAGTCAAGCGCTGATAGTTAAGAACCTGTCAAAGGACGGGAATTGATCTATACGGTGGCCTAACTCGTGTCTTACCATGTCACACCGAAGCCAGATCTCGTTCATGCCATCGGCTACTGGGATTAGCAGCTTGATGTTGAATTTCTGACCCGAGATGTTAACATCCGGAGTTACCTCACAACCTACACATGGAAGACAGGAGAGAAGAGGTGAAAGGTCACAGACGTTCTTTAGACACGCCACCAAATGGAATCTATTAGCAGCAGATAAATAAGGCATTACATTCTTGCATGAGCTTGAAATTAGATTTTTGAGTGTATGCACCTCTAAGATTCATTTGATGAGCCGGTGTCCCATGTGCCTCCTCTTTACTCTTGTAACAGGAAATTGTGATATCCTTGAATGTGCACCAGTACTGCTTATAGCCCTTCAGTGTCAGTTTCTTGGGTCTGGAAAATACATAAGGGAGACATGTCAGACTTCAATTGGAAAAGACACCCATTTTCTTTATTTGTGGTCAAGAGTGAGGGAGGGGAGGGGCATAAGTGAGTTCAGAGTAGAAAAAGAGGGAGAGTTTCTCAAGTGCACTGTCAGCAAGGTGAATAGGAGAGGAGCCAACGTTGGATGTGAACAAACCATTAAAGAGGAAATGCCTCTTGATATCAAACCCCCCCACGGTTTCTACTTTTTTTATGAGGGAACCACTGCAGGGGCCACCTGCCTGTCAGCAAAGGCTTCAAGCCAAAAATGAATAGAGTTAAAAATATGCTCTGTCCAACTGTAATCACTTCAAAATGCAAAAAAACTGAAAGCTCAGCCTGTAAATCTCCTTTGGCAAACAATGCAAGCCCATTACACTGATGCAAACCAGGCAACAGCTGTCTTATTTAGCCAGAAGATGTTTTTTCATGCTTCTCTGATAGACTCAACATCTTTAAGGACAAATGCTGACTTTGCACGCACGCATACACAGTGGTGTTTCTTTACAGCATGTGGTCTTGTGGGAGCTCTGGATGTGGACTTACTTGAAGACCTTGACGTAGTCAGCCAGCTCAGGAATAGATGTGATGTCACCCTATAGAGGAAGCAAACAACCCACTGTTAGTATAGACCTAAAAGAATAAGACCAGTGACCACCGACTAAACTTTGTACATTTTCAATGTCATTGCTCAGTGGAGTATGCTAATATAATGATAACAACGTCTCATGTGATATCTCAAAGCCCAGTTTCCGCTGATAAGCTGTATAAACTTCTTTTTGAACAAGTTCTTAAGGCAGGCCTGCTGTAATAATGGACCCAACGTAACCATGTAACATGCAGCTTTTGTTGAGTTTGTTTAAGTGTCAAATATCTCACATCCACACACAGGCTCTTGTCAGATGCAGGCATAATGAATAACAGTGGGACATTTTGTGCATCCAGTGATATTCATTGTTATGTCCCCCTCTGCTGGGTCAGTGCACAGTGTCTTTGCAGGTTTCTGCTCCCATTTTTTTTATACAACCAATGAAAGGAGACTTCCTCAGAATACGGTAGAAAAACTAAGGACCAAACACAATGCAAAAAAAAAAAAAATCACATAATGACTTTAGATTAAAAACAACCCGAATTATTATTTTTTCAATAACCAAAAAGGTATTTCCTGTAGTGAATGTGAAGATGTGGCAGCGATTTCATACCAGTGTGTTGGACGTCTTCCCTCCCTCCAGAGTAATCTCCAGGTCTGACAGGGCTGCATCCACCTCGTCCACGTCCTTCTCACTGTTGTTCATGTGGTTGTCTGAAGACATTATCGACAGCTTGTTGATGTGGTACTAAAGGAAAGAAAGAAAGAAAGAAATCATTTTTCATGACCTTCACCTTGCATCTTGAGGTTCCTACATATGTATTTTTTCAATGTTAGAATGTAAATTATTTTGAGATATGTCCAGACCTGGGTTTATTCTGTACCGTAAGAATTTCCCTTGTAAGACGCCTGAGTCATGAAAATAGTGTGAAGCAGTCACATGCAAAGAAAGTTGAGAATGTTTTTCTTAACGTCTCTTGACACACATGTACAGTATGCACGGAACCAGAGGTTTTGGAGAACAGAGGCTGATCTGTTAGTCCTGTGGACAAGGTTTCAAAGTCTTATCCTCACTCTAGCACTGTGAACATCTACAATGTTCCTGTTACAGAATGTTTCTATCTACCAGATCCCTTGACGCTTCCAGGGGGAAAACAACAAGTCCCAGAGATTGACTTAAAGTAAAGCAAGAGGGAACTGTAGATAGACCTAGCTAGCAATTGTTAGCAGTTGCGACACTTTCATCAACAGTTTTGCTTATTACTATAAAGTTTCCTGCTATATTTGCAAGCGATTCACAAACCCTCCGACTTAAGTCTTATTAAAGAGAACAGGTGTGTGATAATTGCCACGTAAATACTTTAAGATGTGATAATATTAAAGTGCTGCAAATTAGCACAGTTGGGTATACAAGTGATGAAACAATGGACTTATCGTTGAAAGACTTGAACATGAGGAGACAAGGTTCAGGGTGAAGACAGGATGAAGCCATTGGTTTGGAGGATGAATCACAGAGAGAACTAAGTGGTATGGTTTGGATAATGTGTTCTGCTCAGCACGCCTTTAAACTAAAAAGGCAATGAATGTTTTTTTTTTTTTTTTTTAATGGTAACATATGTGAGACTGGGCTAATAGGATAAGAGACTGTGTTCTCGTAACAAACGGGAAACACCAATTCATCAGGACAGGCCCAATTACCAAAAACCTGACTGTGTTTCCCTCTAAGCCTGTGTCACAGACACTAAATACAACTTGTTGACAAATGGTATTTATAATGTCAACCCATCACCAACCCCCCACCAATATATGAATGAACAGCTGCCGAGAGAGAGAGAGAGAGAGAGAGAGAGAGAGAGAGAGAGAGAGAGAGAGGAGTGGAGGTAGAGAGGCAGAGTTTGAGAGAGATATGCAAGGCTTAGGCCAGCTATGGTTACAGAATGTGGGACAAAGGGCTCGCCATGACACTCCTTTTCTTTCGCCTCTAACCAGTAAGACGATCTTTTAAAAAACGCAACACTGGGGCGGGGGGCTTGTTTCTTTGTTTGTGTGTGGATGAGTTGCAGAGCGTTTATCCGCAGAGGTACAAAGTACAAGCAGTGCCCCGAGTCGATGACTGACTAGGATGTCGGACACTTCTCTTGGAACCTGATTGCTTCATTTCTTTGTGCTTCCAAAGTGAGACATCCAGGTGACAGCATGCTAAGGCCAGCAACATACTGGGAAGTGGACAATCATAGGCTCTTTATTTTAGACTCTGCGTATCCACTCTCACCGGTGAAACCTTAGCCAAAATCCCTGAGCTCATATACTACTAGTAGCTATCAACAGAAGGGTAGTGACAGAATAGCTGCTAGTCTAAACACCCAAATTGGATTAGCATCTCGAGAGAGAGTAACGTGAAACCAGTTGAGTGCAAGTATAACCGGTGTTATGAAACTCACGTAACACCTCAGAGTGTAAGAGGAATGTAAGCAGGTCTATGAGACAGTGTCCTGCCGGGGAGGTGGGTGGTCTGGGCCAAGGCACCGGGGTCCTGTGGCCCAAGATCCTCTATAATTACCCCGGGGGTGAGGACAGTGTGGCGTCCTCAGGTCTTGGCACCCAGTTTATGAGGGTCAGAAATAGCAGGGACACCCCGCCTCCCCCAAATACAGGGGGCTACCTGAGGGGGCTAAAGGGGCTCACATCTGTAAATCACTCCCACTGCTCCAACACTCCAGTTGATCCTCCTGTGATTGTCTATTCAAATTGTCTCTAAGAAGAGAAGCGAGTGTTTCTGATTAGGGCCCGACCAATATTGATTTTGGAGTGCCGATGCCAATTATTTTCAGAGAAAAATTCCGATTACGATTAAATTGGTCGATTACATTTTTTTTTAAATCCCCAAAATATATATTGAAAAAATTATTATTATTTATAAAGTATTAGAAATATGTCTAAATTCAGACATTAAGCATTTAACTCCCTCCCCCAAACATCAGCATCTCAGACTCATTAAACTCATTCAAAAGTCAACTCAAAACTCACCTCTTTAAGGAAGCATAATGACACCTGACTCTACTTCAAACCTTATTTGAATTTTTTCTGTATTTTGTTTTCTTTTTCTACATCTATGATTCTCTATAATGAAAACTGTCTTTGAGTGACCTCCAAAAAAGCGGCATATCAAGTCTATCAATTATTATTATTAACAGTCAAGCGATGACCAATATCTCTGCTATTGGTTGCAGGGGAACTGTCAATTGTAAATTAATCCAAAGTATTACAACACACCTGCTGCTGCTGTAAATAGGCTATAGCCTTAATGCTATTCATTTAGGCTACTTCGAGGGCAGCAATACATTTCACACAAGATAGCTTGAAAACAATAAATAAAGAAAAGTCAGAAAATCTGCAAAAAAACGGCCGATGCCGATAATTCCGAAATATGCTATAATCGGCCAATTTAATCGGTCGGGCCCTATAACTGATGCTGCTAATGGCTCAATAGTCCAGGCCATATCAACTCTATGAGAGTGATGACAGCAAGTTGCATCAAGGTTTGACATTTCTCAGCCATAAAGAGTTGATATCATTGGCCCATACATTTAGCAAAATGCTTTAATTTCTTTGTCATGATGACCCACTTATCCTGGTTTCCAGGAAGACATATCTCATTTAAAAAATAATTATAATTATTCATAAGAGATATTTTTGTTCAGAAGTCTACTGACCCTCTTTTATCTTTGTTCTATGAGTAAACTAAACTAAATCAAGTGAATTGATTGATATTGGGTAATATTAAGAAGCCCAGAGGGAACTTGTGAGATAATGCCCCCTTTAAGTTATTCTTCATCAATGTACAATAGCCAAGTTAAAGTATGCATGCTGTAGCAGAACTGGCAGCCATATGGCTCAGCTCTGGGCTGGAAGCCCATCCAATTCATTAGCGGCTAATAGGCAATGTGCCCGTTGCCCAATGAAAAAAAAATACTGCAAGTCTTCGAATTTCAGACCCTGAAAAAACAAATGCTGAAACAGGAAAATTAAGATCAGGCACATACACAAGTACACACACAGACGCACACACAAATACACACACAGTCTCTTTACCTGCAGGGCAGCAAACATCATCATTTCCTCCTCTGTGCACTCAATTTCCTCCAGCAGGATGGCCCACTTAGACTGTTCATAGAGCTGGTTCACTCGGATGGCATCATACTGTGGAGAGATTTGTCACAGAGGTCAACACGCATACAAACAAACAGTGAATGAACACAAACTCTCATGCTCTGTTATATACACAGGAAACATTAGGATTTGGAGCACTAGTCAGAAGTTATATGTGGTTAGTGATGGTGCCATGATTTTTGTCCATTGACTTTCAGAGACTCTTTTAAGAGTGCTGCACTGCTCTAACATTGCACTCCTATACAACTGTCAGACTCATGATGGACAGTTTAAGAACAAGGATGAAAATCGATGCAGCAGGACCATAGAATGTCTTTTTTAATCCACAAATCCTTATTTTCATGTCATAACGTACCGCCTACATTACCCACAATGCATCTGACAGTTTGGTCAGAGATTCAGGTGTTGTGCTACTGGTGGATACTGTGACCTTAAAACAGTAGCCTAGCAGATTAGAAGTAAGTGTAGTAAACTCTTTTCTTTCTAACTCCACATTGACAGGACTGAATATATTGCTTTAAGTGACACCACTCAGGGCATCAGATTTCCCTCTGGAACCACACAAGGATGTATACCTTTACCATACAAACTTTTTCCTATATGCAAATCTGAGAATTACCTTAGGGTTGAGGTCAAAGAAACTGTGGTATTTAAACCTCAGCAGCAGCACCTCATTCTCCTTAACATCCTGCTCCATCAGAGACCTGGATGAGTCCAACCACCTGTACAGACAGTCAAAACAATGTTTTTATAAGATGCAAAGTAATCCCACCGCAGGATTGCTGACTATGAGCAGTATAAACAAACCACAAACCACTAAGAGAAAGTTCATCTCACCCCTGGTTGATTTTGGCTTTGTCCAGCAGAGACTGGTGCTTGTAGAGTTTGACCAAGATGTCTGGTGAGGAGATGGGCTGGCTGACAGCAAGGATGCTGGGATTTCCCTCAGAGAGGGGGCTGTCCCCAAACCAGGCAGTGGTGGGCGACAGCGGGCTGCCGTCTCTGGAGTCATAGGTGGGCGTCATAGTCTTACTGTACAAGCCTGGACTGGAGTAGATGCTCCCTGAAAAGACACAGTCATCAGTTAGTCCCTGTAAGTGTAATGACGATTGTAATCTATTAAGTAATAAAGTAATCAATCAATGTTAAGTAATCAATCATATTCATTAAATTAAATATACAACACTCATACACTGTAATTGTTTTCTTACACCAACACTTTTCAAAGCAAATAAGTGCATCAACAAAAACGGCATCAGGAGAAAACAGGGATGAACACCTTTCAAAAAGCACACACACACACACTTGCAGCCTAGCCAGGCCAGCTAGCGCTCAACAGAACCATGTGACTACCAGCAAACACTTTGCAGATGAGTGGCTTCAACAATGTCCTCCTGCTGAAGGCGTGATGGATGTGGATCAGCATGCAGATGTTGCAAAACATGATCAGGGTCACCCACTTACTCACAGTCAGAAAACCTGCAGGAATGCACTGCACACAGCAAACTACTGCACAACTCGCCAAGAGAGGAGAGGGGGAGCGCAACGATATGGGAGGAGGATACAGAAATATATATATTTTACCCAAATCTTCAAAATGAAGGATCTATATCATTTCGGAGTCAATATCTCTGTATATTTCATTAGTTTTTTAAATTTGTCTGAATTTTGGCTGCAAGCTAATCAAGTCATCAAAGCTGTTTGAGTTTCCTGTAGGAGTATTTTTGGCCCCACATCCCCCATTCCCTTTCCCTCTCTGTATGGCCTAGGTCAAGAAGCAACACTGGCTAAATCACTAGATCCCTTCTGTAAATCAGGAAGTGGGCTTGGTTTGTGTTTGTGAGTGTGCACGTGTGTGTTTGTGTTTGCGAACTGAGGTCATGAGAACGGGGTGCCGGCCATGGCCACCCTTCTCTTGTGGGGGAGGGTGTTATTCAATGCTTCTTTCCAGATTTCCCCCTTAATGCTGAGTTCATCGGGTCAGGGAGAGTACTCCCATCTCCCATAGGGTCTCTTGAGGAATCCCAAATATCCAGAGAGACCATGTACAAGGTGGAAGCTGCTAGCCCATTAAAAACACAACTAGGCCCCTCCTTCATCCTGTTTACAGACTCTCCAATAGAGGCAAAAAGGCAGAAAGAATGTTAACTTGACTTGACTCCCTAAGGCTCCCACACAGTGGATTGATAAAGGGCTCAGATGGATGGAGATGGACCACCATGGGCTGTTAAGACTAGAAGTAAATCACGAAGGGGGTTGTCAATAAATGAAGTGTCTCTTGTGGATTTGATTTTTTACACAAAGCCTGTGTGGGCTATTAGTTGTGGCCTGTATTTGAGAATATGTACTAATAGGCGATATATCACAGTTGGGATTTATGAACTTCTAGAAAAGGGATAGCAAAAACATCTAATAATAATTTACTTATGACCATCTCAGTGAGCCCCACTTTCAGAGGGATACAACTATCCTTCAAGTCAGTGGGCGCCGTGCGCATGCCTGTAAGATTCTAATTAGAGGCAAAGCTCTATATCATGGGGCCACCCGAATCAGCTGACGTCCTCTGGAGGAGCAGTCAGGTGACTCGGCTGCTGGTCCCAAAGGTTGCAGATGTCATGTGACCTCAACACTCCAGCTGTGAAGGGTAGGGAGGAAGGGGAAGAGGAATGGGGGGGGATAAGGAAGCACTGCTGAAGAGTAGAGGAAAGAGGAGGAGGAAAGCTTACCTTTGACAGGTCCGATGTATATTATCTCAGAGGCTAGGATGAAAAGAGAAAGAATAAGAGAAAAGAAAGAAAGGAACATAGGTGAAGGGAAAAGGCGGAAAAGGAACAAACAACATCAAGTGGACAGATTTAAGATAGTGACAACTCTACAAGGAGGGGAGGAAGCAGAAGAGAAAAAGACAAGAGTAGAGAAATACAAGAATGGGGCGATCTGCAGCGTTTCCACGGGCACTGCCAACTGCTAGCCTCAGGGTGGATGACTCAGTTTCACCCTCCTCTAGCAGGGTGATTTGGTCTTAGAATGACTGGCGAGGTGCTGTCGTTTCCATCCACCCATTCATAGCCATCAAACACAGCATGACTGATTGCAAACCCAGCCTAAAAGGCGTTGGTCAACGTGACCCAGCCCTGCATGTATAAACTACAGCACACATTTACAGTACTGGCTGTCTGAGACATGTCATTCTCCATTCTGACAGGGAAGATAATTAGATAAATAACACGCACATCAAACTGTAATGGGCCCAGAGGGACTTGATGTTTATTCAGATTCAGTTTATTATCATAGGAAACTAATACAATATAAAAATTAAAATAAATAGATTGGCTAATGATTAGAGTAATTATGGAAAACTTGTCTTTTATTAATAAACTGAAAAAATGGCAAGATGCGGTAACTCCTTGATTTCATGTCCGCGGTGGTGTGGAGTGTAAATAAGCAGAGAGCTGCACAAGAGAAGGCTGTGGTTCCGATTG